>NC_073313.1:212829065-213146565 GCF_027595985.1 Sorex araneus | reverse complement strand
GTTATTCCTGGCTCTGCACTCAGGAACCACTCCTGGCAGTGCTCAGGGGACCATATGGGATGCTGGGAATCAAACCCGGGTCGGTTGTCACGTGCAAGGCAAACACCCTATCTGCTGTGCTATCGCTCCAGCCCCTCACTCCACCTTTTCATTTTCAAGTCAGAGGCTTAGAAATTGACCATAAGGGGCTGAGCAACAGCACAGCGGGTAGGGCGTTTGGCTTGCATGCAGCCAACCCGGGTTAGATTCCCAGTATCCCATATGGTCCCCTGAGCACCGCCAGGAGTAATTCCTGAGTGCAAATCCAGGAGTAACTCCTAAGCATTGCTGGGTGTGACCCAAAAAGAAAAAAAAATGACCATAAAACACTAAAATATGATACATTTTTCAAGATGCAGTCAAATCAGTACCTTTCCAATGCTATTCCAGAATGAAAGACTGTCCCTCAGAAAGAGCTAAGGCTAATCTCTATACGGGAAATTATTCTTAGGAGGGTAAGCTTGAGCACCCCCAATAACTCTGGCTCCAAATGAGCCACGACGCATTAAATGAGGATGTGTAGTAAGACCCTGTACTTTCCATCCTCAACATCACAAAAAAAAATATTTTTTTTCTTTAATTTGCAATTGTTTTTCTTAGGAATATGAGAGAATAAATGTATTCACTTTTCCCATCATTTTTATATTAAAAAAAAAAAGGGGTGAGGTTCAACAACAGAATGACCGCTAGTGCTCACTTGATAAATCCTTTTACTCAAATCCCAAAGAAAAATATACTGCACATTTCTCTCACCCTTAAATCTAAGTTAATATTAATGAGCCATGAACCTCTCTGTGTCACATGTTTGACTGATCCACAGGGCCGGAGTCAAATAACTCCACACCCTGAGTAGTGGCTCTAACCCAGGATGACACAAGCCGGATTTGTCAGATCTCCAACTTAAAAACAAGAAATTGTTTAAAGACTCTTTGTTACATAATCATGTTTTATTCAAAGGGCAAGGGAAAGTTGGACTGATACAAAAAGGCAATTCTTTTCATTTTCCACTTTATCCCACAGCCAAATCAATTCTTTGGTTTTGTGTTGCTTCTGTCTCAGTACTTTCTGCCATGGGACTGAGTGAACAGTCAGCCGTGGAGCCACACCCGGGTCTGAGTTTCACCACCTCTCCAGAGCAGCTGGACAGGGTGGAAGGAGGCTGGGAGATGGGAAGAGATTATTTTTAAATGTGCTTTATTCCTACTTTGTGCAAAAACACAGGGTTTTTTTGTTTTTATTTTCAAATGAGAGAAACAAGACAGCCATTTGTGATCACCAGAGAATTTGAGTTCAGAGAAAATACTAGAGTTCTATCCTCAGCAGAACACATTGCTTAATGGCTGAGGTACATGTTCGTGACCTTTATATTTGAGCAGTGACTGGAATACATTAGCAAAACACAATAAACCTTGTGACTTGGACAAAAATTAATCTTCTGCATTCTTTTCTGTCTTACTAATAACTAGGACCCAGCCCCATGTTGAAATACCATGTAACAGGGACTAAAATTTTTGTCTGCACTTTAACTAATATCTTTTAAAGGAGATCTGAATATTTCACTGCATAGGTTGAATTCAACAATCAGTGGTTTTACCATCTTCCTTTTCAATAAACTATTTCTAGAGCTAAGATTTTCAAATTTAAGAACTAAGTAAAGTGCTCTGATCAAGCAACATTGTAATTTTTTAACCATAATTATAAATAAATTAAAGATTTTTTTTCTAGGCTGGGTTTTAAAAGAGCATCAACTAACCAGAGGAAATAAAGCAGTTGAATATATATTTGTAATATAATTTGATCAGCTAAGAAGAAATTTACATATGATTTTATAATTTAGGTGGGTAATAAGATATTTCACAAAAATTGTCTTTCTAGTGTGAAGTTTAGATCCAGGGGTTAGAGAGAATACAGGGCACGTGGCTGACCCTGGGTAACTCATGGTCCCCCAAGTATGCTGGACCAACCACTAGCCCAGGGTCTCCAGGCCTCCTGATTTGTGCTGAATGTTGTTTTAGTCACTTTGGCACTCTCACTCTCTCTTCTCCCGGGAATATCTCCATCTCCTTTGGTAGAGACTTTTTCACATGATCGGAATCACAAATTATGGTATCTAGGATATGCCAGGCCACACTTAATCTACCGACCATAGTTGGATATTTATGTGACCCAGAACAGGAGCCACCCTAAAGCAGTATCACAGTGAGTAGAGCACTTGGCTTACCTGTAACTGGCTCAGGTTTGATCCCCGGCACTCCATAAGGCCAACTGAACACCACCAGGATTTATCCCTGAGTACAGAGCCAGGAGTAAGTCCTGAGCACAGTCAGGTGTGGGACCCCCTATCCTGAAAAAAAAAAAAAGAGGAGACACCCTTCATACTTTTCACATTGACAATAGATAAACTGGAAAAATCCCGGTTCTGCTTGGGACTCTTGCTATAGACTGGATGTAGGCTTGCTGTTAGACTGAAGATAAACCAGATAAGTTTGGGAGAAAGGGCTAAGAAAGATCTTAACTGCACTTGGATCTCGAGTTTGGTCTCTGAGATCTCTAGAAATACAGATCTTCTTCCATGCTCTTTATCTTAACTAGTTTAGTTGAGTTTGTTTGTTTTCTTAGAAAATCCACAGTGTTATTTTATCAAAGTCATTGCTCATGCACCCCAATGCAATTTAAGTCAGCTTTGGTCTTGGCATCTGAAGGATCTAGAATGTCTGTTTGAGTATGTGCTGTACTGGCATTTAGTTATGTTATTGGGGAGAAAATGAAGAAAACTATAAGAATTTGCATAGTCTGCTTAGTTTATTATGTAATATATGGTATATTGTCAGAAGCTGTTAAACCATTTGTCTGCACATTTTATTTTTAAAAACAATTCCCCTTTTTTATTGAATCACTGTGAGATGCTCAGTTACAAAGTTATTCATTATTGGGTTTCAGTAATGCAATGTTGCAACTCCTGTCCCTTCACCATTTCCCACAACCAATGTCCCAATTTCCATTCTGCCACCATCCCCCCTCATACTGCTTCTATGAAAACCAGCCTTTTCTTCTTCTTCTTCCTTTTTCTTCTTCCTTTTTCTTCTTTCTTCTTCTTTCTTTCTTCTTCTTCCTTTTCTTCTTCTTCTTCTTCTTCTTCTTCTTCTTCATCATCTTCTTCTTCTTCTTCTTCTTCTTCTTCTTCTTCTTCTTCTTCTTCTTCTTCTTCTTCTTCTTCTTCTTCTTCTTCTTCTTCTTCTCCTTCTCCTCCTCCTCCTTCTCCTTCCTCTTCTCCTTCTCCTTCTCCTTCTCCTTCTTCTTCTCCTTCTTACTCCTCCTCTTCCTTCTTTCTCTCTCTCTCTCTCTCTCTCTCTCTCTCTCTATATATATATATATATATATATATATATATTTGCCCCCTCCCACTCTCTCCATTCTTTCAGGCATTGTAGCTTGCAATACAGGTACTGAAATGTTATCACACCTGTCACTTTAGCTCCTTTCAACAGTTCTTATCCATAGTGATTATTTCCATGTATTATTTAACAGTTTATTTTTATGCTTTTTATTAATAATGTAGGAATACTGCTATTTATTCAGCCATTGATTAATTTGATTGAATTGGGCATGAACTCCACATTAATTTTTTTAATTGTGCCACTGTGAGATAGAGTTGCAAAGCTTTCATGTTTGAGATTCAGCCTAAAATGATGGAACACCCATCCCTCCACCAGTGCACATTTTCCACCACCCACATCTCATTCCTCACCCTGACTCTATGGCAGACAATTTCACCAATGCTCACTCTCTCTCATTTTGGGCATTATGTTCTGCTCAAAATTTCCCACCATCATTCAAGTCTACCTGCCAGGGGCAGATGTTAGATAATTGATTTTCTATTGATCATTTTGAATATCATGAGAGCACGCATGGCCATGATTGTAAATGTAAATTTCTAGATTGTAAATTGTTGGGTTCCAGATACATCTCTGTATGGCACTAATCCATTTGGGGATTCAATTGAGAGTCTCTCAGCCAGGGCTATTGGTGTGCTAAGATGGCACCCAGAGGCACATTGTGGGAGTGACAGCCAGTCTACTGGGCAGGGGGGAAGGAGCAGCCTGGGTCCTATGCCACCATGCAGTCAGGAGATTTACCTGGACAATTTATTTTTAACTTGGCTTCTTTTGCTACTCTCTTTTCAAAGTTCACTTTAACTAAGAGTAACAGGTCTTGGGATGTAGCACACTGGTAGAATATATATATATATATATATATATATATAAATATATATATATATACACACACACACACATCACTGTCACTGTCACTGTCATCCCGTTGCTCATCGATTTGCTTTAGCAGGCATCAGTAACATATCCATTGTGAGACTTGTTGTTACTGTTTTTGGCATATTGAGTATGCCACAGGTAGCTTGCTAGGCTCTGACTTGCTGGCAGGATGCTCTCGGTAGCTTTCAGGGCTCTCTGAGAGGGAGGGAGGAATCAAACCCAAGTTGGTTGCGTGCAAGGCAAATACCCTACCAACTGTGTTACCGTTCCAGTCCTTTAATATAAATTTGTGGAGTATATATATATATGTGTGTGTGTGTGTGTATATATGTATATATATATATATATATATATATCACTGTATCACTGTCATCCCGTTGCTCATCGATTTGTTCGAGCAGGCACCAGTAACATCGCTCATTGAGAGACTTATTGTTACTGTTTTTGGCATATCCAATACGCACGAGTAGCTTGCCAGGCTCTGCTGCGAGGGCTCGATACTCTCAGTAGCTTGCTGGGCTCTCCGAGAGGGTTGGAGGAATTGAAATCAGGTCGGCCGCGTGAAAGGCGAACACCCAACCGCTGTGCTATCACTCCAGCTCGTATATATGTGTGTGTGTGTGTGTGTGTATATATATACATATATATATATATATATCACTGTATCACTGTCATCCCATTGCTCATTGATTTGCTAGATCAGGCACATTGTGAGACGCCTCCATTGTGAGACTTGTTATTACTGTTTTTGTGAGACGTCTCCATTGTGAGACGTCTCCATTTGTGAGACGTCTCCATTTGTGAGACGTCTCCATTTGTGAGACGTCTCCATTTGTGAGACGTCTCCATTGTGAGACGTCTCCATTTGTGAGACGTCTCCATTGTGAGACTTGTTATTACTGTTTTTAGCATATCGAGTACGCCATGGGTAGCTTGTCAGGCTCTGCAGTGTGGGCGAGATACTCTCAGTAGTTTGCCAGGCTCTTCTAGAAGGACGAAGGAATCAAACCCAGGTCGGCTGCATGCGAGGACAATGCCCCACCCTCTGTGCTATCGCTCCAGCCCAAGGCATATATATATATATATATACACACACATACATATATGTATATGTGTATATGTGTATGTATATGTATACATATATATGCCTTGTATGTTCCTGACCCTTTGTTCCAAACCTTGCAATACACACAGCAGTAAATTCAGCAGTAAACTTTGCTGAATCAGGAAACCTTCCTTGGCACAAAATTTTGCTATATTTTCTTTAATTGTGTTTTTTCATTGGGGTTACTTCCCTGTGCTTCTGGTACTCCAATGATTCTTATATTGTTTCTCTTGAGGTCATCCCCTAAGACTCTAATTTGCTCTAGAGCCATTTAGAGGTCTTTTGCCATTATTTGTTGTTGCCTATGTGCTTTCTGCAGGTCATCTTCAAGCTCACTGATTCTGTCTTCGGCTGTCGTCATTCTACTATTGAGGGCTCCTACTGAGTTTTTCATTTCATCTACCGATTCTATTAATTGTGTCACTTCTGTTCGTAACTTTGAAATTTCTGCTCCTATTTCTTCCTGGATTATCTTGGTGGATCATTCCAAAGCTGTATCCATATCCTCCCTTAATTTATTGGATGTTTGTTCCATAGTTGCTTTGAGTTCATCAACCATCTTTACGATTTCCTGTCTAAATCCTTTATCTGAGAGGAGGTTGTATGTATTTCTGGGAAGTCCCAGTTGAGGGCTCTGAGATCCTCTCTTCCATGTCTCCTAGCAGTGGGGATTTTCGCTGTTTCTTCATGTTGTTATGGGCTTTACTGTCAGGTGCACTTCCTTAGCTTGTGAGGGGCCTCAGTTGAAGACATGGGGCTATGGTCTCTTTACAAAGGACTTTTTGTACAGCTTGATGTATTCACTGACATTTTTTTGTGAAATTAGGATAGGCTAAGTTAGTTGATTATTAACATGTAGTGACTGAGATGACCAGGAAATTCTTCACAGGAATGGGTTACACAGATTGGCTACATTTTCTATATTTCATAATACCTTCACCGTATTCTATATGTTTGAGAGACACACTTGATTATGTCAAAGTTTGGCATCACATTCTTTACACAAATACAGACAATATGAAAATACTTTGAGCTGTATTATCTGTATTTGGGAGATATGTATTTCAGATTTTGACCCTTTGTTTAAAAGTCTAAAGTTGCTGTATGCTTCCTGTGGGTCACAGAAATATCAGTTCACAAAAATACTGATCTTGAAGTATTGAAGAAATAACCTCAAATTTTCACTTGAGTTTTTCCCTAATGATAGGCATTACAGAATGAAAAACATTAGCTCAATACTGTGGTTTACATCATTGTCTCATAGTTTTGTGACTATGTTATGTTAGGTAATTTTTTTTCTCTATTCATTTTGCCTTTTGAACCACACCCATGGTACTGGGTGGGAGGCTTTCTCCCAGCTTGGAGCTCGGGTGGAAGTGAGAGGTTGCTCCCAGCAGTGCTGAATATTGAACCCAAGGCTCCTGAATTGCATTCAAAACTTTCATTCCAACCCTCTGAGCTTGGTCCTCAGCTCTGTGTTAGGTACAATGGCTTGCAATGCACAGAAATACATACATATGACCTCAAGAATCAGGATGTTTGGAGATTAGCTCATGATCATTTGGCTTATAAAAATATTTTTATTTTTTTCAGGCAAATTTATTTCAATTAGGCAAATTGAAAGTATTGAAATATTAGCCATTCGATCAGGCTTCCCAGGAATGTGGAGGGAAAAAAAAGACAAACGACTAAGTCTTCCAAGAAAGAGAGAAGTACAGATTTATTTCATTTTCCTGGAACTTAAAAGGTGATCATCAACTAAAGAATCCATGTTTGAATCCCTTTGTAAAACCAGGGTTTAGGTCCTTCTGGAATGTCCCAATCACATGGACTTGATTTCAAGTATAGACTCATGTGAGGCCCTGGAGTCAACTCTGCACAACCACCTTAAGAAGAAAAAAAGGAGGAAGGATTTTGAGGTTCCTCTGCAAAAGTTCTGGTTTAGTGGTTTAGTATAGATGGGGAGTCCTCACCTCTGAACTTGACAGACACATGGAAAAGTTTCATTGGTTGCAGCTTAGATCTCATGCTTTCTTTTAGTTTTGTTGAGTCTGTGATTGGGTATATGGCTATACCACTCAACATGTCACCACTATAACTGAAGCTCTGTTCATGTATTACTTCCCATTCTCTTATGCTCCACTTGATTTTTACCTTCTCTGTTCTTCTCCTCTCTAAATACTGGGTGAAGAATAATCTAGGCATTCCCCTCTTACTACAATATATTCCTCATCCAGTATTTTATATACCACCGATAAGTGATATCATCCTGTGTTTGTCTTTCTTCTTGATTTCTTAAGACAACACAATATCTTCCAGTTTCAACCATTGCTATGAATTGCATGATTTTATCATTCCTTGCAGCTACATAGTTTTTATTCTATATTATATGTACCTCATCTTCATAATCCATTCATCTGTCCTTGGGCATCTAGATTGATTCCATATTTTAGCTATTGTACTGAGTGCAGCAATAAATAATAGTGTGCATATGTCCATTTGAGTTAATGTTTTTGTGTTCTGGGGATAGATGCCCTTAAGTGGAATTGCTGGGTCATAAGGTAGTTCAATTCTAAGTTTACTGAACTCTCCATACTACAGTGAATCAGATCCTGTTTTTTCACAACCCCACCAACAGATGGTTCCTACTATTTTTGTTATGTGTCATTCTCACTGGTATGAGATGGTTTCCCATTATTGTCTTGATTTGGATTTCTCTGTTGATAAATTATGCTGAATATTTTTTCATGTACTTACAGGCCATCCACCTGACTTCTGAGAAATGTCTGTTCATTTCTTTTCCCCATTTTTTTTTTTTTTGCTTTTTGGGTCACACCTGGCGATGCACAGGGGTTACTCCTGTCTCTGCACTCAGGAATTACTCCTGGTGGTGCTCAGGGGACCATATGGGATGCTGGGGATCAAGGCAAATGCCCTACCTGCTGTGCTATCACTCCAGCCCTCTTTTCCCCATTTTTGATAGGGTTTTTGAATTTTTGGGGGGGGATTTGAATTTTTTAAATTGATCTATGTGAATACTTTATGTATTATGTATATCAAACCTTTATCTGATATATTGAGTACAATATTTTTTCTAATTCTTACCTGTCTTTTAGTTTTAGTCTGTGTTTCTTTTGCCAAGAAGTTTTTTAATTTTATGTAATCCTATTTATTTATTTTTGATTATGTTGCCTTTTCCACTGGTATCAGATCATTGAAGGCATCTTGAGGTAAAAATCTTGAAGTGTTCTGCCTATATTTATTTTCTTAAATAAACTTTATAATTTCTAGCCTAATCTCAAGGTTTCTGATCTACGTTTAATTGACTTTTGTGTAAGAGATAAGATATGGGTTCAGCTTTAATTTCTTACATGTAGTTATCCAATTTTCCCAGTACCATTTTCTGAAGAGGCTATATTTATTCCATTTCCTTTTCTCAGCTCCCTTAGCAAAAATTAACTGCCCATATATATGGGGCTTTGCAGACTCTCTTGCCCCTGTGCCTGGCTGTCTTCCCCAGGGCCCCTTGGAGGGGATGGGCCTCAGCTCCATTCTCTGCCCCAAGTAGAGTTCCCTCGACCAAAGAGCTCTGGAGTCTAGCCACAGCCATGCTCAAGGCCCCTCTCCACATGTTCAGACAAGCCTACGCATGAAGGAACTGGCAGAGGAATCCAGGTGTGTGGGACCTGGGGCTGAGACCTCCTAGCCTGCTCGGATCGGAACTGGGCCTCTTATGGCCAGATTCCCCATTTTCCAGTAACTAGGTGGTCACACCCAGGGACTGACCCGGCGCCATATAATCCCACAAACAGCCAACATCCAGAGACACAGTCACCAAGCTCCTGGAAGCAACATCTTTTAGCCTATTTCTCCCTCTGGGAGAACCTGGCAAACTACAGAGAGTTTCCTGCCCATATGGGAGAATTTCGCAAACTCCCCATGGTGTATTCATATGCCAAAACCAGTAACAATGATGGATCTCATTACCCTGACCCTGAAAGAGCCTCCAATGCAGCACCATTGGAAAGGACCAGTAAAGAGAGACTTCTAAAATCTCAGGGTGAGGACGAATGGAGACATTGAGACCACTCGAGAAATTCAACAATCAATGGGATGATGATGATGATGATAATGATGATGATGATATGTGGGGTTTTATCTTAGAGTATTAGATTCTGACCCATTGATCAGAAGATTGTCTTTTATTTTTTTAATTGAATCACCATGAGACACAGTTACAAAGTTGTTCATGATTAGGTTTCAGTCATACCCAATGTTCCTTAAACAGAGAGTTTATCTTTATTCCAGTACCATGCAGTTTTGATCAATATAGTTTTATAGTACAGTTCCAAAAATGGTAATGAAATACCTCCTAATTTCTTATTTTTCAACATGGCTCTGGCTATATATGATCTTTTCTGATTCCATACAAACTTTATTATTGACTTTTCTAGACCTGGAAAAATCTGAACTTGGATGGGGGTTGGGAATTGCATAGAATATACATAATAGCTTAAGTAACATAGTTATTTCAATAATATTGAGTTTTCCAATCCATGACTATGGAATAATTTTCCATTTCCCAAGGTCTTCTATATTTTTTAAGAGATTTCCCACATCTTTTGTTAAACTGATTCCTAGACATAATGTTTTTAGATACTGTTTTAAATGGGTAGAATCTTTCTTTTTAATTGAATCACCGTGAGATAGTTACAAGCTTTCATGTTTGGGTTACAATCTCACAATGATCAAACATAAATGGGTAGAATCTTTGATCACTTTCTCCTCTGATTCATTCTTTCTATATAAGAATAAGACTGGACCCTCTTCACCTAAAGACTTTGATTCCAGAGACCTTCTAACACATTTTGGCATCCAGCACAGCTTCTTACAGCAATGCACTGGGACTGTGAGCTGGGCTACAACTCCACGCTGCCCGGGGAGGGATCTTTCCTCTCCACCCTGTTTTTCTGCACGGAAAATGGCGGCGGCAGCAATATCCACGTGGTGAGAGCCACCTTCTAAGACTCCTAACCCAGAGGTATACGGTTTTTACAATTTGGGGCTCCTAGGTAATCATGGGAAGTGGGTATTACAGGCACCCTCGGCCCAGATAAATCCGAAGCTGCTGAGAGCGAAATGGACCCTCTGCGCCTAAAGACTTTGATTCCAGAGAACTTCTAACACATTTTGGCATCCAGCGCAGCTTTTTACAGCAATGCACTGGGACTGTGAGATGGGCTATGCAATTTCTGGCAGAATTTTCCCTGGACTTTATACAGAAATCTAAAACCAACTTAACATCTCTTAATTGTCAGCAATGTGTAACGGTTCCTTTTTAGCAGGTCTGACTTTGGGGGGAAACTCCAAATTATAACAGTGAGTTTTTTGTTGAAATATTGAAGGTAATCAAAGTAGCAGCCATTTCTCTAGACTGTGAACTAAGCAACAGCCCCATGCCAGCCGAGAAGAGGAAATATCCCTCTTTCCCGGTTGTTTTCCATTTTCGGGGAGAAACATGGCGTTGCGTCCACCATACTATGAGGCGCGGGAAGGGGGATGAGGGAAAAATAAAGGAAAAAAAAGAGTTATTGTACGTGGAGCAGTGGGGCTACGAATCTCTTCATTCTAAGCAATGGAAAACTAATTATCAAATGCTTCCTTGGTAGTAGGGCTGTCTTTCTTGGGGCGAAATTTCAACAACAATAGTGAGTTTTGTGTTGAAATATGGAATGTAATCAAGGTAAAGAGAAAATGAAGTGAAATTAATCAGTTATGCAGTTGGGGGCAGGGGTGGCGGGCGCGGGAGGTATACTGGGATTTTTGGTGGTGGAATATGGGCACTGGTGAAGGGATGGGTGTTTGAATATTGTATAACTGAGACATAAGCCTGAGAACTTTGTAACTTTCTACATGGTGATTCAATTAAAAAAAATTAAATTAAAAAATTTGTAAAAAAGAATAAGACTGATTTTTGTGTATTGACTTTGTAGCTATATTTTGCCATTTTGCTATATTGGTTATTGTTTCTAGGAACACTTTAGGGTCTTCTATGTATATCATCATGTCATCTGCAGTAGTGATCACTTGAGGTTTTGTGTTTCAATTTTTTTGTTTTGTTTTGTTTTCGGTTTTATTTTATTTTATTTTTGGCTGCTTGTTGTAACTTTAATACTATGTTGAATAGATATAGAAAAAGAGGCCATCCTTGCCTAGTACCTGATCTCAGAGGGAATTCTTTGAATTTTTCACCAGTAAGGATGTACTGATCTTGGGCTTATTATAGATAGTCATTTTTATCCTTAAGAAGATACCTTTAATCTGTATTTTTGAGGGTTTTTATCATGAACAGTTATTGGATCTTGTCAAAGGCTTTATCTGAATCAATTTATATGATCATATGATTTTTATCTTTCCTTTTATTAATGTGGTATATTATGTTAATTGATTTGTGTGTTGAACCATCCTTTTATCACTGAGATGAAGTCCACTTTATCAGAAATATGCTTTTTGATATGTTGTTCAATTCTTAACAATTTTCTTGTTAAGAATTTTAAATTTGTTTTGTTATATTTTAAATTTTCTTAACAATTTTTGCATCAATGTTCATCAGGAACATAGATCTGAAATTTCCTTTTCTAGAAGTGTCTCTATCTGCTTTGGGTATCAGAATAATTAGTTAGCTTCAGAGAAGGTGTTAGAAGAAATTCCTGTGTCTTTGATATTTTGGGAGAGCTTACAGATTATAGGCAGTAAATCTTTGAAGGTTTGATAAACTTACCGGTGAACCCATCTGAACCTGGACTTTTGTTCTTTGAGAGATTCTTAATTACTGTTTCAATTTCTATTTTTGTAATTGGCCTGCTTGGGCTTTCTACTTCCTCCTCATTCAGCTTTCGGAGATTTCATGACTCTAAGAATCTATCCCTTTCTTTTAGGTTCTCCAGCTTAGGAGCATTAAGTTATTCATAGTAACTTCTCATTATACATTTAATCTCTGAAGGATCCATTATAATTTCTCTCCTTTTACCTCTCATCTGATTTATTTGAATATTTTCTCTTTTTTCCCCTGAATCACCTAGTTTTTTAACAGCTCAGAAATATTTTTGCTTTAAGTATTGCTTGATTTTAATGAAAATTAAGCAATCACTGGAAGAAAAATCCAATCAGATCAAAGAATAATTAATCCAGAGTACCTAAGAATTCATCCAAATGGAACTGAAGAAGTTAAACAATACATTAGCAAGCTACAGCAACAGAATTCAGCATGCAGAGAACCATAATAGTGACACTGAATACAATATACTAACCATCAGCAAAAAGGAAGAAGCAGAGGAAAAGAGAAGTAAATAAATAGAAGAGAAGGTAAAGATGAATAGCAACAAAAGGAATATTTGTGAATTATAGGAAAGAAAAAAAGGATAAAAACAAAGGAGAAGAAAAAAAGAAAGAGGAAAGAGACTGACAGAAGAAACAATAACTGAAAACTTCCCCAGCCTAGAGAGAAAGGCTCTTCACAGACTCAAGAGGCCCAAAGACTATCAAATGAGATAGACTTAAACAAAACAATACCAAAAACATAAAAATTGAAATGCAATAACACTCCAAAATACAGACACATACAAATTAAAGCAAGAATTAAGAAAATCCTTAAGTACATAGCATTTCCCCATTATGGGAAATAGCATAAAAATCAAAATCTCCATAAAAACCAGAAAATAGTGGAATGACATATTCAAAATACTGAATGAAAAAGACTTTCAATCTACAGTACACTACACTGCAAAGCTGTCAGATTTGAGGGAGGCATAAAAACATTTTCAGACAAACAAGAGCTGGAAATATTTGCAACAACCAAACTAACCCTGCAAGAATTACTGAAAGGCCACGTAAAAAAGCAAAGGCCATTCATAAAAATAACTAAAGCATACATACATATGCACACATACAACAGACGTGACCACAAAGCACTTTGTATCAATAATCTCTCTGAATGTCGACTAAACTCTCCTATCAAAAGACAGAGATGGATCATGAAAGTAAAACCATGTATCTGCTGCTTATGGGAAACAAACCTAAACTCAGAGGATAAAAACAGATTCAGAAGTAAAAAAGGTAAAATAATCATGCAAGCCAAAAGCAGATAGAAAAAAGCCTGTACAGCCATACTTATATCAGACCCCCGCAAAAAAAGGCTGTTAAAGATAGAGATGGACACTGTAGCACTGTAGCACTGTCGTCCTGTTGCTCATAGATTTGCTTGAGCGGGCACCAGTAGCATCTTTATCGTGAGACTTGTAGTTACTGTTTTTGGCATATCGGATACACCACGGGTAGCTTGCCAGGCTCTGCCATGTGGGTGGGATACTCTTGGTATCTTGCCAGGTTCTCCGAGAGGGATGGAGGGATGGAGGAATCAAACCTGGGTCGGCTGCATGCAAGGCAAATGCCCTACCCACTGTGCTATCGTTTCAATAAATATTGTTAAAATTAGCATTTTACCTAAGCTACTATATAGAGTCAATGCAATCCCCAGACAAGTTTAGAAGACATTCTGTCAGTAATTAAAATAATCAATAATAAAGTTTGAATGAAATTATAAAAAACAGAGCAAAAACAACCAAATAACCAAAGGCATACTAAACAATAAGAAATCAAGAGGCATCTCACTACTTAATGTGAAACTGTACTAGAAAGCTATAATGATCAAAACAGCATGGTACCAGAATAAGGACAGACTCTCAGACCAATGGATCAGAATAGAATAGCCAAGGGCAAATACCCACATATACACTCAAATAATTTTTGCAAAGGAGATGAGAGAAAACAAAATGGAGTAAAAATATCCTCCTCAGCGAATGATGCTGTGAAAACTGGGGAACAATGTGTAAAAAGTTAGTGCTGAATTCATATCCTACACCTTACACATAAGTCAACTCAAAGTTGATCAAAGATCAAGACATTAGATCAAAATCTGCAAAATACATTGAAAAAATATAGGAAGAATGTTCCAAGATTTCTACTTCAACAGTGTTTTTAATGACAGGATGCAATTTTCAAAAGCAACAGAATAAAAAATAAACAAATGAATCTACATCAAAGAGTCTCTGAATTACAAAAAAAATCCCAAACAAACAAAATAAAACACATGCTAAAACTGAAAAACAGATAAATGAATTGTAGAAAATATTTGCACTCACATCAGAAAGCAGGTTGATAGCGAGGATGTACAAAATATTCAAAAAAGGTCAACAAAAAGAAATCCAATTCAAAATGGCAATACTCCCCAAAGCACTATACAGGTTCAATCAGTCTCCATAAGGATACCCATGACATTTTTTGAAGAAATTGATCAAGCACTCCTGAAATTTATATGGAACAATAAATCCCATGAATAGCTAAAGCAATCCTTGGGAAAAGGAAGATGGGTAGAATCACATTTCTCAACTTTAAACTCGTCTATAAAGCAGTAGTAATTAAAAAATCATGGTATTGCAATAGAAACAGACCTGCAGACTAATGGAACAGAGTTGTGTATCCTGATATAGACCCTAAAATATACAATCACCTAATATTTGAAAATGGAGCAAGAAATATAAGTGGAGCAAGGATATCTTCTTTAACAAGTGGTGGTGGGAAAACTGTACAGCTACATGTAAAAAATGAACTCCGACATCTACCTAATATCATGCACAAAAGTCAGATCAAAATGGTTTAAAGACCTCAACATCAGACCTGAATTCATAAGATACATGCAAGAAACCATAGGCAAAATCCTCCATTACATTGAAGGTAAAGGCATCTTCAAAGCTGAAACACTACTAGTCAAGCAAGTGGAAGGAAAGATTAACAAATGGGACTACATTAAACTAAGAAGCTTCTGCATCTCAGGAAAAACAGTGACCAAATACAAAGTCAGCTCATGGAATTGGAAAGATGATTTACCCAATACCCATGTTATAAGGGGTTAATACTAAAGATACACAAAGAATACATAGAACTTTACAATAAAAAAAAAAAAACATCAAAAAATGGGGAGAAAAAATGAACAGAAACTTCCTCAAAGAACAAATTTGAATGGCCAAAAAGCACATAAAAATGCCCTTCGTCACTAATCAAGGGAGATACAGATCAAAACAATGAGATATCATCTCACTGCCACAGACACTGGCACACATACAAATGAACAAAAATAACCAGCAGGGAGAAAGGGACCCTCATTCATTACTGAGGGGAATGCCAACTGATCCAACCTTTTTAGAAAACAATATAGACATTCCTCAAAAAAATAGAAATTGAGCTCCCATTTGACCCATCAATACCGCTTCTGGGATTATACCCTGGGGTATATTCCAAAGACACACAACAGAAAGACCATCTGCACTTCTATGTTCATTGCAACACTATTCATAATAGCCAGAAGCTGGAAACAACTTGAATGCTCAAGAACAGATGTGTGGATAAAGAAACGATGGTATAACTACACAATGGAATGCTATGCAGCTATTAGGAAAAATGAGCTTATGAAATTTGCCTATAAATGGATAGACATGGAGGGTACCATGCTGAGTATAAAGAGTCAGAAGGAGAGAGACAGCAATCGAATTACTACTGCATTTATTTGTGGGATATTAAAAAAAACAGTATGACACTAATACCCAATGCCTGGGAAAACGGGCCAGATGACTGATCAATGGTTGGCCAATGGTGTGGGACATAGATGGTAGTTAAGACAGAGGAAGATCCATTATGACAATACTAGTTGGAAATGATCACTCTGGACAATAACTAAGTCTTGAAAGCAGGTAAAAGGTTGTACACAATAACCTTTCAGCATCTGTATCACAAACCATGATGCCCAAAATGAGAGAGAGAGACAGAGAGAGAGAGAGAGAATAAGAAAGAGAGGTGCATAAAGGTAGGCTGGTGTCAGGGGTGTCCTGAAGGGGTGGGAGGGAAACTGAGGACACTGGTGCTGGGAAATTACACTGGTGGATGGATGGGTGTTGGAACATTGTATGACTGAAACACAATCATGAACAATTTTGTAATGCTCTATCTCATGGTGATTCAATAAAAAAATAGAAAAAGAAAAGAAAAACCACAACAAATAAAAAAAGTTTTAAAACCCTATCAAAAATGGGGATAAGAAATAAACAGGTACTTTTGGGGCTGGAGCAACAGTACAGCAGGTAGGGTGTTTGCCTTGCACTCGGCAGACCCGGGTTTAATTCCCAGCATCCTATATGGGATGAGCACTGCCAGAGGTGATTCCTGAGTGCAGAGCCAGGAGTAACCCCTGTGCATTGATAGGTGTAACCCAAAATGAAAAAAAAAAGCAGGTACTTTTCTGAGAAAGATATCATCACTTGTCATCCTGTTGATCTTCGATTTGCTCGAGAGGGCGACAGTAATGTCTTCATTCGTCCCTGTCATGTGCTAGTGTAGCCCAATGGTATCTGCTCGCTCCAGGAACATGAAGAGCCTCAGGAAGAGAAAGATATATGGATAACCAATAGGTACATGAAAAATTCTCATCATCACTTTTAATTAGTGAAATCCATATCAAGACACCAATGAGATGTCATCTCACCAGTGAGAATAACACATGTCAACAATACTGCAACAACCTGTAGTGGCAGTGATATGATGGAAAAGGACCACTCATCAACTGCTGGTGGGAATGCTGACTAGTTCAACCTCTATAGAAAACAGTGTGGAAATTTCTCAGTAAATTAAGAATTGAGCTGCCAGACAAGCCAGCAATTCCATTTCTGGGTATCTTCCCCCAGGGCACAAAAACATTTATTCGAAAGGACCTATGTACTCTATTGTTAATCACAGTATTTAGCATGATAGTTAAGAGATGGAATAAACCCAGGTGTCTACCAGTAGATGAATGGATTATGAAGACACGGCACATGTATGTTATATGGTATAAAAATTGTATATGATATATAGACTGGGGGGGAGTGGAGGAGAAAGGAGAAAACATACCCAAGAATACTGATGAAGGGTAATTTATATGGTTGGAGGGACTGGTGCTAAGATGTTATACATCTAAAACTTAACTATCAACAATTTTGTAAATTATAGTTATTTAATAAAATGGTTTTATTAAAAAGTGTCACCTGATTTTTATTAGTTTAGAGTTTTATCTCCTTGGCTCTCTCAGTCTCTCAGATATGTGTCCTTTCTACCCACTTCCTAATTTTTTACCTAACTCTCAACACCTTTTATATATCTTTTGATTAATTATTTTTTATCACTTGTTCTATTCACCAGACAAGATGATTCAGAACGTTTTTGTACCTGTTTTTGTCTACAGTGTATTCCTAGCACCTAAAACAGAAGATTTGCATAAAAAGTAGGTGATAAGGGAATGTGTGAATGAATGTTTCCTTCTTAATCGTTGGATGACATGAACTTCTCTTTTTTAATACTTTTTATTAGTGAATCACCGTGAGATACAGTTACAAACTTATGAACTTTCATGTGTGCATTTCAGTCATACAGTGATCATTTACCCATCCCTCCTCCAGTGCCCATTCTCCTCCACCAATGTTCCCAGTATCCCTCCCACCACCACCACCCCATCTGCCACCACCCCACCCCACCTCTGCAGCAGGGCATTCCCTTTTGTTCTCTCTCCTTTTGGGTGTTGTGGTTTGCAATAGAGGTATTGAGTGGTCTTCATGTCTACTTTCTTTTATGGTCTACTTTCAGAGCGTGTCTTTCAACCCGAATGGGTCCTTCCAACATCCTCTACTTGGTGTTCCCTTCTCTTCAGTGATTACTTGACCGTGATCATCCTCTGCACCTCCTTTCAGATCTAGTTTCTCTGACTGTCTGGGATTGAGGTTTTCCCTAGGTCATTTTTCAATGGCCCGTCCAGCGCTTTCCTGAGGTGGAGGAGGGGTCAGTAACATTGATTAAAATATTACACGGCACAAATGTGGATGATTGGGATCCTCTCTTCAGCTGGGGCTAGAGTAGTGAAGTTTGTTCAAGAAGCAGATTTGAGGACAAAGTCAGTGCTTAGCAAATGATGTAATAGTGGAGAACTTCAGTAAAATGGCATTTACAGTTTCAATCCATTTAATTCAGAGAATTCTTCACAAGTTCCCATGAACAACGCCTGCCAAACACATGAGCACAAAAGCTATTTTCAATGTTAACATTGCAAAACTAAGAAGAGTATAAGAGTATATAATTTTAGTTTTTTGTGCTATTGAGTATCAAACCAGGGCCTCATAAGTTCAAGGCACATACTCTGTCACTAAGCCACATGTCCAGCTCACAACATTTTCGTTGACATTTAAATGTGGTTTTTTTTATAGAAAGCCTAAGGAAAGTTGTAAGATGAAATTGGGGATTAGGAATTTGTTGCTTTGAGATTCTCCTCTCTCCCCCCAACATTTTTTGAAATTCATTTTACATTGATTTCTGTTTGCCAGGGGCTCCTGTAAGTACTTTCAAAATGACATTTAAGATAAATTAATGTAAAACTCTGCAGTCTCAAAAAAATAACAAGACTATAGGGTTGAAGATATAGGTGGTTTTATAGACATGAATTTATTACATTTTTTAAAAATTTGAAGGTGTTTGCTTCTAGTTGGCAAAAACATTTAGCAACAGTGTGGCGTGGTAAATATATTGATATGATAATAAAATAAATTTTGAGATATCTTAAGAACACTGAAAATTGTACCTTCTTTGCACTCTTTTGATATCTGAAATATTGTATTATGTTCTAGATGCCACACTTTGAAACACTTCTGAAGGTGGAAGAGGGGAGAAATGAATGGATCAGTGATGGAAAAGTGGTGTGAGTAGTCACATGTTACATAGTTGCTGATTTATTAAACGGCTATCTCAGGAGGCCTGAGACATAGCTCAACAGGCCGGGTGCATACTTTGAATGAAGGAGGTCCTGGTTTAATCACTGGCACTGCATGGTTCCCTGAGTGGGGGCCACTGCTAGGAGTGGCCCCTAAACACTGCCAGGTGTGGCCCCAAATCCAATTCAAATTGTTTTTTCTTTTTTAGTATGCCGACTCAGGTTCGATTCCTCCATCCCTTTCGGAGAGACTGGCAAGCTACCAAGAGTATCTGCCCGCAAGGCAGAGCCTGGCAAGCTACCCATGGCATATCTTATATGCCAAAAACAGTAGCAAGTCTCACAATGGAGACGTTACTGGTGCCCGTGCAAGCAAATCGATGAGCAACAGGACGACAGACAGTGATACAGTGATACAGTGATACAAGTGAGTGTGGAATTCCAAAGAAAAAGTTTCGGGTACACAAGAGACTCTAGCATTTGGTGGCTGAGAGCCTTTCCCTAAGCTGGATGATGGCAGTGAATGGACAGATGGACGAAATACCAGGAGAATGGAGAAACAGGAACCGAGCTCCAGGCTGGTCCATAGACAGTTTATTTCTCTCTCCTCCCCAGCATAATCCAATTTCTCCCTTTACAGCGCAGCTGTATTCATAGTTTTGGTGTCGTCCCAGTCATCATAGTGCCATCATCCTAGTCTCCTCGTAGACCTCAAAGTCCTCTCCTTCATTATATCTTTCCTAGTCTCGTCATAGTCTCATAGTCCTCTACTTCCAGTCATCATTGTTATCTAGTCTACATCTTTCTAGTCCCAAAGTCTCCAAAGCCTCAGTTCTCCTCGTCTTCAACCACTCGTCGGCGACTTTCTAGTCTTCAACATCTAGTCTCCTCTTACCCCATACAGCATAGTTATTTAGAAATCATGAAGGGTGGGGATACACAAAGCTGGGGTTGAACATTATTATAATAGCAAACAGAGGTAAAGCCAGTCCTTTAGGAGATTAACTCAAGGAAAATATCTCATCTGAGGAGATTACTCCACATTACTAGGAGAGATGTTCAAGCGTGGGATGCCATCCAGGGTGTATTGCTTTCTTATTTCCTCAGCTACTACTCCATTTTAACGGTCATAGTGAATTTACTTCTTACAGTATTTCTAGCAAAATCATTTTGTATGAACACAGTAACAGATATTTTAAGCTTAAAGTTTGGCTCTTCCTGGGGACATCTTGCTACATATTCCAGACCACAGTCCTCAGGCCAGGTTGTTTTTTTCCTAACCCCAGGAGGGTCCTTATTCAGTTACTTCTTTTTGGGTCATGACGAAATTTGTCCATGATTGTGCTTTTAACTTATAGTTAAGTATTATGGCGCTTGGCCTGGCCCGTTTCAATGCCAGAGTAGCTCACAGCTTTTCCTGGGTCCATCAGTCCCTTGTCGGGTCCCTTGGAGTGCTAGGAACTAAGGGCAACTGAGGCTTAAGTCAAGTAAATATGGATGCCCAGGAGTAAATATTATTTGGAGTCAATTAACTCCCACGTTACAAAGCATAGCATGAACTGTCTTTCTGTATCTATACAAAAAGGACATTGCTGAATATAAATAAACCATGCAAACGACATAAAGGGGAAAAAAAGCAATATAGGATTATTAGTGCTTCTTGGGATTGGGTATGCCCCAGGGGCACTGTTGTGGAAATTGCTCAATAAACTTTAAGCTCCCTGTGAGAGGAGCAAGAGAAACTAATATAATCCAACAGGTGAGTACTAGGTTCGGATTCTCTAGGTACATTTACTTATTTATTTTTGGTGGGGCGTGGTGCTCAAGACTTACTCTTGACTCTGTGCTCAGGAATCACTTCTGGTGGGCTTGGGGCACCGTTAGGGGATTGAACCTGCATCAGCTGCAAGACAAGCATCCTATTTTTTTGTACTGTCTCTTTGGCCCCTCCCTGGGTACTGTTTTACTTTTTGGAGCATACCCAGTGGTGCTTCCTCTGCTTCTGGTCCTTGTTCTGCCAAGGGTCACTCTCAGAGGTGTTTGGCAGATCCAGATCTTTGAGTTATCTTCCTGGCCCTCCCTGGGCACTTCCATACTGCTTTAAATTACTTTATTTTCTACCTTTTTTAGAGGTGAGGAACTCATCTGGAGCAATCTTCCACAGTTAGGAAGTCAGAACTTGTAATTATATAGCTTTGAATTTAAATCTAATATATTTCTACCCAAATCACAGTAATCTTTCAATGTTAGGGGTAGACACATTTCAGTTCAATATAGGGTCTGGCAGGATAGTTCACTAATGAATAATATGTGAAGTAGTAAGTTATCTATCAGAATACAAGTGGTAGAAAGTATAAGCTGGAGAGTTACTTTGCAAAGATCCAGTAGTTCATCATCATATCACTGAATCACTGTCATCCTGTTGCTCATCAATTTGCTCAAGTGGGCACCAGTAACGTCTCTATTGTGAGACTTGTTACTGGTTTTGGCATACTTACATATATTATATATAAAGGATATAATCAATTTTAAAGAATATTAATAATGTAAATCACCAAAGGAACCCTAGACGTGAGGCCTAGTGAAATGAAATGATTAAGCTATTCTCAATAGTTATTAGGAAATACAGCACCCAAGCTTCAGCTCCAAAATTTACAGTTTAATATTTTTCAGCTATAGCAGTTATTCTTTATCTAGTAAGTAGGCTATACAGTGTGGATCTAGAGCATATGAGAAAAAGGAAGGGGAGGGCTACTTTGTGAAATGCTAATAGATTTTTTAGCATAGTCTTGCTTCAATGAAATAGACAAAGAATGCAAGTTATAGTAGAAGGTTTAGAAAAGGGGGCAGAGAAAGGAATAACAGATTATTGTGGCAAGTTAAGGAATGCAGAGACTATTCAACTCTCATTGAATGGATGAGGTTATTGTTATGCCAACATCCATTTAACATAATAATAATCACTATCACTGTCATTGTCATCCCCTTGCTCATCAATTTGCTCGAGTGGGCACCAGTAATGTCTCCATTGTGAGACTTGTTACCATTTTTGGCAATTGAATACTTCACAAGTAGCTTGCCAGGCTCTGCCATGCAGGGGAGATACTCTCAGTAGCTTGCTGGGCTCTCTGAGAGGGGTGGAGGAACCGAACCCGAGTTGATGGAGTGTAAGGCAAATGCCCTACCACTGTGCTATCTCTCTAGCCTGCCATAATAATAATAATGATGATGATAATCCATCAAATAGTTAAAGAAAACCTGCTTTGTGCTGAGCATTAATGTTATTCTGGAGATAAAACTGAACAAGATAATAATCTTTATCATTTAAGATTTCTCTTATTTGTGAGAAGTAAAGAAGCATAGTAAGGCAGTAACAAAAGGCCCCAAATCAATGCAACTCTAGGTTTTGTGTGTAGAACTGAACTCACATGGGGAGTGGGGGGGCTGTTGGCTGGGAGGGGTCCTTGGGATCCTGGTGGAAAGAAGCAGGCATTGATGATAGGTGTGTTGGAATGATGTATGCATGAAAAGTATAGTTGACAGCATTGTGAATCTAGGTACTTCAATAAAAGTGATGAGAATTCTTTCTTTACTTCTTTATTGAATCACTGTGAGATCAACTCTTACAAAGCTATTCATGATTGTATTTCAGTCATACAGTATTCCAACACCCATCTCTCCAACAGTGTACCTTCCCCCGCACCCGAGTCCCCAGGTTCCCTCCCATCATTCCCACCCCCAGCCCCTGCCTGGCTTTATGGCAGGCACTTCTCTCTGTCTCTCTGTCTCTCTGTCTCTCTCTCTCAGAGAATTTATAAAATATTTTCTGGGACCACACGACCTATCATATTATTAATTTTTCTTTTTGGGTGGTGCCAAAAAGAATTGACCTCAAGGCCTCTCAATATGCAAGGCCAGTGCTCCAAAGACCATAAACCAGGCAATGAAAATTCAAAGGAATGTACCAAGGATTTTTATGGTTGGTTCCATGAATGCAGAGAAAGAGGACTTCATTCAGTCTTAAGTGTGTGGAGTGAGAATGTGAGTATGGTGAAAGGGACTGTAAGACTCTAAAAAGGAAATGATATATTTTCCTTATTGTCTTAGAACTATTTTCCCAGGAATAGTAGGATCAAATGAGAAATTCATCTGAAATTCACCTGAAATTCATGTCTCCTTTTCAGGTGTAATGAAATCTATACTTCGACACGCTCGGAGACAGCCTGTTGGATCGGGTGGTGGGAGTTAGCACTGCTGCTGAAGTCTGTGGGGATCAGATAGTAAATGATCTCTACACCATAGCAATTACTTTGAACCTGATTGTCAAGTTGGACGACCGGGAAAGCATTTTTTGTGGAGGCTCTGAGCTTTGGAGCATTTCCGGCAGTCACAGGGACCAGAAGCAGAAGTGAAATCCAAGGCTTGACCTACAACGCGGACACGAGATCGAAACACATGCATGAGTCACAAATTCAGAGGAAGAATTTATCCATGGGACTTCAAATCAGGGAACTCCAGATCCTCTGGTAAATCGGAGAATTCAAGAATAATCAGGTTGCCCGAATGTTGGGAATGGCTGGTTTAGATCAACCCAATCTAAATGAGAGGAGATGTGTGGCCCAGTGACTCAACTGGAAGGCCTGGGACTTGACCTCGCAGGTTGGGTACTCGGGGTTCGCTGGCTACTTTGCGGTGCCGAATTCAAGAAACGGTACACAAAATGACTTGCGCAAGAAAATGTTTACAAGGAGGACTCCGAGGTCAGTGCACTTGGAGGGGAAAGAAGCAGGAGCGGTGGAAGACGGCGCAGTGGCCGTCATGGGAGGGACACTACTGGACACATCTCGGAGAGGCCTATAGAAAAATCCCCAAATCATTGTTAAGTTCAGACCATTAACCCCATCACCCCTCCGGCTTCTCACCTGCTTCATTCAGACTATAGGGTGCGGAGACCCCAGGGTGAGAAGCCCCCCCCCGACCCCTACCCCCTGCCAGGCATTGGGAAGGGAGCACTTGGGAACACTGCAATCTCGATGAGGCTTGTCCCATGTTCAGTTATCTTGAAAATCTTCGGGCGCACTGACTGGAGCCTTCCCCCCTTCCTGGAAGTAGGCGCAGGGCGACAGCACACGACCCTCGGCTGCGGTCACGCCGTGGGGGGCCCCCTACAGCGCGGGCTTCCAGACTCCGGGCCCCGGCTCGCTCCACCGCCGCCGCGGGGCGGCCCAGCGGGGGGACCCCCTCCCTCCCTCCCTCCCTCCCTCCTCCGCGCGCGGTGCCCATTCCCCTCGCGGGGCCGGGTCGCCGCATCCCGTCCCCACTCCCCCCCACCCCCGCCCCATCCCGGGCGCGCGCGGACGCGGGTCGGGGCGCGGGTCCGGGAGGTCTCGGGGCTGCCCGCGCCGCCGCCCCCCGCCTGACGCACTGAGGGGCCGGGACGCGATTTGCCCGAGCGACTGGAGCCGCCGTCGCCGCCGCCGGGGCCCGCTCCGCCCCCAGCCCGCCTTCCTCCCGCCTCGCCCTCCGCCTCCGCCCGCGCCTCGCTCGCGTCCCCGCGTCCTCCCCGGAGCCCCGGAGCCCGCCGGCCGCCCAGCGCCCGCGCCTGCCAGGTGAGTGCGGCCCGGGCCGGAGGCGCGTGCAGGCCCCGCGGGCGGGCGGCGATCGGGGCCCGGTTCGGCTCTGCGCCCCGCGCGGGCCGCGCGATGGCGGGGCGGGGGCTCCCCTCCTCCGCCCGCCCGGGCGCAGCCCCCGCCGCCGCCGCCGCAGACAAAGCGCCGGAGGTGGGAGCCCCGCGGCCGCCCCTGCCTCCACGCCGCCTGCCGGCTGCGGCCCGGCCCGCGCTGCCCCCGGGGCCGGGGCCGGGCGGGGGAGCTGCGGGGAGGGGTGCAGGGGGGGCGCACACCGCGCTCCCCTCCGGGCCGGGCGCCCGCGACCTTTTCAGCTTGCGGGGGTCCCGAATCGTGCAACAGGTCAGGGCGCTAGCCGCCCTTCCCGCTGGGTCGCGCCTCCCCCTCCGGGCTGTGCGGGGACGCGGTGCGGCACTGGCCGCCGCCGCCTTTGTGTGCCGGGTGGCAGAGCCCCGGCCGGCAGCGTCCTCCCTGCCTGACGCCGCCCGCGTGGGCCCAGGGCCGCGGGCCCGCAGGACACGCCTGTTCCACCCCCCCGTCCTCCAGGCCTGCACCCAACCCACCACCGAACGGGGAGCAGGATGCCGGGTGCTCACTCAGCCTAACCGGGGAGCGCCTCTGTGGCGGGCACCGAGGTCGGGGCCGCACCCCCCTGGCAGACGCGGTGGGGACTCGGTGCGGCCGGGACAGCCCTGGTGCCCTCCCCGTGCTTTGACATCTTTGTGCAGCCCTCGGCCGTCCCCCGAGAAGTTGCACGCGTTGCTGCAGGAGCAGATCCAGTAGCGACCGTTTGACAGGTCACCTCCTCCTTTCCCTTCCCTCGGTGCCGAGATTACCCGCCAGGCTTCAGAGTAGGCACTGGGAAACCCTCAAATGAAAATTGCCACCGAAAACACCCCCAGATTGTGGAAACCTTCGCCCGCCAGATTTTCTTTGGCCCTGCCAACTTTATTTTCTTTGGTATGAGAGAAAATACAACCCCCCCTCCCTCAATACACCCCCAACACACACACACACACACACAGACACACACACACTCACTCAAGTACAGACTGGAACAATTTATCTTTGTTTCCTTACCTTGGGTCCTGCAGTTCCCTAGCTGGTTTGGTCGGAATGCTATTTTCGTGTAACAATACTAAATAGAAGGAAGATAGCTTTATTTTGCTTTGAGCAGTAAAATACTTCTTTGTTCTAGAACCAGGAAGCTTTTATATGTAACACAGTGTGGACCTAAGTTGGTGACTTACTTGTGACCAAATACATGAAAAAAACTCCCTAAGGGCCTATAAAAGCATTACGCAACTGTATAGACTGTTTTTATACCCCTTCCAATTCCAGGAAATAATTTTATTCTATGTTTATTCAGACATCCAGGACTAAATTTAACCTTCAAAAACTGGGCCTACTCTCTGAAGTTCCCAGTGTTAGAAAAATGAGTTAATTGTGGTTGACCCCCCCATTTAAACCCATGAATCATATTTGGAAGGAATAACTGATCCATGAACTGAGCAGCTAGTGATGGGCCTAGTTACCTGAGACCAGGAAGAAGGCTGTACAAAGTAGGGAATCGAAGTTTTAAAGTTGGGTTTCTTGGGTGTTAGTTGAGTAATGGGTGTTTCTGAAAAGGAAATGCCCACTCATTCAAAGCAAAATATTATATTTTCACATATAAATTCTCCTCGGTGCCCCTTTTCTTCTCCCCAGTTAATTAGTACTTAATTAATAAGGACTTTCCTTTTGAAGAAACAAAGCTCTACCAAATTAATCTGATCTGTAGAAAGATTCTCCGACATAATTAATAGTTGTGCTTTACTAAAAGCACCATCCGTCAGTCTAACATCTAACTTCAAAGAGCTTGCATGATTGTCACACTCAACAGCGGCAGTGTCGAGAAAAGTCAAATATTTACTTGTGAAATGTAGCAGGAAAAATTCTTTAATAGTTTTATTTGCTATATAATACATCAAGTATATTTTGAGTATGATTTAGTGGTGAGCATATTTACTAAGTATATTTACTAAGGCAAACATCTTCACTTACTCAAAGACATTTCCATCATTTTTAAAAAATAGAAGCCTCAATATTACTCATTGGCGGTCACTCCTATTCTCTCTTCTCACTCGATACCAACTGATGTACTTTCTGTCTTACAGGGTAACCATTTCTGGAAATTTCACAGCAACATAACCATTTAACATGCTTCTCGTTTTATCTTCTACTTAGCACAGGATTTGCAGAATTAACTGATCTTTGCATGGATCAATACTTGTTTCATGTTTATGGCTGAATACTATTCCTTTTGATAGGTTGTGTTTTGTTTATTCATTCAGCAATTGTTAGACCTTTGGGTTTCACTTTTTGGCTGTTATGAGTCATGTTGCTATATGCAGTTCATTTTTATTTACACAAATGTTTTCAGTTCTTTGAGGCCTGGAGTTGCTAGGTCATATGGTAGCACGGTTTAATTTGTTGAAGCCTCGTCAAACTGTTTTCCTTAGCTCCTGCACTATATTTATTTCTTCTAGTAAAGTGTGAGGGATTAATTTTCTATACTACTTGCTTGTCTGTTTTGGGTGGGATTCATCCTAAGTGGTGTGAAGTGCTACTTCATTGTGGTTTTCATTTGTATTCCCTAATGACTAATGGTGTTGAACATCTTTCCATGCTTTTATCGAACATTTGTATGTCATCTCTGGGAAAATGTTCATTTAATTTATAATAGTTTCTAAGTTTGTTTACTTATGTGTTTTCTCATTTAGTCTTTTAAATAACTGTATAAGGGATCATACCCATATCACTACTAGGAAACTAAGGTGCAACAAAGTTGAATAATTAGCTCACGTAAGATGTTGGATCTGAGTATGAACTCTGGTCTTCTGATTCTGTTCCCTGCATTCTTCTGGAAACAGATATTTCTGATCCCTACTTTGTGAAGAAGAATTTAAAAGTAAAATTAGATCATGTTTGACAATTTACTGGGTTAAAAATGGGCAAAATAGGGAGAAAATAAAACATTAAGCCAAGTAACAACAGATGTAGGTCTTATAGCCACACTACTTCATATGCACCAGTTTTCTATTTTTTATGTGATATTTAAAATAATATTTTTCTGCTATCGTGATAAATTAGATATGGCTTACATATTTCATATAGGGAAGCAGAGAGATTGAACCTAATAACAGAGACTGTGGCCTAGCTAATCCTGGGACATATTATTCACTCTTCAGAGAGAACTTTTTATTCTCCTGCAGCTTTCATACTTTCTTTTTTTCCCTACTAATCTATGCCCTTTAGTATTAAAATTTTCACATATTCATTAAATTTTTCTTCTTCTGCTAAATTAAATTTTCTTTTTGAATAGGGTAGTTTGCCAGTCTCACCTTGAAGTGCAGGATTACTTAGGTACATGTTTCAGTTTTTATATTATGCCATATCAGATACAACAGGTATGCAAGAATTTTTAATTCTTAGAGGCTAAGTAGAGACACTATGTCACATATTCATGTCTACATGTCCCTGTCCAGCACAGTGTCCCAAACAACTCACCATTATTGAATGACTACTGAGTACTTTTTGAGAATAAAGGCAATGCAGATTATAGAAAAGAAAATATTTCTGATCCCTGGCATATAGCCTAAAAAAAAGACAAAAAATTGAACTTGATTTAAAGCAATTTAACAAAGGAGTGGCTGATAACTAGCATTAGTACTTAAAGCCCCATACCTCAGAGTGGTATCACAAAGGTTTTTAAAATGAATTCCCAATGAATGAATAAAAGATTTCTATCTCACTATCTAAAGTAGAGGAGAGTCAGCAAATGAATATTTAGGCCCTGATTCGGATTTGTTTGTATAAGAGTTTGACAACTACCTTTAGTGCTTCTCAACTCATCTTTCACTGAAGACTAACCAATTCTGTCCCAGGTTACCATTGAACAGTTTGGGGTTTGTATTTTCAAACCTGTATCTTTGCATTTTGTATTATGTACATGTATGTGTATTATGTGTCAGTGTGCACTCACATATTAAACTATACTACTTGTGTGTATTCACGGTGGTTTTCCTTTTGCCAAGGAATCTTACCACACATATCTCTTTAAACTGAAACAAATGAAGAGTTTTGTATCTATAGTCACAAAAGGGGAGAATAATATTTAGTTATGTCAATTAACTATCGTTGTCTGGTCTTGGTGTCAAAATTGAGCAAACCTGTAAGATTGAGTTAGGAAATTTTCTTTTTCCTCTGTTCTCTGGAATAGCTGTAAATGGCCTGTAAACATTTATTAGAAGTCACTTAGCAACCTTGGGAAGTACAAACACTTAGAGGTCTCGTCTTATTTTCCTGCTTTTATTTTTTGGTCAGTTTTTCAGCCCTTATTTTTTAAATTTCTTTTTCTATTTCTTTATTTCCTTCTTTCCTTCCTCCCTCCCTTCCTCCCTTCTTCCTTCCCTTCCTCGCTTCCTCCCTTCCTTCCTCCCTCCCTTCCTCCCTTCCTTCCTCCCTCCCTTCCTCCCTTCCTTCCTCCCTCCCTTCCTCCTTTCCTTCCTCCCTCCCTTCCTCCTTTCCTTCCTCCCTCCCTTCCTCCTTTCCTTCCTTCTTTCCTTCTTTCTTTCCTCCTTTCCTTCCTCCTTTCCTTCCTCCCTTCCTTCTTCCCTCCCTTCCTCCCTTCCTTCCTCCCTCCCTTCCTCCTTTCCTTCCTCCCTCCCTTCCTCCTTTCCTTCCTCCCTCCCTTCCTCCTTTCCTTCCTTCTTTCCTTCTTTCTTTCCTCCTTTCCTTCCTCCTTTCCTTCCTTCCTTCCTTCCTTCCTTCCTTCCTTCCTTCCTTCCTTCCTTCCTTCCTTCTTTCTTCTTCTTTCTTTCTTTCTTTCTTTCTTTCTTTCTTTCTTTCTTTCTTTCTTTCTTTCTTTCTTTCTTTCTTTCTTTCTTCCTCTTTTTTCCCTTTTTTTAAGCTTTGATGGCAATCCTTCCACATACACACTTCACATTCTTTAGTGTTGATAAGTTGACAAAAGCAAATGATTAAGTGACTCAGTAGATACAGTATATGGGCATCTTACAGAGTTCTAGATCTCTAGTTACATAAACTTAGGAAAGTTCTATTACTTATTTAAGCTTCTGGGTGTTTACATTTTTTTTTTAATCTGTAAATGTAATGACTATTACCTCTTACGAATCTTAAAAGCATTAGAGTGTGTATTAATACATGAAAAACTTCAATAGAATCCGTAAAAATGAAAAACATAGGCGATCCTAATCTCTAATGTTCTTTACACATGTAAATTTGGAGCCAATTGTTTTAGCCTGATCAGAACAGATTTAAAGAGAAAGGGGTATAGAGCTGGGGATTATTTTCACTAACACATTGGAAAGCCCTATAACAGTTCCCACATTATTTAGAATTTAATTCTGGAAGACAGTGCTTTCTAAATACCTATATTCTTAAAGCAGGATGGTGGGGAAGAGTGGAGAAAACAAGCCTGTATTAGTCTGGTATTGTCATTGGTGAGCTTTGTAACTTTGAATCAGTTACTTTCTGTCAATAAAATCTGAATAATTGCACCTACTGTGTATGGTAGTTAGGAGGCAAAAAATGAGTATGGGGCCTGGCCTGTAATAGATGTTCATCTTATTATTATTATTTTTTAACTGTAATGAATGCCCAGCAGGGGTGGATATGAGATGCTGTGTTGTTATTTCAAGACTGCATGGTGTATGAGCATTAAACCCTAAGTCAGTTTTAACCTATGTTGTATTACCCTTAACCAAAAGACATTGGTCTTAGACTAATCACCTGCTCGACTTCTGTCTCCTTACCTGTGAAAACAGAACAGGAGAACCAACATGTAGAAAATACGGATCAAAGACCTTTTAGCTTGACTTAATCTTCCTGAAGCTTAACAGAGATATCAGATTGTCATTTCCCATTTAAATGGGGGAAGAAACGCACACTCAAGAGTTCTTTTGAGGTCTAGTTGGTGGGCCCACCAGTCCTGGGCAAGTTCTTTGATTATGACTGTTCCTGCTGGGGATGAGCGGGCATGTCCCTAAGTGTAGGGACTACAGAATGAAACACGCAGCAGACTGAAATGCTAATCAGTGAAAAAGCAAAACCAATGTAGGGGGTGAACTGCTCATTTATTAATGATTCCCATTACTAAAGTACAAGTAGAGGATTGTTAATGTCTCCTAATGCTTATGCTTAAGAGTAACTTGGGTTTTTTTTTTTTAAATGCTTGTCTTCGTAATCTCTTTGCCTAAATTATTTATTAAGCTTCATTCCATTTCCCACTTGACAAGGTGAAGGAAAGGGGGTAGCGAGAGGTCATAAAGGGAAATAATAAGCTTGTCTGATGGAGTGTGGGTTTGTGGGGGTGGTGTTTGGAAGAGCTGGGAAGTACAGAGCTTTGCCAGGGATAATCTGCATTATAATTCATTGTCTTCTATTTGCAGAGTCATTTAAAAAATAAACCTGCCTTTGTCAGCTGATTTGTAAAGCACTATTGATTATATTATTGAGTGATAGCAATGTATTTTTATTTTACTTTAATTGAGGTTGTTGAGTTTTGCTTCAGTTTCATTTTCTTGAACAGATTCAGTGGTTCTGATTCCTCATGTTTGTAAGCCTTGTGCTAGAGATGTGCAAAACAAATAAAATTTAGGAATTTTTAGGAGTTTAGGATTTTTTTTAAGCTTTAGTTACTATTTTGTTTGGTGGGAGTAGGAATTTCTATTTTCAGATTAGAGATTTTTGGGGGGACGGGGTAATTTTAGTTTGGGGGACCACAGCCAGTGATGCTAAGGGCTTACTCTTAACCTTGCTCTAGGAGCCATATGCTTTGCAAGGGATCAAACCAGGTCAACTACTGGATACTTGTATACACCTAATACAATAAGTTGCATGAATTAATGGAGGAGTAAATCATATAGATAAAAATAGTACAGATCAGATCTAGCACATTGGTTTTATTTCACGGGTCAGCTTTGATTGCTGAGGGTCTCTGCTTAGGACAGTGCACTGAGAAGTGGTTGGAGGCAGTGTCTGGCCTGCGCAGAGAGGCTGCTGACAAGGGTCGTTTTGCCAAAGGTTGTTTTCTCTGAAGTGTAGGACAGGCAGTGGCATAAGTATCTGTATTTGCCATGACCATTGTGCATAAAATATACAGGATACTTGAATAATTCAAGTTGGATGATTTTTTTAGTTTAGACCTAATTTTGCTGGAGAAGATATGAATTTGGCGGACAAGATGGTAGCTTGTGGCTGGCAGTCAGAGTGATTGGGCTAGAATGATATGTTTGGAGTGCACTGAGGAAAATAAGGCTGGTGGGAAAAGCAAGGGAGGGTGTGTGTCTAGAAAGACATAACACATGGATGAAAGAAATATATTTTTTCCTTTATCTTTTAAAATTCTTTCCCATCAAATCTCATTCTTTCCAGTGGTTGTTTCTTAGATTTGGTCCTTGTCATCTCTTTCATTTAAATGTTCATTATTTTTTGAATAAATGACACATGTTTCATAATTAAAAAGTTATAAGAGCATACATTAAAAAGCTTCTTCTTTCTGTTCCTCGTACTCCTTCGTATCCAACGTCATGAAATTCTTTCCAGAAATACTTTTATTTGCTCATGTGCTTCCTATTCGTGTTACATAAATGGTATTACTGTACCTCTCTGCATATTGTGCTTTCCTTTATTCCACTTGTATTCCTTATATCAGTACACAGAAATGTATTTATGCTTTTTGGGGGGTTATATTTTATCATGTCATGTTAGTTTATTTATTTTCGCGTGTTTTCAGACCATATCCAGGCATGTTCAGGGCTTACTCCTGGCTCTGTATCCAGAGACTCATTCTGTGGGACTTTGTGTGGCGCTGGATCAAACTGTGGGTCAGTTGCAAGCAAGGCAAACACTTTTCCCATGGTGCTGTCTCTCCAGCTCCTAAACTAAGTTTTATCTTTGCCAGATATCAAACCCAAGTATTCACTCATGTGAGGCAGGCACTGTAACACTGAACTGTTTCTCCAGCCCTCCATTTTTTAAAAAATAATTTTTTAGGGGTGTGGGATAATTTTAGCTCCATAGGAAAGCCACAAAAAATAGCACAAAAAAACATTCACCTGTATGCCTCATCCAGTTTCATTCTGTCCTGATGCGACCATCTTACTGTGGCACATTTGTCAAAACTCGGATTACCTGTGTGTATTAAGAGATCTTACTGGGGTTATCAGTCGTGTTTCCATGAATATCCTTTTTCTAGCCCAGCATCTGCTCTGGAAGACACTTTTGTGTTAGTTGTCACGTCTCCTCGGCCTCTGACAGTTTTTCAGTCTTTTTCGTTTGTTGTTTTTGATAACTTTGACAGTAATGGTTAGATGTAGTCTATGGAGTGTCTCTCAGTTTGGATTTGTCTGATGTTTTTCTCATGATTAGAAATGGACCGTGGAGTTTTGAAAATACTGTCAGAGAGTTGTGTTGCCCTTCTCATCAGGAGATGTGAGGGAAGAACCTAATGTTTCCCTGACAGCACTAGCAATGGGAACTCAGTGAAAGTGGTGCTTGTCAGGGGTCTCTACTATTTTGTCTTTGTCAAAACTGTGTTCTTGGAAGCAAGTCACTAATTTCAGCTTGTCCTGGGGGGGGGGGGGGCAGAGAATTAAAGGACTTAAAAGTAAAGCCATTTTTCAGATGGGTGTACTCAGCTGATAGACTATTTCTGTGTCTTAGTCCATTGGGGGAATGAAGAGAACAGGCACTGGACCTCTCCTTGGATACATATCTTGACTGCACACCATTTAGGGTGATTCCAGCCAGTTTGACTGCATGCCAGTCTTGGGCTGCTTTCACTTGGTCTCTTAGTTTCTTCACATGTACAGTGCAGGCATTAACAGCCCTTATCTCAAAGAATGTTGGAAATCCTATGAGGAGTGTGTGTGTGTGTGTGTGTGTGTGTGAGAGAGAGAGAGAGAGAGAGAGAGAGAGAGAGAGAGAGAGACTGTGTGTCTGTGTGTGTGTCTGTGTGTGTGTCTGTGTGTGTGTGAGGGATAGAGAGACTGTGAATATGTGTCTGTGTGTATGTCTGTGTGTGTTACTTTGTGAGTGAGAGATGTACTGTGTGTATGTCTGTGTGTGTTACTTTGTGAGTGAGAGCCATGCCCAGTGCTAGTAGGTGCTAGATAAGTGTCTGCTATTCTATTATAATTTGTGTTTACAATAGTTAGGTAACAAATAACTTTATTTCATGTTTTGTGTCGGGATAGGTGAGTGTGTATAAAAATTACATTTTTAGGAATGCTTGCTTGCATTTGTATTTTGAACCTAAATCCAGACTTTCTTCTTGAGAGGTAATACCACTTTGCTTATGCACTGGGATATATGAGAACTGTTTTCCTGTATCTAATAGGTCTAAGGTATTTGATCTTTGCCAGTTGGAAAGTTCATTTCTTTGATCATAAATTGATTTGAGTATCTTTTTTATTGATCCATTTAGGAATTTAGGTTTCATTCTTATCAGTGTCCACTTGGTGTCTTGGTAAAATTATTTTCAGAGAAGTGGGGTTTTTTTGAGTGGTGAAGGCATAGTTGGTGGTGTTTGGGGCTCGTGCAGTTTTGAGGATCAAACTTAAGGTGTCATAAATACAAGACATACGTTCTCCCACCTGAGCTGATTCCCTGGCTCAAAAAATAGTTTCATTTAAAATGTTTATTATTATTACTATTATTTTTTACTTTTTTGGGTGGGAAGTTATTTATGATTTCTCCTGAAACATGTTTCCGGTGGCTGAGAGATGGCTCAGTGGGCTGGAGCATGAGTTTCACCTGCAGGAGGCCCTGGTTAGATCCCTGGCACCACATGGTCTTCTGAGCACTGCCAAGAGCAACCCTGGTGCACCAAGCTGGGAGTACCCCCGGGTGCTTTCAGGTGTGGTCCAAAACCCAAAACCAAAATGTTATTTCATTTTTTTTAATATTTTGGATTTGGGGCCATTCCCAGTGGTACTCAGGGCTTACTCCTGGCTCTGCATTCAGGGATCTTTCCCGACAGGGCTCGGGAGATGATATGGGATGCTGGGGATTAAAGTTGGGTTGACCATGTGCAAGACAAGTGCCTTGTCTACTGTGCTATCACTCCGGCCCCATTAAAATGTTATTTTATAAGTGGATTCATTTTAGTAAGTGAGTAAGGATTAGTTTGGACTCGGGAAAGACTTCAATTATTCTGATTACAAGATGGACAGTCTCAGAAGTAGGGCACGAGCTGTTGACCTCTCTTCTGGGGTGTTCGCATGGTGTCTTGGTACTTGTTTTCAAATAAGTGGGTTTTGTTTTTGAGGGGTGAGGGCATACTTGGTGGTGTTTGGGGCTCATGCAGTTTTGAGGATCAAACTTAAGGCATCACAAATGCAAGGCATATATGTTTTTCCACCTGAGCTGATTCCCTAATTGAACAAAAAGTTTTTATTTAATACGTTTATTATTGGGGCTGGAGCAATAGCACAGCAGGTAGGGTGTTTGCCTTGCACGTGGCTGACCCGGGTTTGATTCCCAGCATCCCATATGGTCCCCTGAGCACCGCCAGGAGTAATTCCTGAGTGTAGAGCCAGGAGTAACCCCTGAGCATTGCCAGGTGTAACCCAAAAAGCAAAAAAAAAAAAAGTTTATTATTATAATTACTAGTTTTTTGCTCTTATTTATTATTGTCATTTTCTTTTTGGGTGGGGGGTAAATCTGGCAGTGCTCAGGACTTATTCCTCTGTGCTCAGGGATCACTCCTGGCAGTGCTTAGAGACCAAATGCTGTGTTACATATCGAATTCAGCTTGGTCACTGTTGGATAACATTGGGTTGCCCTTGCTCCACCCGCAATTTTATTGAGTTACTCCCACAAACGTGCCCCTGAGGCACACCCAAGCACTAATTATCCTATCTTCCTTTTCTCTTTCCTTTATGTCATGTGCATGGTTTAGCAATGTCCTTTTTGTACAGACACAGGAAGACAGTTTATGTTATTCTTTTATAACATGGGAGTTAATTGACTCTAAATAATATTTACTCCTGGGCATCCATCCATATTTATTTGACTTAAGCCTCAGTTGCCCTTAGGCTACTGAGTTCCTAGCATTCTAAAAGCAGGGTCCCAATGAAGGGACTGGATGGACCCAGGGAAAGCTGTAAGCCACCTGGCATCAAAAGGAAACAAGCTAAGTACCATAAGTATAATAAGTTAAGAGCATGATCATGGGACAAACTCTGTCATGGCCAAAAAGAAGTAACTGAGTAAGGACCCTGCTGAGGTTAGGAAAGAATAACCTGGCCTGAGGACTATAGTCTGATATATAGAGAGAGATGTCCCCAGGAAGGGCCAACCATTAAGTTTAATATGTATCTCTTACTGTGTTCTTACAAAATGACTAGAAATATTATAAGAAGTAAATCTACTATGATTGTTTGAATGGACTACTAGTTGAGGAAAGGAGAAAGCAACACACCCTGGATGGAATCCCACCCTTGAGCCCATCTCCTAGTAATCTGCAGTGCTGAGCCCTCAGATGAGATTTTTTTCCTTGAGTTTCTAGGATTTTCCTAGGAAATTTTTCTAGGAATTTCCTAGGATTTTCTCCTAGAACTTCCCCTGAAGGAGTGGCTTTACCTCTGTTTATGTTATGACAATATTCAACCCCAGCTGTGCGTATCCCCATCCTTCATGATTTCTATATAACTATGCTGTAAGGGGTAAGAGGTGACTAGAAAGATGATGACTTTGGGACTTTGAGGTCTTTGAGGACTAGAGGATCTGTGAGGGACTAGAAGGAGGACTAGATAGATGTCAACTATGACTGGAAGTAGAGGATGATGAGACTACAACAAGACGAGGAAGAAGATTTAATGACATAGAGGACTTCGAGGTCATGAGGAGACTAGGATGATGGAAGTAAGATGACTGGGATTACAACCAGAACTAAAATTTGGATTGTGTTGTAAGGGAAGAGATTGGACTGCGCTGGGGAGGAGAGAGAAGTAAACTGACTACCAACAGCCCGGGGCCCTGTTTCTCCATTGCTGCCCACGTTCACTGTGGGCTGGCCAGGGGAACCTCTAGGCCACCGAAGCCTTGAGTCCTGTGCGGCCCACATTTTTCCTTCAAAACTCGCAGCTAGTGTCCTTGGGTGGTGTCCCTTTCTGTTAACAGCTGAAATGAAAGACAAGCACCTTAATCTCTGTGCCATCTCTCTGGTGCTAAGGGAGTCACAGACTTTTTTTTATGGTGCTCCTGTTTATCTGGTTCATACCTGCTTGAAGCTACACAGTCTTGTTGTAGCTTTGTAGATGTGTGCGTGTCCACCAAAGTGTCTGGGGCCATGCTGCACCTGTGGGCACACCAGGGATCAAACTCAATACCTGTTGCTTGCAAAGCAGGCAGTTTTGTGCCTGACCAATCCCAAGACCATCCCATAAACAAGTTCTCAGAGGAATCACCATCATCCATTTGCAGTCAACAGTGAATGAAACTGAAGGGGGAAGGGGAGGAGGAAAGATTGCAGTTTGTATTAAAGTAAAACTCAGAGTTAATCATGACACTTTCTTTTGAACTGGAGGGCATCATGTTAAGCAAAATAGGTTAGAGGGAGAAGGATAAATTCCAGATGGTCTCTCATCTGTGCCAAGGAAATAGATAATATCAAGTGATGATAAACCTCTGTCTTTCGAAGAACTGAGAATACAAGCATTAGGGGAGTGCATAGAGGGGGAAGAAGAGTCACACATAAGTTCAGTGGTGTGGGGGGTCTCTGACACTTTGGTGGTGGTATTAACACATTGAAGTTATAACCATGCACTATTAGAATCATGTTACCCAAACCATAATTAAAAAGACATCTCTTATAATGTGAAATTTATATTGCATTATCATTGAGTAATAATTGCAAGTACTTGACATATAACTATTCTTAAATATATATGCATAACTGTTCTTAAATTTAATATACAGTAGTAGATTTTTTTATTCTTGTATCCCATATCTAATTGCCAGACTGTGGTTTTTACCGGCATTAGGTGCTGTTTACTGGTTAGTGTTTGTTATTAAATAGTCTTCCTCCCTCCCCGACTCCTGAGTGCTGAATCTCACCTTACATTAGTTGGTTGGGTAGAGTTGGGGGAGGGAGTGATGCTTATTAGCTTTTTTATGTTTGGGAATTCATGAGCATAACTTCCTCCCCTGCACTCCCGACATTCCTGGTAGTTCTTTTCCTTTCACAAGTTCAAGGTTATGAGAACTCTGGGCCTCAAGAGCTATTCTGCAGGCAAGCGAGTATATCAAACCAGGATAGAAACTGTGAAAATGGAATCTGGATCCTTGGAACTTGAGATTCTTGGTTTACAAATAATTAAGTTTGCAACTGTGGAGAGGGCAAAGACGAGCTCAAGTGACCTATTAAATATTCTGACTCAGGCATGCTGTAAATATTAAAGCCATTTTTTCTGGTGAACTCAGCAAGAATGACAAACAAAGCTCCCACTCCCTTAATTAGATCAAGTCCAAATGAAGGTGAAACTTTCTCATACCTGCTTGAAGCTACAAAGTCAAAAGACTGAATCTTTTTTTGTGTTAGTCTTTTTCTGGTGTGGTAAGTAAAGTTGGGAGTCATTGGCAATCTGGTTAGGAGCCACTGGGCACAGGAGGTCTGAAGACTGCCCTGAGTGTGGAAAAGAATCTAGATACTTGGGAAAGAGAAGTTTATCAGCAACTAAGAAGACAAAGTTTTACAATTTGTCTAGGTCCTACTTTATTACTTATAGTAAAAAATTAAAGATTCAGGGCTGGAGCAATAGCACAGTGGATAGGGCATTTGCCTTGCACGAAGCTGACCCGGGTTCAATTCCCAGCATCCCATATGGTCCCCTGAGCACTGCCAGGAGTAATTCCTGAGCGCAGAGCCAGGAGTAACCCTGTACATAGCCTGGTGTGACCCAGAAAAAGAAAAAAAATTAAAGGTTTATTTCAAGTACTTCTTCCTGTTGAAGGCAAGTTCATGCAACAGCTGGAGTTGTGGTGAGACGACCATATTGTAATTTAGTGGTTGTTTTTTTTTAATCCTGTTTTCCTCCAAGATACCTAAGGACTCCCAAGGTTAGAAATGAGGAGTAAATTTTCTTACAGCATCTGAATGGAGCCTATGACATTTGGACTGTATCTTAATTTTTTTTTTAATCATAGGATTTCTGTTGAAATGTCGTGGGGTAATTAATTCACCTCATGAGAATATTTAAGCCTGCCTGTTACTTTTAATGTTAATCATTTAAGCCAGTATTTGTCACTTTTCTCTATATTGCTTGACTGAGATCAAATACTAAGAAATGAGAATGTTGATATAAAAGGAAAGGTAGCTTTAAAAAAATTACATTTTCTGTGCAGGGACATTCTGGATACTGTGATTGTTAACTCTGGATGACTTTTAAGAATTCATTGCAGTTCAATGAAAGGGAAACACAGGCGTAAAGACAGTATAAATTTGTCTTAGTCCAGAGCCTGCTTGTTTGCCATGCCGGATTCAGGTCTCCAGATCTTGTACATCTCTGAGGAGATACACTTTTTAAGAAAAGTGGTAGGGTAGTATTCCTTTGCATGTATATACCACAGCTTCTTCATGCACTGTTCTGTGGATGGGCGTTAGGTTGCCTCTGTGTGCCATGAACATAGTGGTGCATGTACCCTTTTGAATTCATGTTTTTGTATCTTTGGGTAGAAACCTCGGAGTGCTATTACTGAATCATATGGTATTTCCATTTTTATTTTTATGTATTTATTTTCATTTTGGACCACTCCTGCTGGTGCTCAGGGATAACTCCCAGCTCTGCGTTACGGGCTAAATCCTGGCTCTGCGCTCAGAGATCATTCCTGGTTGGGATTAAGAGAGCATGTAGGGTGTTCGGATCAAACCTGGATCAGTCGCATAAAAGGCAAGTACCCTACCCACCTTGCTGTTTCTTCAGACCCTCCATTTTAAATTTTTTAAAGGCACTTCTATACTGTTTTCCACAGAGGCTGCTCTGATAACAACTTATCAAGTGTACCTTTTTCTAGTTCCTTGCCAACCCTTGACCTTTTATCATTAAGATGTACTTTTTGTCTATGTTTTTCTGTATAAACCTGTTTTTCAAGTTGAGGAAGTTCTCGATTCATACTTTTCTAGGGCTGCTGAGGGACCCCCACTCAGCATGGTCCGCACTCACACTGCATGGATGGGGGGTCACTGTGAGGAGGGGATCATTAGCAGATGGAGGTCGTGAATTCTTGGCTGTACGTGAGGGCCATTGGTGTACTTCCTCACAGTCTTATGAGAATGTAAGTATTGTCTCCCTGTTTAACCTTCGTCGGTACAGATATGGTGGGGGTCACAGTTTTGGGGAGAAGTGGGCCACGCCTCGTGGTGCTCAGGGGGAACACATGCATTGCCAGAGACAAAACTAGGGTTGCTGCATCCAGGACAAGTGTCTTAACCCCTGTACTGTCTCTCCAACCCCAAGGGTCACAATTTTGATATATTCTTTGACTTCGAATAGTAGATACTTCCCTTCCCATCTCTTGTTGTTGCTGTTTTCTTATGAAGTCTGGATATCACATACTTGGGCACAGTGCTTGCCATAGTGCTTGGCTGCGGTATTCACATATATACCTCCTAGCAGTTGCACACATTTTGTTGTGGTGCTGGGAATCCCTAAGGGTAGAACCCACTAGGTGCATGCCAGGTACTGCCAGAATCAAACTCTGAACCTTATAATTGGAGAGAAAGACACTTCGCCACAGAGCCATCCTGCTATTACTTACTAAAAAAATTCTGTTTTGCCTTATAGCTTCTTGGTATTCTGGCTAGAGAGAATAAGTTGAACTGGAGTGGACATTTATATATCTACAGATACCGACAGCTATACCTCTAGATAAAAATACAGTGTTTTTGCTGCTTTTTGGCTATAACTGGTAGTACCTTGGCCATGACTGGTAGTACCTTGGGGGATTCACACTACTTTAAGGGATTACATGAAACATGATCTGTTTTCCAAAGAGAAAACATTTTGCGAAAATATTTCTTTAGACAGGATTATTCTTTCAAAAGTTTATTTTTATTGAGAATTAATAACAAGATGGTTATGGGAAAGGTTCAGAAAATATAGTCATAAAGTTGAGCACTAAGATAAGAAGAAAACTTACAGTGTCTGGCTATAGAAAAGGGATTTGCCCTGAAAGCAGCATCAGATATGGCAATAATTAGTAAATATGCCACTCTTGAATATGTTGAGATAAAATTATTAGGTATCTGGCATCTCAGTAGTTAATGAATTTCTTAAAAATGAATTTAAGAGGTTGATAGGACTTTTTGTTTCAATCGTAGTACAGGCAATTAGGGTTATAAAAGAAGAGCAAGTTAGAGGAAAAAGAAAGGAGGTCAGTTAAAAGAGAACAGAGAGGAAAAATACAGGGTCAGAGACAAGAATTCAATTAACTTTTGTGACAACAGAGTCCTTGGAGGAAGAAGAAATTAGGTGCTCTACATTGTCCTTTATTTTAGGGACACTTATTCAGTTACCTTATATTAACTCTATAAGTAAAATACAGATTGTAAAATGATGTGACTCTTTCTATCTTTTGTAATTTATTAAGTAATAGTTTTCTATAGCAGCCTGCATGATTGAGGGGACTGCTTCAGCAGAGTATGGTTAATTTTAATGAATGATGTTAAAGAAGCTACTGGATTTCTGTGAAATTGTCACTGTCACTGTTATCCCTTTGCTCATCGATTTGTTCGAGTGGGCACCAGTAACATCTCTTATTGTGAGACTTACTGTTACTGTTCTTGGCATATGGAATACGCCATGGGTAGCTTGGCAGCCTCTGCTGTGCGGGCGAAATACTCTTGGTAGCTTGCCGGGCTCTCCTAGAGGGGTGGAGGAATCGAACAAGGGTCAGCTGCGTGAAAGGCGAAAGCCCTACTCACTGTGCTATCGCTCCAGCCCCTACTGTGAATTTACTTGTCAGATATTGTTTAAGGCATGCATTATTAATTAGTTAACCAATTCATATATTGGGTCTCCCTAGCGGTGCTAGGTGCCACTGCAGCTACCCCTGGCAGTGCTTGGGAGGCCTTGTAGTGTGGGGGATGGAGCCTAGGACCCTGTGTACTCCAGGCACGTGCTCCCTTCGAGCTACCTCCTTGCCCTGTTCTGTTTTTGTCAATGTATATGCTGTAAATTTAATCTTTTATTGAATGTAACAATATATGAAACTTAAAGGATGTTAGTGATCATAAAATTTCTAAGGGAGAGCAAGAAAAGGCTTTCTTGATGTCAGTATTTTTCTAGGGGCTTGCTAGTGTTGTCATAGTTACTTCAAGTTCGTTATAATACCTTGAGTCTCTGTATCTTCAGGAAGAGATAAAATTGCTCACCTCCCGCAGGATTCTTGCCTCTGGTGAGCAGGGGTGGTAGAAGTGTCAGTACTCTTAATTTTGATAAAGGATTTTTAAAGTTGACCTTTATGCTGCTAAAAGTAGAGCTCCTGCCACGTTGGGCACACATACCTGCTCATCCATGCTCGTTCTGAAAACACAACCACTGAAGAAAACAGATGAGATCTTTATGAAAATTTCACTCAAAACATTCCAAGCAAACATTCTTTTTGTCATATATTCATTGAGTTCCTTTCGTGTTCCTGATTCTATATGAGGTACTTCTAGGGAAAGGGCAGGCATCCAATAGAAAGTCACTTAGCTTCTTTACTGACCTTCTGAAGCATAAACTTCTTTAGTAGTAGCCAAATTTCGGGCTTGGAAATAAACACTATGAAAGATACACTAGGTAAATAAGGGCTTTATGCATGGTCCCCCTGAGAGTTTGTGAAAATGATCATTAAAAAACAACATAAATATGTGGATAGTAGAAGATATCAACAGAAATGCTAATTTTTGTGGTTTTGATGTTGTGTTTTTGTGTATGATAGCATTTTTTATCTCATGGAAACCTTTACATGGATTATAATGCCATCAATTTAAGTATATGGGAGATTAGAAAAAATTATTTATGTAATACATATATCAAGAAAGACAGCTGGTGCAAATGTTTGCAATGCTTTCTGTTTCTCCTAGAGTATTATATAGTTGAATTGTTTTTTTTCATTAGTGAATCACCTTGAGGTGCAGTTACAAACTTATGAACTTTTGTGTTTGCATTTCATACAGTGATCGTTTACCCATCCCTCCATCAGTTCCCACTCTCCTCCACCAATGTTCCCAGTATCCCTCCCATCACCCCCACCCCATCCCCCACCACCCCACCCTGCCTCTGCTGCAGCTCATTCCCTATTGTTCTCTCTTCTTTTGGGTGTTGTGGTTTGCAATAGAGGTATTGAGTGGCCATCATGTTTGGTCTATAGTCTACTTCCAGCACGAATCTTTCAACCCAAATGGTGTTGCAACTTGGTGTTTCCTTCTCTATTTCAGCTGCCTTTTCCCCCAGCATGTGAGGCCAGTTTCCAAGCTGTGGGGCAATAATCGAATAGTTTTAAATAAGCAAAAGTTGAAGTGGTGATTAGATTTTTAATAGAATTCAGTTTAAATCTGTAATTGTGGTTTTTAATGCTCTTTGACCAAAAAATAAGATGATTCTTTAAACTACTTTTGGTCTTGTATTATTTTGTTCACACAAATTATTTTAGTCCAGTTCATACTTTAAAAGCCTATGGCAATAACTTATTCTTAATCATTAAACTACAGAAACTAAAAATTGCAAAACTGCAGATTCTTTTCCAAAGGTAGTGCAAAATTATTAAGGCTTGCAGTAACAAGTCTCACGATGGAGACATTACTGGTGCTCGCTCAAGCAAATCGATGAGCAACGGGATGACAGTGACGGTAACAGTAACTTGTTCTAATTTATATTAAGCAGAAAGTAGCCAATGCTTGTGTCATTTTTCTTATCAAATGTTTATAGCCTTAAGAATATATTTTCTTAGTTTTAATTTTCAGTACATAGATTTTTCCTTGTGATGTGCTGCTTTTTTTTTTCTTCTTTTTGGATATTTTGGGCCACACCCAGTGGTATTTCTTAGGGCTTATTCCTGATTCTGTGATTAGGAATCACTCTTGGGAGTGCTCAGACTGTATGGGTACCAAGATTGAACCAGGGTTTCCCACATGCATGGCAAGAGTATTAACCCCCATACTTATATATTTATTTTTTTATTGAGATCAGCTGACATGATTGCAGTTTTCTTAAAGTTTTTCTGCCATCCATTATTTATATAATGCATAATCATGTCTATATACAATTAATAAGTGCTATTTAAGGATTTCCCTTTTTGTTGTTGTTTTTGCTTTTGTTTTCATATTGGGCCACACCTAGTGGTGTTCAGGGTTTACTCCAGACTCTGCACTCAGGAATCACTCCTGCTGGGCTTGGGGCACCATATGTGATGCTGGGGATTGAACTCAGGCCAGTCATGTGCAAGGCAAATGTCCTACTTGCTGTATTACTGCTCCAGTCTCTATTTGAGGCTATCTAAGTGATTCAACATATGATATGATATGGTCTTTTCTATTGGTGAATTCCCATTCACCTTAGAATGGGTATGTGACAAGTATAATAGAGATAGTATAGGACCTGGAATGAAGCTTGGTGGTAGATTTCGTGCCTTACATGTGTGAGACCCTGGGTTTGATCCCTGGGAATACCCAACCTATCCCGCCCCCCCCCCCCCACACACACACTCAGAGCCCTAAAGCCTCCACCTCCCCCACCCCCCAACTGGTCCTAGTAATTGTTCTAGTAATGTAGCAGCAACAACAAAACAACACCATCAGCTAATGAGAGTTGGAGATAAAATAGTAGCACTAAAGAAGGAATCTTTACCCTTGCATGAGTATTATGTCAGAGAAACTACAGGAAAGGTATAGAGGATAAAGGCTCAGAGGATAAATGGATTGTGTAAAAAAGTTATTTCCGGAGTGATAGCAATATATGCCAGATACAAACAGTGAAAGAGCATTTCAAGATAAATGGACTGTAGTTGTTCTCTTGTTGGAGAAATGGTATGATGTGGAAAATGCCTAAGTCTTATAGAAGATAGCCATGCTGGACGCTTCAGGCTATAGGGAAACTCTAATTTTTAAGCGTGTGAAAGAGGAGCCTGAAGTGGAGAAATCTTTGAAGATTTGAAAGATACAGGTTATAGTGCCATTGAGGAGAGTAGTTGGGGGTCAGCAGGCTATATAACCATCTGAGAGAGGGTAAAGGCAAAAAAACCCCAGCTCCGTTCTTTTAGGTTTTATGTGTGAATGTCGTTACACGTGCATGGTGGGAATAAGGCAGAGGAGTTTATTTCCAAATGTTTCTAACAAATTTTGACATCATTTTAGTCTAGCAGAAAAATCTGAAAAAAAAAAATAATATAATGAGGGGTTGGAGAGACAGTATAAGGCTCAGGCATTTTGCCTTTCGTGCTACCAACTCTAGGCTGATCTCCAAGCACCGCCAGTAGTATGGCCTGAGCACAGCTAGTTGTGGCCTGAATTCCCCTAAACTAATAATTCAGGACATTTACATATACTCTTCATTGCATATCCTTCAGTTTTTAACTTTATGCCACATCTGCTATTTTCAGAGTCAGTAATCATCATTTTAAAAAAACCATTTGAGTGATTTGTAGCCTCCATGTCTTTGCCCCTAAGTACTTGGTGTGCATTTCTGAAGGAAAAAATATTATATAATCACAGCACAGTCAAAATCAGGGAATTAACATTAATATAATATTACATTGGCTTTATTCAAAAAATTTAAAAGTTTTTTTTAATGTCTTGAGGGAAGTTATTTCTGGCATAGGGTCTAGTACAGGAGCATATGTTTCTTTTCATTGCCATAGCTCTTTAATCTCCTTTAATCTGGAAAATTTTTTGGTCTTTCTTCATGTTTTATAATAGGACATTTTTTGAAGAGGATAGGTCATTGTTCCATTGCCGGTGATGTAATCACTTAGCATTTTAGCTAGGGTGGTGTCCTTCGGGCTTCCTTCCACACTGAAAGTCACCATTTTTTCCTTTGTAATAGAATATATTTTGGTGGGATACTTTGAGCCTATGTAGGTACCCTACGTAGATATTCTGGCAAAACATGTCGTTTAGTTTTATGAATACAACTGTGATTCTTACCTGAATCATTCTGTGCCCCCTTTCTTATAAATTCTAGCAGTAAAATGTTTCGGTGTCATCTGGTGCTTTCCTTATCTAGTCTGGGAATTTGCCACTTTATCACAGGTGCTTTTTAGTGTGAAAAATTTAGAAAATTTTAAAGTGTGATCTAGGTACTTGTGCTCATTGCTTAGATTAGTTTAGATTTTCTGACCATTTTGTTAGCCAGAGTTCACAAGAGAAATAAAATTAGTAAGAATATCTATCTTACCTGTCATTAACTAGCCTGTCTATTCATCCATGTCTCCATCCCTCTCTCTTTAATACATATGTATACAAGCACACGCACCCAGATGGTTGTGTGTGTGTATGTGTGTGTGTGTGTGTGTGTGTGTGTGTGTGTGTATAAATTCATCAATGGGAATTGACTTGTGCGATCATGAAGTTTAATCTGCAGTTAAAAACATGGAGTGTCAGGATGGAGACCAAGGAGAAGGAAGAATTTTTGCTGCAGGTTAGGTCTAAAGGCAGGTCTACTAGGCAGTGTTTGTTAACTCTTAGTTTGTGGGCCAGTACCTTTCAGACCAAAATGTTGGTGTGAAAGATTAAAAACTACTGTGCACATGTGTGACCGGCTGAATCCTCTCTTAATTGGAGAGGTTCTGTCTTACTAATACTTTCTTCTTTGAGCTCCTTATTTCAGTTCTTCAATTGTGAGTTATAGCGAATTCACACTATAGAGACAATGTGCTTCGCAGATTAAAATACCAGTCTCATTCAAAGGGACTCAGGAAGAAATACTCAGAATATCTGGGCATGGTGTGGTATAGTAAATTAATATGTCAGATTAGCCATAGATTAAAAATTAAGGGGCCAGAGAGATGCACTGTGGGTAAGGTGCTTGCCATACATCTGGCTGATCCGGTTTAATTTCTACCTCTGACACCACATGTGTCCCCCCAGCCCCACCAGGAGTGATCCTCGAGTGCAGAGCAAGAGTAAACCCTGAATATTGCCAGATGTGGCTTAAAAATGAACTTAAAATTAACCTTAAAATTAACTTAAGAGAAGCTTAAAATTAACCTTATTTGGATTAAAATTAACCTCAGTGGAGCTGGAGCAGTAGTACAGCAGATAGGATGCTTGCCTTGCATGCGGCCAACCTGGGTTTGATCCATAGCACCCCATAAACTGCTAGGAGTAAATTTCTGAGTCCGGAGCCAGGAGTAATCCCTGAGCACTGCTGGTGTGACCCTAAAACAAAACCAAACAAAACCAAGAAATAAACCTCAGTGGACAGAGCTATGACATATACAACCTGTATTTGCATATATTAATATGTATTACTAATTACTAATGAGTGCCTGCTAAATTTATGTACTTTTGCTGTCTTTTGCAGGGGCTTACTGGCAGGATTTGGGGGACCATGCTTGGTACCAGCAATATAATCCAGGTCGGCCATGTGCACGGCAAGCACCCTACCCTCTGTCCTATAGCTCTGGTGCTCTAATTTTTGTATTCTAAGAATCACTTCATTCTAACTTAGCTTCCTCCTTTTCCAAACTGATAATCCTTAACACTACTAAAAATAACCAGCCCATTGAGTGGAATTCATTATTTATGTGTGATTTTCCTTGTGTTTGCATCTAGGGGTATGTAAAAATGCTGTATTCAAAAGGTACTTGTGTCAGTCCTCCTTTCTCATCTGTGTAGACCCTTTATTATTTGAAATGCCATCTGAGACATTTCTTTTGTTTCGTCTTCTATTGCAGGGTTCCCCCCACAGACACAGCCTTTCATCCTATTTATTGTGTTGTTTCTCTTTGAGAATGTTTTATAGACAGACTTATACAGAAAGTCATACTCTAGAAAGTATAAGTTATCTTGTTCGTCTCTTCGCACTTTCTGACACTCTATACGTTCTCCCTTACCTACTTTGGCATTTATTCAAACCAGTTTCTCGAGTCCCTTTGTGCTGTTTCTCTTTGAGCAGACCGATATGTGTATGTGCTCTACTTAATACACATAAAGTAGTGCAGCACTGTCTTTCTTTTCCTCTTTGTTTTCCCCACATAGCAGGTAGGCGTTTGCCTTGCACGTGGCCGACTGGGATTCGATTCCTCTGTCCCTCTCAGAGAGTCTGGCAAGCTACTGAGAGTATTCTGCCAACATGTCAGAGCTTGGCAAGCTACCTGTGGCGTATTCTGTATACCAAAAATAGTAACAAGTTTCACAATGGACATGTTCCTGGTGCCTGCTTGAGCAAATTGATGAACAACAGGACGACAGTGCTACAGTGCAGTGCAGCATTGTACACTGGGATACCATATTATCTCCTAAAGATCATCATGTGTTTTTAGAGCTGTATAGTACTCCACTGTGAGGATTGTGAAAAATTATCAGTTGGTCATTCAGCTATCCAGCTTATTTCATTTCCAGTTATATTTACTGAACAATCTTATATGACAAGGCAGTGGGTATTGAGCCCATAACCGGTGATGCGGAGGGGTTACTTTAGGCTCTGTTCAAGAGTATCTGTGGCTGTGGTGAGGGAATCATATAGAGATTAAACCAGGGTCAGTGGCATACAAGGCAAGCACATTAACTTCTGTACTCTCCAACCCTCTTGTGTTATGTTTTTATGTTGAAAACGATATTTTATTTTGTTTTTGTATTATTTCTTTTTATTTTGTTTTGAATTAACCTTATCCAGCTTCTTAATAAGAAAATTTCAGAATTTCAGTTTGTCAGATTTTTAAAACTATTTTGAGTCACACATGGCAGTTTTCAGGGCTTGCTCCTGGCTCTACACTTGAGAGTCACTCCTGATGGTGCCCGGGGGACTACATGGGATGCTGGGATCAAACTCAGGTTGGCTTTATGCAAGGCAAATGCTCTACCTGCTGTGCTATTGCTCTGGCCCCATAGATATTCTTTAAAATTCATTTTTCCCATTAATCATTGTTATTTTTCTTTTTAAATTAGTAATTTATTTGGTTATTAATATAAGTGTTCAAGGTGGTGCATTTTTCTCTTTCAATGATTATTTTCATGTCATATTTTAGAAATTATTTAATTTTAGTTTGTAGTCTTCCATTTGAGGTAGGTACCCTTTTTTTGTTACTGATTTTGTTATGCCCAGTTTTATTTCATTTTTTGATTGGTATTCATATTTTTCTACATAGCCAAATATATCATTGCTTACTTTAAGAAAATCACTTTCTTTGATCATGTTCATGTCTACTTTAGGAGGTATACTGTTTTTTAAGTTGTAGGTCTTACTAAAGCTACATAAAATCTATGTTGGTTTATAACATAGATTTCAGCTGTATACCATTATCTTCTAACATCAATGTCTTAAATTGAGGCTTCTTTTCAGCCAAGAAGCACAACATGGCTGAGCACTGTTAGAAATACCTTGATTCATTACACATTTGATTTTAAATTTGGTCATTGTGCATTGTGCCTTTAACTGTTGCCAGATTTTTCACAATCTCCCATTTGTTATGTGATTCCATATGCAGTAGCTATCCATAGTTGAAGGGGCTAGGTAAAATATGATCTGCACCAAAAAGTCTAGCTATTCGCCAAACAACTGTACAGCTACTTTCTTCAGAAGCCTATATCTTAAAGCAAAATCTTTGCGATATCTTTTTTTTCCCTTCTTTCCTATCACTGTCTTCACAGAACCTAAAATAGAATCCTACCTAACTCCTCTTTCGCAAATGGATGCCTTTGTTGGAAAGAAGAGAAAGCCCTCCACAGTGTCAAAGGTGTAATTGAGGTAACCGTATGTTATCAGGCCAGGAATACTGTGAAGTTCTCATTCACCATGTACAAACCCTGAGCATATTTGATGTCTGTCTGTAACAGACTGGCTGGCAGCACATGTGCCAGCATTTGGCTTCTTACAGTATGGAGACCAGAAGACTAGAAGATGACTCTGCCTTTGTAGTTGATATATGTCAACTGAGACTCCTGCTATTTGGAGGACTCCTAAAAAAGAAGGGGTTCAGGAGGGGTAATTGTCATATTTACATCCCCCTTTTAAGAATTATAACAAGTTAGAGTGAGCTTAAGCTCAAACGGAGATTCAATGAAAGAATTCTGCCATATGCTGGATAGAAAAACATGTGTTACCTTGAGTTACTGAAATTAGAGGATAAAGAGGTAAAGTAATGTGCTTAAGGTCACAGAACTAACAAGGCCAGAACTAGGATTTGATCATATTTCACTTAGGTTCAAGTTCCTACCACTACACCCTGCCTCTTTTGTTTGTTTGTGGGTAAACAGTAAACCATGAAGGGTTCCACAAGTAGCATAGAAATAACTAAATATGGGAATTAATCCTTTGGTAACTAACAGGTAGACTTTTTTCACTTCAAGAAAGCCCCTTCTGAAGCAACCCAAGTACCAAATGTCAGAGGAGTAATATATACACAGAGTAGAACTACTATATGCACATCGTAGAATATTGCTGTTAGAAAAAGAAATTTCACCTTTAGCTGCAGCATAGATGGAACTGTAGGGGGTCATGCAAAGAAAAAATAAGTCGGAAGGAAAAGAGACAAATACTGAATGATAAGGGCCAGGGAGAGAGCTCAAAGGGCTGCTGTGTGTGGTATGCATGTGGCCTGGGTTTGATTCCTGGCACTGTAGGGTGTCCCCACAGCTCTACTGGGAGTGACTCTGGATCATGTGCTGAGAGTTGCTCCTGTTGTCCCCTCCGCAAAGCACCAGAAAAGGAAAAAAGAAAAGAATCAAGGGAATAGACATGTCCAATGAAAACTGCTTCTTAGACTGTTGGTAGAACTGGTCACTAAAGCAGTGGATTGTGAGCTGAAAAAGGCTCCACTGGACTATGTGGAGGGATATTGGCATGTTGGTGGTGAGCCTGGCAGGGAATAGTGTTTCCTGAAGAATATTTAGAGATATACACATTTACTCTTGTATAACAGTGTTAATTAAAAAAAAGAGTGTAAGGCAAATTTGTTTTTTGTTTTTTGGGGGCCACACCTGACAGTGCCTAGGGTTTACTCTTGGCAAGGAGTAAAATTTTAGTAAATTTTAAGAGTAAACCCTAAGGGAACCCCAAGGGATGCTGGGGATCAAACCCGGATTAACTGTGCGTAAGACAAATGCCCCGCCTACTGTACAATGGCTCTGGCTTAAGTTTAAGACGGTTTTCAAGAGAAAAAAGCCAAATCTCAAAAGCAACAGGAGAAAAACTGAAAGTCTTTTAAAAACATATTACTTTTTGTAAAAATCTTCGTATGTTTTCTTTTAAATTTTTATCTTAATGTTGCCTGTTCCTATAAAACTAATATTTTGATCACCCCAGTTTCATTTCAAGAGTATTAATAGAGTACTAATACAGCAATAGTTCTAATCCAGGTACTAATATAGTATTAGCTATTTCTCTACTGACAGAAATTATATTGCTTGGATCATTAGAAATATTTGCTATTATAATGTGTTTTTGACTGTCTAGCAAAATCCCAAAGTTTCCTTTGTGGTTTTTTTGTGGATTCTATACAGATCTATCAGATAATTTGCCAACTGAGAGGCAGATTCTAGAGCCATCTAAATATTACAAGAAAGAACTAGGATCTGGGAATATTTATAGATATTAAAGTGAGAAAGTGAGGTAGAAAAGGGTATGATGGTGAACAATGTAATGAAAGTGAAGGTTTAATTTCATAAAATGGAAAAAAATATTTTTGTTGAATGGTGCTTTTCCTCTGGTGTTGAAATACAGATATCAAAAACTCACTTCAGCACAGAGGTGAGAAAGTTAAATAAGCCATTTCTAAACGCCAGAAGCTCGAGTTGGCTCAGCATAAAGAAGGCTTATAAAGCATCACTTTTCATTCATGATGCCAATGGGCCAGGTCCCAGGATATTTCAGTAAAGGGCCCTGCACTGTGTAATTTAATATTCTGCACAAAGTAAATGCTTGCTCTATTCATAGTACTTTGTCAGGTTTAAAATGCTCTAAGCTTGTTTGTCTCCTGATTCCTAGTTATTTTCCCCAGTGGCACCTAAATGAGAAGGCCAGCGGGATGATAAGAAGGCAGTTTATTCAAGGAATATTTACTGTATCTTGGTCATGTGCCAGTGTTTTAGGCAAATAAATATGTTCACACGACTGAATCAACACCTATTTTAAAATATCAGAAATAACTTTTTTCTATATTCATTATATACTTAAATAAATTGCTATTAAACTTGGAACATGTCCTTAAGTGTTAATATTTATTTCATTGGAAAAATCTTTATTTATTTTTGTTTTGGGGCCACACTCAGCGGTACTCAGAGCTTACTCCTGGCTCTGCGCTCAGGGATCACACCTGACATGCTAGGGGGACCGTATAGAGTGCCACGATTCAGCCTAGGTTGGTCACATGCCCTATACCTGCTCTATTATTACTCTGGCCCTTTGGAAAATCTTTAAAAGATCACTTTTCTGGCTGAAACAATGTGATACTTAATTGAATCTTCATCTAGGATGTCTGCCTGATTTTTTAATGAACCATGTACTATTCACGCATCATGCTGAATGTATATTGTGAACATAAGGTTTCGCTTTCCATAGTAATTTAACCACTTTATCCAGAGTGATCGTTTCTAACTATCTTTGTCATAATCACTCTGACAAGAACAGAGTGCTGAAAGTAGGTAAAGGGATATACATGCTAGCCTTTCAGTACTTGTATTACAAACCATAATGCCCAAAACGAAAGAGAGAAAGACTAAAGAGAGGAGAGAGAGAGAAATAGAGAGAGAGAGAAAGAGAGAGAGAGAGAGAGAGAGAGAGAGAGAGAGAGAGAGAGAGAGAGAGAGAGAGAGAGAAAGAGAGAGAAATGTCTGCCCTAGAGGCAGTCAGGGCAGGGGGTGAAGTTTGTGGGAGGGAAACGGGGGGGGGGGGGACACATAGGTGGTGGGAAAAATTGGTAAGTAGAGACAGATATGATAAGGTGATGGTAATTGGTAATTTGGTAGAATGAGACGGGGATTGCTGAGAAAATGATGATAGTCACAAAGTGAGTAGAATTCAAGGAGAAGGGAAACAAAGTTGCCCAGTGCCAACAGTGACAAAAGTGCTACTATGCCTGCTGCCAGCATTTTCTCTTCTGATTACTGCCTTTATCAGACTCCATCTCTTCCCTCCTTAGCATTCGTGAGGACCAGATATGCAGATCTTTCCCAGTAAAGACTTTTAGCCTAGAGAATATGGAATACTTTAAGGTTATGTACATTCAATTTCCTGCCTGCTTTTGAATTTTAAATGAAAACACATTGCTAAATGCAAGAGGATTAAAGGATTGTAGCTCCATCTTTCACAATATTGGCATGTTTATAGTTGGTCTTTTTCAAAGATAGGAAAGTAGAGAGAAAACTAAAAGATGATCCACATTATCTACTTAAATAAATCCCAACAGTTTCATGGGTATCTTCATTTCACTATTGGTAAATACCATCTATACATAGTAAAGTACTTGTCACTAAAAGATGTGGGACTCCTTTTTAATAAACATAGCCTTATATACCAGGATATCCAGAATAATGAAGAATTCTACTGAATAGATGTTTATTAAACATTTATTGGTTCATTTTTTAAAAAAATCAAGTTTATGTGCTAAACAAGAGTAATATAACTTATTGTAGGAGAGTGGGATCTTGGACTCGACCTTAAGTTTAAATGATAGTTTTTCTCCTTACAAGCATTAGGACCTATTGTGTAGGTTGGATACTGTTGTCAACGATTAACATTTGAGGAAACTTTCACAAGCTTCAGTTTCCTCAAATGTTAAACGTTGACAACAGTAATTCTAATTTCATAAGATTGTTAGTTGCAATTAAAACAGAGCACACAAAGGGGTTAGGATAGAGCTTTATACATTAGAACAATCTCAATAATGTAAGTAATTGTTTATTTGGAGTTATAAAAATGTACAAATAATTAACATGTAATTTTGCATTTCAGTGTAGGTGATGTTTACCCTAAGACTGATTTTTAAGGGAATACAGAAAAGTCCTGCTACTTTCTTAATTCAAAGGCATATTTTGTACATTTCTCAAAAGCAAGCTTGATTTTTTTAGAATGTATAATACCATGGAAAAGAATAAATATTTAACATTTAATTAAATTGTGGATATCACTTGTGAATATATAAAAACTTTGAGATACTGTACGAGATTAGACCTTTATAATTTTCCATGTGTTCAAATAAAAAGCAAATTTAAATTCTCTCTGTACTGCCAGTTCATTTAAAGTGATAGTTTGGGTGATCTATAAACATAAAAGTGACAACATTATTTCCTGTACTGTTCTTTCCTTCCTCTATTTAATTCATTTAATCTTTTCCTCTTATTGTTTTATCCCATCCAGTCTGTACAATATGGAAAGAAATTTGTCTTTGCAGCTGAGGTTCTTTTATAGCAGTATGTTCTAATTATAGTGGAAGTCAGAGGGATAAATTGCTCAGCACATGCAATTCATTTTACAGACTTTCTAGAACATATTTCTTGCATATTTTTTGTTTTAATACTTAAAATGTACAATATTTTCACCTATATTTTTTGGATTTATAAAATGGCAATTCTTTTATTTTTTATTTTTTTGACATATTACTGAGGTAAAATTCTTATCTATGAAATTCACCCAATTTCAATTTATAATTCATTAAGTTTTTGTAAGATTTACATAACTATGATCACAATTTGACTTAACATTTATACCCCTTCCCCCTTCAGAGAATACTCAGATCTTTACAAATTATTCCCACACCTACCCCAACTCTGGGCAACTGCCATACTACTGTCTCTTTTGAATTTATCATTTTGCATATGTCATGTAAACTGAATTAATAGAACAGAAGACCTCTGTTAGCTTCTTTCAACTAGCATTGTGGTTTAAGGTTCATCTGCTTTGTAGTGTGTCAGTAAATATTTAATTTTTTTTAACTTCTGAGTAGTTTTCCATTTATGGGTATACCGCCTTTTGTTTATCTATTCTGAATTGATGGGCATTTGGGTTATTTCCAGGTCTTGAGAGCTATTAATAATACTGCTAGGATCATTGATGTCTAAGTTTTTGTGGAGACATTTATTTAAAGTTAGGATGTGTGAAATCATGTTTCTTTGCAATTACTCATGCATTGTTCATTCTTTTTCTTTTTTTTTTTAAACCCTCTTGTGGGGTGGGGAGAGGCCACACCTGGCTGTGCTGAAGGCTAACTCCTGGCTCTGTGCTCAGGTATCACTCCTGGAGGGGGTTTCAGTGAGTTTATGTGGTGCTGGGGATTGAACCTGAGTTGGCCGCGTGCAAAGCTAGCACCTTACCCACTGTACTATCTCTCTGGCCCCAGTTATTCCGTTTGAGCTTTTTCTGTGACAATATCATACAGTGGAGAGTAGTGCTACTCAGTTTAGTCTCCTGGACTTCCTGTTATTTCCTGAGCAGACTTGAGTTAATCAGTGTCTTAAATCAGTCTCTGCTTGTGATTGAGCTGTTGCATCACCTCCACATTGATAGTTTGAAAGCTAATCTCCAGGATGATGATACTTGGTATTTTGGCCTCAGGTGGTGATGAATGTTCTTGACACTTCAGAGATTTCCTTTGCCCCTCTGTCCTTTGAGACACATAGATGGCATCTGTGATTGAGCATGAGGACTCTTACCAGGCACCAAGTTGGCCTCTGCCTTGGTTTTTCTATCCTCAGAGCTCTATTTGTTATTTGTTATTGTTAATAAATAAATTTGTTATTTCTGTGCCATTTATATTTAGTATTTTTGATATGGCACCTAGAATAGAATCATGAGAATCTAGTTTCTGTTGCATAAGCCAACCCAGGCTATATTTTTACTCTAATGCCTGAATAAATTAAGATAGTTTCTCATCAACAAAATGGAAAAGTTGGAGAAGAGGGTGTCTTTGGTTCTAAGTCTGTGCTTTTATTATTTTTTTAATTTAATTTAAGTTTTTTGCTTTTTGGGTTACACCCAGCAATGCTCAGGGGTAACTCCTGGCTTTGCACTCAGGAATTACTCCTGGTGGTGCTTGGGGTACCACATGGGATGCCGGGGATTGAACCCGGGTCGGCCGCGTGCAAGGCAAACGCCCTACCCGCTGTGCTATCACTCCAGCCCCAGACTGTGCTTTTATTTTGATTTATTTATCTACTGCTTTTTTTTTTTCCCCAGTTGAGACAACAACAGTGGTTTCCAGGAGTGCAATGTTTGGAGGTAATATGTGCCACATCACACCTACCCGGCAAAGTGCTAGTAACCCATTCTCACTGTTAACAGGACTTTTCTCTCTGTTCACTTCCATCACTACCCCACTGGTAACCTTGTTTCTCTTTTCAGTTTTTAATGGCTTGTTTTCACTGGGTATGGTTTATTCCCTCTCTTTGTTTTTCATTTCTCTTATGAGTGATGTCATCTGGTATTTGTTTTTCTCCTTCTAACTTACTTTATTTAGCTTGATACCTTCCAGTCTCATCCATGTTGTAACAAAAAGGCAAGATTTCTTCTTTTTTTTGTGTGTGTGTGTGTGGCCCTAGTATTTCATTGCATGTAAATAGCACAGTTTCTTTCTTTCCCCTTTCCCTCTCCCCCTCCTGTACCCTCCTTTCCCCTTTCCTCTCTTTTTGTCCTTTGTTGTTTGAGCCATACTTGCCATCGTTCAGGGGACATGCAGTGCTGACAGTCCAACCCAGGGCTTCTGCACAGAGAGCTCACACCAGTCTAGTGGAGCTATTAGCTATTTCCCTGGCCTTAGTACATCTTCTTTATTCACTTTGTTGTCATTGGGCAGTTGGAGATAGTTTCCCTATCTTGGCTATTATAAATAGTACTGTAATCAATATGGATGTGTGTTAATCTTTTCAAATTAGCGTTTTTGTATTCTTGGGGCAGATACCAAGGATTGAAATTACTAGATTATATGCTGTTCTATTTTTAATGTTTTGAGATGTATTATACCAATTTCCAAAGATAACAAACCAGCATTTCTGTTATTTCTGTGCCACTTATGTTTGGTATTTTTGTTATGGCAGCTAGATGAGAATCCAGTTTCTGTTGCATAAGCCAACCCAGGCTATAATTTTGCTCTAGCGCCTGAATAAATTAAGACAGTTTCCCCAGCAACAAAATGGAAGAGTTAGAGAAGAGGGTGTCTTTGGTTCTGGGTCTGTGCTAGTTTACACTGTCACCTGCAGTGAGAGTTCCTTCTTTTTTCTTTCCCAATTTTATTCTATTTTTACAAAGTTGTAATAATTTATTACATTCAATGTCCCAACACCAATCCCACCACCATAACACCTTCCTACCACTATTATTTCAAATTTTCCCACCACTACCCAAGCCTGTCCCCAAAGCCGGTTCTAAATAATTTGTTTTGTATGGATTGTTATGAATAATGTGTTAAAAATGATCCCAAAAAGTTTCCTTAGAGGAAAATGTGTGAAGATTGTTGTATCTCACCCTAGAGCTATGTAGCCCTTGTATACGAGATTACTAACATGTTGTTAGCTTTGTGTGATAATATTTATTCATTTATTTTTGGATCGAGATTGATTCCCTTCTACCTTAACCCCATCAAATGTGGTGTACTACTCTCGGTACATCAGTGGAGTAAGTAGGGTGATACATCTGGAGGTGACTTTGGGGGTCCAGAAGCATCTCTGCAGCTTGTGGCTATCGTCTGAGATTTATTTGTTAGTCTCTGGGCCATGGCCGTTAATGAGTTTATATGGTGCCCTATTTTCTTATAGGCCATTCTTACTGGTGTATGGTGATAACATTTTAATTTGCATTTCACTGATGATCAGTGATGATGAACACTTCTTTATCTGCCTCTTTGCCTTCTGTGTGTCTATTCAGCTTTCTCCCCACTTACTGATGGTGTTTGATTTTTGTTGTTTGCTCAGGGTGAGGCGGGTTGTGGACCCGGGAGGTGGGGCTTACCATGTGGTACAGGGTTCTAGCCTTGGTCTCCTCCATGCAAAGTATGCAACTTACTTATCCTCTTGAGCTCTCTTCAGTCCCAACACTGATTTCTCAGTTGTTACTTTCTGTACCACTGTATGCAAATTATTTATCTTCTCTTTGACTCAGTTTTCTCCTCAGAAAAGTGGAATCATTAATACAGTTGTACATAGCTCCAAGGATGAAATACTATTCTTGGATCATAATGAAATTCCAGGAAGTGTTAAGTGACTTGTAGTAAAACTGTGATCTTTTCAGTGTGCTGTACTCAAAAAGCATTAGTATACAGTAGTAATAAACCAGTAATGGGTGAGGGAAGGAACATTTTGTGACAAATTATATATGACATTTATTGAATTTTACTATCTGTAAGTATACTGAACATCTTATATAGTTCCATTTATGCAATCCTGTCCTGTCACAGAGTTATGTTTAGTGATTATGCAGTAAAGGCAATAAAAGGAATGGCCCAAAGTGAGCTAATAAATGAACCACACCCTGGATTCAAGGCTTTTCTGTTGCACTAAAACTGGGAGATCAGCTCTTTGGAACTGAATCCTGTGTCCTTGAGGCCATCCGTGGTAGTGGGAGGGGGAGATTTTTTTGGCTTGGTGCAATAGTATTGCAAACAGTCCTATGAGGAATAAAAGGAGTGACTGTTCTCTGAATAGTTTTCTCTGTGTCTTGTATTACATTGTTCTCTTTGGTAGTAAAATGACATTTTGATTACTGATTAAGTTAAGGATTTGTAGTATTTTCAGTATTATTATTTTGGTTTTACCTAAGAAACATTATAATTTATATTGGTTAAAAAATAGAATTTTAAGTTGAATGTGAAAATAATTCATATGTTTCTGCCTAGGTGGTGGTAAATTATTTCCACTGTGTTTAAGGCCCATGCTTTAACTCCTGTACTATCTTGCTGCCCCAGTAAATAAATTGTATGTATTGTATGTTTTGGAGGACTGGAGCAATAGCTCAGTGTGTAGGGCATTTGCCTTGCACGCGGCTGACTCAGGTTCGATTTCTCTGTCCCTCTCGGAGAGACACTAGCAAGCTACCGAGAGTGTCCCGCCTGCACGGGCAGAGCCTGGCAAGCTACCCGTGGCATATTCGGTATTCCAAACATAGTAACAAGTCTCATAATGGAGACGTTACTGGTGCCCGCTCCAGCAAAATCGATGGAACAGTGGGATGACAGTGCTATAGTATGTATTGGGCATGTACATGCTGTGCTGGGATTTGAGACTTGTACCTTTGATCTCTGAATTATTGTTCTGGCCCTTTTATATGACTTTTCATTATTCCCCCATTGTGGTATTTGTTATCTATCAGATAATGTTTGCATTATATGTATATTTTTTAAAAAAACATGTTAAAATGTTAATTGTTATCTGTATGCTTTCTCATTCTAACTGAAGTACTTGTAGATGCATGGTATTAAATTTATAAATAATTGGTTGTCACTGTCACTGTCATCCCGTTGCTTATCGATTTGCTGGAGTGGGCACCAGTAACGTCTCCATTGTAAGACTTCTTGTTACTGTTTTTGGCGTATGGAATACACCATGGGTAGCTTGCCAGGCTCTGCCGTGTGGGCGAGATACTCTCAGTAGCTTGTCGGGCTCTCTGAGAGGGCGAAGGAATCGAACTCAGGTTGGCTGCATGCAAGGCAAATGCCCTACCACTGTGCTATCGCTCCAAAAATTAATTTACAAGGTAATTAATTTGAAAATACGAAGCAGATAATTCCGGTAAAGCCTTGTTTAAATCTGTTAGGCGATTCTATGTCTAAAACATAGACCTTCGTCTGTGATCACTTGCAGAAGGCATGTGTGTCTTTCTTTGTCAGTGAGAAAAAGAAATGGCTCCTTTCTAGGTTAGAGATCAGGAGAGAAGTGGCTTGGTGTTGCCCCAGAGACATTGTGAGATGAGGACAGTTGATACTGGGCCCAGCTTCTGGAATGATGGTGGAGAGACACCGGCATTTGTGTTATTCCAGAGACACTGGCAGTTGTATTATTCCAGGTGGGCCCAGCTGCCCCCAGACTAGATCTCTAGAACCTTAGTGGGATGGGTGCAGAGCCAGTCCCCATTCTGCCAAAGGCCCAGAGCTCCAACCATCCATATCTGACTCTTGTCATTGCCAGAGAAATGACCCAAATTCATATATGCAGCTGCATAACATGGAGCAAAAAATACTCCAAAATTGACAGATTGACAGCCAGGTAGAAGCATATAAAATTCAGATAGATAAGAACATTTTGAATTTCCTTATCTGTTTGAAGCTTGGAGGTTGTAGTGACCAAGAGTTTGGTATAATAGATTGGGAGAGGAAAACCCAAAGGGGCTGAGTTCCCTCTGCTTCTGACTTTGTAGGTGGCAGGGTAATTTCTGTAGAAAGGAGAGGTGATGTAGGGTAGAACTGTAGCACTGTTGCACTGTCATCTCATTGTTCATCGATTTGCTCCAGTGAGCACCAGTTAATGCCCCCATTGTGAGACTTGCTGTTGCTGTTTTGGGCACATTGAATACACCACGGGTAGCTTGCCAGGCTCTGCCGTGCAGGCGGGATACTCTTGGTAGCTTGCTGGGCTCTCTGAGAGGGATGGAGGAATCGAACCCGGGTCAACCGTGTGCAAGGCAAATGCCCTACCCATTGTGCTATCACTCCAGTCCTCATGTAGAGGTAGTTGCTTATATTGTCAATTTTGTAAAGGGTTTTCAAAGATTTTTTCTAATGAGTATCCAGTAGCTATTTTATTAGTTGGTGAATAGTGGGATGACAGTATCATTGGCAAAAATTTTTAATTGTTAAAGCTTAAAGGCAGTATAGGGCATTAAATGCCCTGCTGACCTCAATAGAGAATTCTCCTAAGGTAGAGGATATTTTGTTAGGGATCTCAAAACCTTTCTTTTGGGGGTAGGAGGCACACTTCGTAATACTCAGGGGTTACTGCTGGGTCTATACTGAGGAATCTTGGTAGTACTCTGGGGTTGGAGGGGCACCAGGTGGGATGACAGAGATTAAACACAGGTCAGCACAGGCAAGGCAAGCTCCCTACATGCTGTGCTATCGCTTCAGCCCTGGAAACTCAGTTTCCTTATCTTTCTTGTTTTTCATTCTGCTTTCCTCATCAAATGTATTGGATCCTACATAGAAATAGTTTGTGCATGGTAATATTTTAACCTTTTGTTTTCAGTTAGATCTCTTTTGTGCTGAAAGTTATTGTTTTCTCCTTTTCATTTAAAGTCCATTCAAAAATAAATGTTGGTCTGTCATTTAGAATTGTCAGAAATTGTTATGTAACCAGATTAACAATTATGCTCTGGTGCAGCAATAACCAAAAAAGCACATAAAAGTTCAGTACTTGATCTGCTTTATATATGTTAATTGATAAAACTCAGGTGGTGCTAAGTGCCTGTTTGTGTGATTGTTTTAGGTCTCTGAGGTGCTGCTTTTGGTACTTCATAAGAACTACTGGAGGTATTTCTAATCTGAATTTAAGGAAATTAGTGTTTTTTTTTCTGAAAATTGACACTAAGAAATTTACATTCTGCTTTTGTTCATTGCTATTATAAATCAATATAATGTCGATTTATCAGAAATGATTTAGTTAGCCTTAGGCTATCCTAATGTATTTTCAGTGGTTTAAAACATGCTCTCTAAATCCTCTAACTGAATTTTCCAAACTGGCTGATTTAGATTTAAAGAGAGAGGAGTTCCAGTGTACCCATTCATATCGCCAATTACAGTCTCTTGTGAGGTGTAATTTGTCCGGTCTTGATTAAAAGGCTGGCAATTCTCCTTTCCCGCTGCTCAGCACATTCTCTGCTGCCCTCTAATGGCTGCCCATAGGTAGTACCCACTGGTGTCTGTCCACCACTGTCACTCACCTGCTTTTCTCTCAGTTGCTGGAGTAGGGGAAGGCTGACCTGGTAGGTGAAAGTTAGCAAGGTAGAGAAGTTACTTTGGAGGAAAAGTCATGCATGTGTTAATCCTATGATTGGACCACAAGGTATTGGTGTTTGAGTATTTGTGATAATGTTAGAATTCCTAGGGTAAGTGTATTCCTTTACTGTTTTACCATATACAGGCTCATTTATTTATCCATTGATCAAATGGTTTTTGACTGCAAGTTATGTTTATTGAATGAATTAATGAATACAAAGATAAATCACAGTATCTGCTCTGGGGGTGGGGGAAGGGGTGGGGATGAACAAGCTGCCAATTTAACTTGGTTACCTTGATTGCCCTCTTTTAATTCTTCCGTATATTAGTAAAGATGGGGAAAATGTTCAAAGTAGAAAATGGTTATAAATACTAGTTAAGTCTGATATTACAATATTTCTCCCCAGGAACTTCATCCTTAGCTATCAGAAGGTCTGGTGGTTTTTTTTTTTTTTTGGTAGGATTTACCTGACACCTAGGAATAATGATATACTTTGGCACTGTCTTTTGTCTTGTTATAGGTGCACAAATTTTCTTATATATGCCAATCTCTAAGGTACCTCATCTATTATGAATTCTTGCTATCTACCTCCTTTAAATTGATTAGAATGTGACTTAAAGTAATTAATGTTTTAAATGACCATATATAACTTGTGACATCTTGTTAAATATGCAGTGAATTTTTGTACTGCTTTCATTCTTTAATCTTGACTCATCAGGTTTTATTGACAATATATTTTCCCTCCTTTTATTCTTTTTTTTTCCCTCTGGGGTCACACCCAGCGATACACAGGGGTTACTCCAGGCTCATGCAACTCAGGAATTACTCTTGGCGGTGTTCGGGGGACCATATTTGATCCTGGGAATCGAACCTGGGTCGACTGCATATAAGCTAAATGCCCTACCCGCTGTGCTCTCGCTCCAGCCCCTTCTCTTTAATTCTTATTTAGGAAAAAGTCCTTCATTGACTTCATATAGATTCTATATATCCCATTGGGGAAGAACATGAGGGGCCGGAGTGATAGAACAGTGGGTAAGACATTTGCCTTGCACATACCTTTGTTTCCTGGCATCCCATATGATCCCCGAGTACAAACAGGAGTACCCCAAGCATTGCCCAGTGTGCCCCCCCAACTTTTTTAAAAAGAAAAGGAAGACAAAGGATAATTTGATCGTGACCCACTTACCTAAATATTTATGGTTTTGTACCTTTAAAAAAATGTTAATCACTCTCATTCTGTTCTTGGGAGAAAAAAAGATTTTTTAAAATAAAAGGAAGTTTAATATTTTGCTGTATTGAGGTGATTCTATATAGTAATGGAAGGATTGGGTGAAACATCTGCTTTCCAGGAGACAGTGATTTTTATGTACAGTTGCTTCTGTATACCATAGTTTGCAAGTTAATGCAGGCTAGAGACTGAAATCCTGTCCCTTTTCACTTTAAATATGTGGAGAATACCATGGAGAAAAAATTGGTATTTCTTGGTTTAAAATAAATAACTGACTTGTAGCTGGTATAATACAGCTATTATTTCAGGGGTCACCTGCAACTATCGTTTCCTTTCCTCGTGGATCTTAGGAATTCCAGATGTTCTTTTCAGTCCTGGTTAATCGGATTCGTTTATAGTAAGACTTAAAACCTTGATGTATTGAAGTATTCATTCAGAATAAGTGGCAGCAAATTAAAAGAAGAAGTGTTAAATGATTGCAGATAGAATCTAACAAGCTCTTAATTGCAATTTTGCTTCCTACGTAAATTTTCTCCACCGAGTAAAAGAGAAGTCTACATGAGCTAACCTTGGCAGAGTGCAGTTTATTGGTTGGATGATTTATAACTCATAGAATTTATGAAAAAGAGAGGAACAGTCTTTAGAAAATTGGAAGGAACCAAAAACAACTGAGAATTTGTGCTCATATCATAGGAAAGGGCCAACTGAAAAGCTGCTTTATGTATGCAGCCCCTTGACAGTATAGATTTGTTGCTCTTGCTCATAGCTTTCATGGGCTCTATGAAGTCAAATCTGTGTTTATAATCTTACTGTTTTGTGACCCTTTCACTGATATTATCAGCATTCCTTTGGATGATGCAAAGCAGTAGTGAGCAAAAGTGCTGGCATTTTAGTGTAGAGGGTAGAAGGAGACTATATAATTTTTATTTCACTATAGTCTAGAGCTCTGTTGTATTTAGTTGGACATATATCACTGGATATTTTCAGAGCTGTTTTACTGCTAATCTGATTGTGTGGTGTGAGAACATTGTTACTTGAAATATTTTTTGGGGCTAAGAATCATAATTTCTCCACTTACTAGTTGAGATATTGAACAACATTCAACATCTCTGAACTTCAGTTAACATGTTAGTAAAATGGTTATTATACTAGCATTTCCCTTATGGAAAATTGGGAAATTATAAATACTTTAATATGCTTTATAAAAATTTAACTTGACAATATTTTTTTGAAGACAGGTAGGGATAGCGGTGGTTTTGTACACACAAAAACTGCACATAACATACTTGCTTAATTAACCAATATGTGACGAATATCAAACTACTGTTTTCTTAATATTTGATAAATTTTAAGACTACATTTTATTTTTCAGAGCTGCACTGTGACTTGAATTTTTGGCTCCAGCTGTTGGAGCACAGTGCCAGAAATAGGATTAGTTCTTAGAGTTTGCTGAATAACTAATACACTTTTATGTAGTCACATTGCTGCTCATGAAAATTATTTTCCAGAGAATTTGTAATCACTGGGTGTAATCTTACAGCGTACCCCAGGGAACTGCCTGTGTCCTGTGATGGTGGGTGGGGCAGGGGAGGAAGAGATAAATGTGATGGACAACGCCTTCTCAGTCATGAAACCATGAGAGATAGATAATGTAGATGGGTCACTGATTTTCTTCCTTCCTTTCTTTCTTCCTTCCTTCCTTTCTTTCTTTCTTTCTTTCTTTCTTTCTTTCTTTCTTTCTTTCTTTCTTTCTTTCTTTCTTTCTTTCTTTCTTTCTTTCTCTCTTTCTTTCTCTCTTTCCTTCTTTCTTTCTTTCTTTCTTTCTCTCTTTCTTTCTCTCTTTCCTTCTCTCTTTCCTTCTTTCTTTCTTTCTTTCTTTCTTTCTTTCTTTCTTTCTTTCTTTCTTTCTTTCTTTCTTTCTTTCTTTCTTTCTTTCTTTCTTTCTTTCTTTCTTTTTAATTTAGTTTTAAAAAACTATTTAAAGTTCAGTTTTGATGATGGTATACTAGACTGGGTAACCCAACTAACCTCCAATGCCTGCTATGCTGATCCCCTTTCAAGGGAAGTTATTTTTAGCTGTCACTGTAGGAGTAAGTCTTAGCCCTTAACCCTTAAACTATAGAAAACTAAGCCAAGAAAACTAAAGTAAAACTAAATCAAGTCATCACATAATGATTTGATCGAAAAGGATCAACTTGACTGATCAGATTTTTCCCTGGATCACCACTCCCCGTGATCGCTGAGCACAGACAGAACCAAGAGGTAGCTCTGACCACCACAGGGTATGCCTCTTCACCCACAAAAAGTTTGGGGGTAACATTAGAAACAGTGTTATCAGGAAATATCTTGAGATAAACAGTAGGGTAAAAGCGTTTATTCAAAATGTCAGTAGTGCACACTTGTGGAATATAAAGTAACAGAATGGGAGACTAACACCCAAGAGTAGTGGAATAAGTACCAGGAGGATTACTCCACAGCTTGGAAGCTGGCCTTACATGCTGGGGCAAAAGGCAGCTCAGAGAAGGGACCACCAAGCAAAGGGCGCTAGGCAGGCCCACTAGGGATGGGAGATACGGGCTGAAAATAGACTATAGACTGAACATGATGCCTACTTAATACCTCTGTAACAAACCACAACACCCAAAAGGAGAGAGAGAGCAAAAGGGAATGCCCTGCCACAGAGGCGGGGTGGGGTGAAGGGGACAGGGTGGGGGTGGTAGGAGGGATGCTGGGACCATTGGTGGTGGAAAATCGGCACTGGTGGAGGGATGGGTACTTGATCATTGTATGACTGAAACACAAGCATGAAAATTTGTAAGTCTGTAAATTTATCTCACGGTGACTCACTAATAAAAAATTAAATTAAATTAAATTAAAAAACCAAAATGTTAGTAGTGCTAAGATAAAGAAAAGGGGGAAGTACTGTAAGTTTTTTTTCACTGATGAACTGCTATCTTGTAGTTGACATTTAACGTTCTGTCTTTTCAGAAGTGAGGAAGTTTTCCGGTGTAAGATGGAGGCCTCGGTTATATTACCCATTCTAAAGAAAAAACTAGCCTTCCTTTCAGGTATGTTTTCTTCTTGAAACTGGAAGTATTTGATAAGTAAACTAATGCATTTTATTGTTTCACAAAGATTTTAGTTTTATATGTTTTTCTAAGACATTGTTTTAATCAAAATGCATTGATTTTTGAACTGACCCTGTCTCTGTTGGTAATTGGCAGATGAGTTTTTTTTGCTTTCTAATTTGATGAAAATTACATATGCATAATAGATGCTTCAATGTCTTATTTATTACACAGAATTGCAATAATTTATATAGTTTAAGGATAGTTGACCAACCAGCATCCAAACAATTATTTCTGCAGCACAGAATAATTAGTTTTGATGATAACTCTGTGTTTTGGATTTGTTCTTCCATCTTCCTGTAAGAAAGCTTTAGTACACTGGAGGTGTTATGAAATATGTTACATGATTTTCACTTTTAACCATTTACGCATAATTATACAGGCTTGAATTTATCTTTGGTAGCAATCCAAAATCTATATTACCTAAGCAGCTTCAAAGAGAACACATATTTTACTAGTGGTCATAGTAATTTTGTAAAATATTTGGTCATTTACATATGCTTTGTTTTATGAAGGTACTGTGACATATGTATTTAAGGTTACCTTAACATTATTATGTTGCATATTTCTAAAACAAGTATTAATGTTTATGGCAAACTGATGAAGACTGAACCTCCGTGAAATGTATTTTTCACTACCGGGCTATTAGACTTCCATGTCTATGCACAGTTTTTGCACAGTCTTTGCACAGCCTCTGCCAGTCTGGGCTTTCTCTCTCTTCCCTCATCAGCAAAGTGTGCTTTCCTGACTTTTTGTGAGCTAACTCGGGTCATTCCTCATCCTAAAACACTCGTTTACTTAGTTTATAAATTCTACTTGTTTTTCTGCAGTCTTGACTATCCTTTGAAACTTTTTACATTTATTATAGCTTATTTTTTTTATGATTTCCAGTTCCCCGTGTTTTACTTTTACTATTTTATAGAGCACTTTAGAAAACAGTAACATATCATCATGTCTTACTTTAAGCATTTCTTCAGAGGTTGATTGGAAATTTATTTTATTTTACTTATTATGCTAGGCACACAGCAGATACTGATGAGTTGTTTATATTGAGACATACTAAATTAAAAAAAATTAAATTATAATTGCAATTTTTTTTTAGTGAAGGAAGATTCTAAGGGTAAATGTTTTACCTTTATTTTTCTAAATTTTCCATAATCTTACTATACTACTATAAACAGTTACAATATGACAATATGTAAAATAAACAGTCATTAGGCAGGTTTTCTTTTCAAATTTATGTCTTAAACTTGTGATTGTTTTAGTAACATTGGAGCCAAATATTGTTCTTTTGTTGCTTTGATATCTATTGCATAGTAGATTTTCATATATTTTTCTTTAATAGGAGGAAAGGACAGACGAAGTGGCCTCATTCTGACAATTCCTTTATGCCTTGAACAGACAAATATGGATGAGCTAAGTGTCACTTTAGACTACCTACTCAGCATTCCAAGGTGACTCCAAAGGTGTCTTTTCTTATATCTCAATGTTTCATTCATATACTAGTGATTCTTGCTATTGTTAAAGTCATATATTTTCTGCTTTTATTAATTGGGCTGGAGCGATAGCACAGTGGTAGGGCATTCGCCTTGCATGCGCCTGACCCGTGTTCGATTCCTCCACCCATCTCAGAGAGCCTGGCAAGCTACCACATATCGCACCTGCATGGCAGAGCCTGGCAAGCTACCCGTGGTGTATTCTATATGCCCAAAACAGTAACAATAAGTCTCACAATCAGACGTTACTGGTGCCCGTTCGAGCAAATCGATGAGCAACGGGATTAACAGAACTGAATTTTGAAAGCATTACTTAAATAACTTTGTTATATCAGATAGATAAAACAAAAGCTTATTGTTTGCTCTTGATGTGCTGGATAATATGATAGTGTTCCATAATGTGTGTACTGTCGACATTTAAAAAAAAATATTGAGCACCTATATACCATGAAAACTTGTAGAAGTGAATTTAGAAGAAAGTGGCTTTTGTTTAGAAAGCTTTTTCACTATAGGTTTATATACATCCATAGGTTGTAATATAGAGTGAAGGCCAGAAGAGTTAAAAATAATTCTTATTTAGAATAAATAAAGGTGCTGAAGCATTGGTATAGTGGGTAAGGGACTTGCTTTGCATGCAGCCAACCCAGGTTTGATCCCTAGCATTCCATATGATCCCCCAAGCCTGCTAGAACTAAATCTTGAGGACCATTGGGGTGTGACCAAAAACCAGAAAAAAAAAGTTAAAGCAAGTCATTCTTTGAATCCATTATTGGTTTTTTGTATTCGGGAGAAATAATAGGTTATTTTATTTTAAACTACCTTTGGAATTAGGTTGAAATTATTTCCAACAACATTTCCCCCCTGATTTTCCATATCAGAAAAGCTGAGTATTATTTTCTAGTTCCACTAGTATTATTTCAGCTCTATAAAGAAGTGAAAATGCATGTGTTTAATCAATAGCATCAAGAACCAAGGCTTTGATGTCATACACACTGTGTATGTGCTGCCAGAGGTGTAATAGGAACACCTATTTCTTACTTAAAAAAGCAATTTAGTTACCTTGAGTTACAAATCTTCATGATTGGGTTTCAGGAATATAATGTTTCAACATCCATACCTTAATTAGTGTCCACTTCTGTCTACCAATGCTCCTCCCAATTTCCATTTGCCTCCCACCCATCAGTCTCTGTATTTTACATATGTATGTATATATATATATATATATGTATGTATATGTGTATATATGGTATGGTATGTGTGTGGCATGTTTCCCACTGAATACCAGTCCTCATGTTCTTTGTTTCCGTTGTCTTTGGGTATTTGTTGAGGAATGCCTATTTCTAAAATTGGTCTGTCATTTGGTGATTCCACTGCTCAGTAATTTAAATTTTTACTTTTTAAGTGTTAGCGAAATAGGTCTTTCATTCATAACTTTCGAAGTTTTCACTCCTCTAGAAAGGACAATTAGGAGACTTCACAGTCTGATATACTAGTTTTGAATGGCCTTGTTAATTCTTTGATCCACTGATAGCTAATTGGAGTTACTCATCATTCTGAAAAAGCAGGAAACATTATTCGTGGTTGTATAGATGTTAAGTGTGTCAGGGGTCACTCTGGACAAGAACTGAGCACTGAAAGGTGATAAAGGTATATGCAGGATAACCTTTCATCATCTCTATTGCAAGTCATAATCCGAATATGGAAGGAGAGAGAGAGAGAGAAAGAGAAAGAGAGAGAGAGAGAGAGAGAGAGAGAGAGAGAGAGAGAGAGAGAGAGAGAGAGAGAGAGAGAAGAAAAGTGCCTTCCATAGGAGGTGGGGGTGTGTATATGAGGTGGCAAATGTACTCTAGGGACATTGGTGATGGTAAATGTACAATGGTGAAGATACAGGTGTTGGAACATTATATGAGTGAAGCCCAATCATGAACAACTTTGTATCTGAATCTCACAGTGATTCAATTTTAAAAATAAATTTTCAGAAAAACAAAGAAACTAAAAATAGAAGTTTCAGGAAACTTGGAGACAATCTGAACCAAACTACCTTATATTATAATTGAGACTCAGTGTTATTTACTTATGATCATATGACTAGTTAGGTGTTGAGCGAGGACTGGAATCTATAATTTCTGCCGCCAATTAAGAACTTTTCATGCTCTGGAGTACAGTGTGCTTGCATCTTAGGTAAAAAGAGGTTCTGGAGTTGGAATATAATGTGAATTACTTGTAGAATTCCCTTAAAACTGCCTAAGGAAGGATTAAAAATTCACACAAATTTTCCATGAAAATGATGTCTTCCTCTAACATTGGAATATGTCACTGAGACTGAGCTTCAGAAGACACAGTTGGTTTGTGCTAGGTTATAAGAGAATATTTGGGCCAGAGAGTGCAGTGGTTAAGGTGTTTGCACATGCCTGACTCCAGTTTGATCCCTGGCACCCGTGATGTAGTCTCCAAACCTCACTAGGTATCAGCCCTGAGTACAGAGCTATGAGCTAAGCCCTGAGCACTACTGGTTATGGCCTCCAAAACAAAATTTTAAAAAGAACCTGCATATTTGTGTATGCTAGCAGCTCTTAGGAATGCTCTCACCGTAAGAGGATGGGGACCAGCATGTTCACTCAAGTCTTGTCTGCACATCTGGGTTATGCAACAGGAAGTAGGGAGGGTAGAGTAGGTTTCAGAATTGCCTGCACTATTAGAATTATCTTTCTTAACCTTCCCTCTCCCTTGCTTTTTCTTTCTTCCTCTTTCTCTTCCTGTTTCCTTTTGCTCTTACTTCCTGTGTCTTCCTCATTACCTCCCTCTATCTGTCTCACTTCCTCTTTCTTTTCTTTTCTCTGGGGGAAGGTGTGTTTTGGCCATATCTGGTGTAGTTCAGGGGCTTGTTTTGGCTCTGTGCTCAGGAGACCGCTTGTGATGTCTGTAATCAAACTGGAGTCTGCCACAGGGAAGACCACTTTACTCACGATACTCTTTCTGCCACCAATCTCTTTTCCTTCCTCTTATTTCTTCTCTTTCCCCTCTCTTTCTCTCCCTTCCCCTCTCATTCTCATACCGAGAAATCTTCAGTGTTTCTAAAAGTGGGTGATTGGTACCCATCCCCTTGGGGAATCCTGGATGCTGGTGGCAGTCTTGGGATAATGAGGAGGGGGACCCTGTCTTCTTGTTTGCTTTAATAAGGTAGAGTTGTGGCAGGGGAAAAGGGGGTGCTAAATGCTTTTATTTTCCCTAAAAAGGGAGTAGTAGGCCAGACAAATTTGGGGACCTCAGTTACAATAATGTAGCTCTAGTGTAAATTATGAATCATGTTTTGTTTATCTACACATTGCCAACTGGGAGAGAAGCTTTCAGTTGAAGCAAGATGAAAGAGCTCGTTCTAACAAGGCAAAATAGATAACTGGGCGCTTCCTTTTTGATCACTGTTTTGCTGACTCTGGAATGTCTCAAATATTTGTGAAAATGGAATTCGTTAGCCTCCTTTCTTAACTTTCTCAGATCAGCCTCCGTGACTGACTCTGACATTTAAAATGTAGGTGTCAGCTCTGTCAGTGCCTGCCACTTCATTAGGGAGCTGCAGTGTTTTTCAACTCTTCATTACGGGAGAGCAGTTTACTTCCTGCAGTCTCAAGAATGGATTTGTCCTCTTCAGGATGCCCTCTATTCAAAACTGCTTTTACCTGGAGATCCCCTTTAACATTTCACTATGAAAAATTTGAAAGCAAAACAAAAGGTAAAAGAGTTGGAAACAGTTCTCTGCCCCAACCAACGTTGCATTTTATCACATCTATTCATTTATCTACTTCCTCTTTACACTTAAGAATAGTTTTTTAGTTTTGTTTTTATTTTGTCTTTTTTTTGTGGGGGTGTGGGGTGAACATACCTAATGGTGATTTGGCGAAGGTCACTGCATGTGGTGTCAGGAATTGAACTAGTCTTCCACAGGCCCACAATCATCCTAACCCATGTATATTATCTTTCCGGCCCCACCCAGAACTGTCTTTAAATTTACCTATTGGGCTCACTATAGCTGTGTATGGTACTAGGATACCATTGTGATACTGGGGAATGAACAAGGATTAGCCACATGCAAAGCAAGTGCTTTAATCCCTGTACTATCTCTCTGGCCCCTAGATATATATTTGAAGTTGAAAATGAGGACATTTCCTGATAATTTTTTTCTTTCAGTGTTTGGGCCATACCCTATAATGCTCAGGGAGGGGACCATGTGGTGCCAAACTTTGAACCTAAACTGAGGAGTTCTACATGTAGCACTTACCTTGTGCCCCTAGCCTGATGACTCTTTTTCTCATAGGTTAATGTAGGTTTCACATTGGTTCTTAAGGATAGGGCAAAGAAAGCATGGAGTCATGTTAGCCATGTCTGATCACTGAGTTTGTTTAGGGACTCCCAATGTCCAGTTCTCTCTAGAGTTCAATACTAACCAGTTTTGTTAACATTTTATAAATTTATTTATCTGCTTATTTATTTAATTTAGTCAGCATAAAATTACAAAGTTATGCACGCTTGGGTTTCAGGCATACCGTGTTTCAACACCAATCCCTTCACCAGTGGGCCCCTCCCGATCCCAATCCATTTGCTTCCCACCCTGCTTTTTCAAGAGGCAATTTGTTTTCAATACATTTTTGCATGTGGTTTACAGTACTGCTGCTGATAGGCTTTCAAATGGTAACACTTGACCATCTTTCAGCATTACCTCTTCCTCTCTTTTGAATGCTTCCCTTCACTGTAGATGTTCCCCCCTCCCTGTCCTTTTCCCCAGCGCCCTCAAGTAGCATGTTTCCCACTGAATACCAGTTTTCATGTGTTCTTTGTTTTCATTGCCTTTGGTATTTGTTATTCCCCCATTATGATTCTTTATATCCTGCATTTGAGAGAGATCATTCTGTGTTGCTCTCTCTCCTTCTGACTAACTTCACTCAGCATATTACTCTCTAGGTCCTTCCACGTAGCAGCAAATTTCATGACTTTTGTCTTATGGCTGAGTAATATCCCACTCTATGTTTCTACCATGGACTGGAGCAATAGCACAGAGAGTAAGGCGTTTCCTTCCATGCAGCTGACCCAGATTCGATTCCTCTGTCCCTCTCAGAGAGCCTGGCAAGCTACCAAGAATATTCCACCCGCATGGGAGAGGATGGCAAGCTACCCGTGGCGTATTCGATATGCCAAAAACAGTAACAACAAGTCTCACAATGGAGACATTACTGATGCCCACTCGAGCAAATCAATGAACAACAGGATGACAGTGCTACAGTGCTGTGTTTATACCATAGTTTCTTTATCCAGTCATCTGTTCGTGGACACTTGGGTTGTTTCCAGATTTGGCTATTGTGGATAGCAGGGAACATAAGGGTACAAATGTCTTTTCTCCATTTTATTTTTTGGGGAACTTTTGGTATATTCTGAGACTTGGAGTTGCTGGGTCACTGGAAGCTCAATTCTTAAATTTCTTAGTAATATCCATATTGCTTTCCAGAAGGGTTAGACCAGTTGACTTTCCCATCAGCAGTGAATGAGAATCCCTTTCTCTCTGCAGCCACTCCAACACAAGTTATTCTTGTTCTTTTTGATGTGTGCCAGTCTCTTCTCTGTGATATGAGGTTATATCTCACTGTTGTTTTGATTTACATTTCCCTAATGATTTATGATGCAGAACATTTTTTCATATGCCTTTTAAACATTTATATTTCTTTTTTTTTTTTTTTTTTTTTTTTGCTTTTTGGGTCCCACCTGGTGATGCACAGGGGTCACTCCTGGCTCATGCACTCAGGAATTACTCCTGGCGGTGCTCAGGGGACCATATGGGATGCTGGGAATCGAACCCGGGTCGACCGTGTGCAAGGCAAACGCCCTACCCGCTGTGCTATCGCTCCAGCCCCAACATTTATATTTCTTTTTTGAGGAAGTGTCTATTCATCTCTTCTTCCATAGTTTGATGGGGTTGAATGTATTTTTCTTGTAAAGTTCTACCAGTGCCTTATATATCTTTGATATTAACTCTTTATCAGATAAGTGTTGGATAAATAATTTTTTTCCATCTGGTAGTTATCTTTTTTCCTGGTCATTATTTCCTTTGAGGAACAGAAAATTTTTTAATATAGTCACATTTATTTATCTTTGCTTCCACTTGCTTGGTCAGTGATTCCTCTTCATCTTTGAAGATGTCTTTAACTTCGGTGTCATAGAGAGTTTTGCCTATGCTTTCCTCTACGTACCTGAAGGACTCAGTTCTGATATTAAGGTCACTAAAGGGCTATTTCCTAAAGAGTTAGTCATACTCATTAATAAAGGACAATGAAGAGAAATTTTGGTCAGCCTGAGTGTTAACATTAAGGAGAGGTAAAAGAAAATGGTGGACTTTTTTTTTTGTCTTCCTAGTTAATGCTATGCATTTTATACTTAATAGAAGGATTAAAAATTATGAGCTTATTTTGTAATACAGAATTAAATTCAAGATTTTCTTATAGAGGTAGATGCAAGAAAAATTAAATATGCTGCAAGACTTTTCATTAAGGAAAATAAATGATGTCAGAAAGAAAGTACAGGGGTAAAGCTATTTATTGCCTGCATACAGTGATTCTGGTTTGATATACAGCACCGCATGTATTCTGTGAGCACCTCCAGGAATGATTCCTGAGCACAGAAATAGGGTAAGTCCTGAGCACAGCCATGAATGGCCCAAAAAGTAAAACATAAATACTGATATTATCAATAATCAAAATCTCACAAGTAGATCTTTATTTCATATAATTTTACCATTTCAAAATGTGCACAGAATAAAATATATATGACATGAAATGTTATAAAGTAAATATATAATACATAATATAAAGCATTATATAAATGATCACTGTATCACTGTCATCCTGTTGTTCATTCATTTGCTTGAGCAGGCGCCAGTAACGTCATCATTTGTCCCAGCCCTGAGATTTTGACAGCCTCTCCTTACTCGTCCTTCCCAACAGTGCATATTGGAGGCACTTTCAGGGTCAGGGGAATGAGACCTGTTATTGTTATTGTTTTTGGCATAGCAAATTCACCACGGGGAGTTTGCCAGGCTCTGCCATGCAGGTGGGATACTCTTGGTAGCTTGCTGGGCTTTCCGAGAGGGATGGAGAATGTATATAAGAGAATGCAAGCAAGTATGTTAAAACCAAAAATATGTGAGCTGCTTTAGGTACATCAGTGGCTTAGACTATAAGAGGTCGCACGGCCTCAAAGCAGCCATGCGCTTCTGGGAGCTTTGTTTTATAGTCTCTGGATCTTGGCCGTTGATGGGATTATGTGGCGCCGGGGCAGTTTCTGGGTGTGACTGCCAAGCTACTGGAAAATGGGTGTCTGGGTGGAGGAGGCCCAGTCCCGATCCGAGCAGGCTTGGAGATCTCAACCCCAGGTCCCTCATACCTGGGTTCCTCTGCCAGTTCCTTCATGAGTGAGGCTCCTCTGAACGTGTGGAGAGTGGCCTTGAGCATGGCTGTGGCTGGGTTCTGGAGGTTTTTGGCTGCTGGGGCTCTGCTGGGGGCGGGGAGGGAAACTCAACCTGCCCACCTCCGAGGCGCCCCAGTGAAGACAGCCTGGTGCGGGGGCAGGAGATTCTGCATCCTATATAAATGATATAAATAAAATACTATGACATAAAATGTTATTTTTTGATACAGAGATGGTCTACTTTTAAAAAACTCATGTGGCATGACGTATACATCAGTGTTTCTCAACCTTGTTCTTTTTCAGTATTTCCGTTGTTTGTTTTGTTTTCTGGGTCACACTGGTGGTGCTAGGGGCTTACTCATGTCTCTGCACTTAGGGTTCACTCCTTATCGCCTTGCAGGAGCATATGGGATATCGGGGATCGAACCCAGGTCAGTTGCCTGCAAGGCAAGGACATTACCTGCTGTGCTATCATTCCAGCCCCTTCAGTATTTCCTTTGTAAGGAGCCCTTTTATTAATTTATTTTGGGACCCTTTATGCAGTGCTCTGACTACTCAGCCTACTGATACCGGTCCATCAGGCTGGATGTTGTATTTTAGGGGTTGGACCAGACCCAGTAGTGCTCAGATTTTATTCCTGGATCGCTCAGCGGCCACTCCCAATAGTTCTCAGGGGGCCATATATGGTGCCAGTGATTGAGCCAGAGTCATCCACATGCAAGTTGTGTTTCTTAACCCCAGGTTGGATGGTTTAACGCTCATTCCCAGCAATGCAGTACTGCTCAAGTAACCAGCCAAGCTGTACTGAGGGCCTCTAGCACCATGCACACCTGGCTGTGGTGTCCGGGTTAGAGCTCAGTCCTGCTCCTGACTGCTAAGCCCCAGCCCGTGTAGGGAGAGAGCCTTCTTAGATAGATTTTCCTGTTCCCTTCTGCTGGATTTACACATAGGTCCAAGTCTGTTATGGGATTATGGGATCCTTATTATTCACATTATGAATATTCTGGATACTTTTAAGTGTTCAGAAATGCATATTTATGGGTAGAATGAAAGAATTGTAGAACAGAGTCATAGAAATGATCGTAATGATATGTCATGTCAGGAAATAGATTATTTTTCTTCTAGAATTCTCTAAAATGATAAGATTATAATCTTAATTCCATATTCAGATTTTTTATAACTGCTAATATTCCATGGGGTCTATATTCTATAGAACTATTTATTCTGTAAAACTTTTTATGGACAATTTGTCCACCAAAAACTTTACTCAGAATTTAGACATATAAAACCTTTGGGCATGAAGATCCACAGCCCCTTTTGCTTATTCCCACCCTTTATTTCCTTTCATTCCACTTACACTGTAGTGGCCCTTCCCCCACCTTCACTTGTCTGTAGCAACGTATGACTATAATGCCTTTAACTGATCTTTGATATTTTTTCTTAAAGGTACTGTCATGAAGATGTGACTGAGTTGGCCCATTCTGTTATTATTCGTGTTTTTTTTCATTTTTGGTCACACCCAGTGATGCTCAGGGGTTACTTCTGGCTCTGCAGTCAGGGATTACTTCTGGTGGTGCTCAGGGGGACCATATGGGATGCCAGGGCAGGGATCGAACCTGGGTCGGCCACGTGCAAAGCAAACACCCTACCCGCTGCACTACCACTCTGGTCCCCATGCACTGATATTTTTGGGGTTCTTTTTTTGCATTAGTGTTTATGTTGACTCCTCCCAGCCTTACTGTTCCCTTCTTTCTCTCAGTAACCTCAGTGGTTTATTTTCATAGTGGACAGGCTTCCAAGAAAATATGAGCTGATGCCTTCCTTTCTCTCTTCAATAAATATACTTTTAGCTGAGGGAAGGGATGTAATTGTGTTGGCCTTGGAGTTCCTTCTGAAGCTACCATAGCTTGGTTCTGTAAACAGGCTTTATGCTATTGATGTGTGATCTTTTAATATTCATTTCATTCCCTTAACAAATATCCATTGACATTTTATGATGTGACAATGAAAACAATATTTTCTCTCTCTGCCATGCACTTTCAGAATTTTTTTTTGTTCATTCTGCTCCGATCTCATATTTCCAGGCCCACACAGAAGGTTGGCTGAATTCTCAAGTTGGACCAGTATAGTGTTAACCAAGCTCATTTCCCTGTCCCTACTTTACTCTCTGTTCACATACGAGTGCAGGAGTTAAAACAACAGTTTCACCATCCCTCAGACTTCTGAGAGCGACTCTCTGTTTCTGCATGGTGAATTCAGTTTAGAATCTTCTCCCATGCAGACATTGCAGACCATGGCATACAAGACTGAAACAACTAGTTCTTTGCTTCCAAGAACAGTCTTTCTGACTCCCTAACTGATATGCCAAGACAAGGAATAAGATTCGACACCCTATTCAGCTACTATTTCTAAAACAATTCTATTACTAGACACTTAGTTTTAAGTACTTCAATTTGATTTAATCTTCAAAATATTATTTTGAACTACCCCAGTATTATTGGTGGAAAAGTAAAAGCAAAAAAAAAAAAGGGAAGATACTTTCCCTAATTAATAGTTGGTTCCTTTACTCATATTTTTTAAGAATATATTTTTATTGAGGTACTGTGATTTACAAAGTTATTTATAGTACAGTGATTTTATAAAGTCATCCATCATCAAATTCCAGGTGTACAATTTTTGAACACCAATCCCATCACCAGTATCAGAGTCCACGCCCGGCTCGGCTCCGGGGTGTCAGAGACCCGAACCGGGTCAGTCGTATACACAGCAAGCACCCTCACCGCTGTATTATTGCTCTGGTGCCCTTGTTCATATTCTTCCTGCTTTTTCTCTTCCTCCTTCACATTAAATGACACATGTAGTTACTTCCCAGATGTTTCTAGTTCTGTATACTAAAATATCACACTGATGTTTCTGATTCTGCATCGAATCACAACATGCTTAATCTTTAAAATTTTTAGTCAATTTTTAAAAATTTTACTTTTGAAAGTATGCTGTTACCCTAGTAATGTTAAATAAGGCAATGTCTGTGAACATAAGGTAGATATTAATTAAAGTACTTTTCTCCCTACCTTTTATCTGTTTTAATTTCATTGGGGGGAAATCTTTAATAACTTGTATTTTTCTTATGTCTGTACAGTACAACCAACAAAGTCAGTTATCAGTAGTCAAAGTGTATAGGTTTCTGCCTTCCAATCTTTTTTTTTTTTACTACTACCATTTCTTCAGAGTGCTATTTATTGAAACATGGGTTGACTGGACCTGGTAACTGACAATCATAAATAAATATAGAGCATCTTCCATTTTGTGGGAAACTCATATAAATATGCAAAAGTTGCTAATTCAGTAGAAACTTTTTGATGTATAAGACAGTTGTCTTATCTGGTTTTGCCTTCCATTTAGGATTTTATTAATTTTGAGGTGTGGGGTCTCCTAGCAGTGCTGGGATGGGGTAAGGGCCATTCCCAGTTTGACTTGACCTAGGAATAGAAACCTGAAAGTTTGGTGCTCAAGTCAGGCAGTTGCAGGTGGTCACCAAGCCTATACCCATAGTACTTGGGCTCATGTGGTGCCTGGGATGGAACTCAAGGCTTAAAGCACAGAAAGCAAGCAATCCACCCCTTTGAACAGTGTCCTCAGCCCTCGTTTGGTATCTTGAATACTAAATGACCTGAGTACTTATGGATGAAGGCTATTAAGAGGGTTATATTAGAATATAGTACATTTAAGTACATTGTCAATTCATTTAAAATAAGTGCTGTCATCCATGTTCCCTACCTTACATACCAGGGGACTGAAGCATAAGAATGGTATTGACTAAAGGCTTGTAGCAAACCAGAATTCAAGGGAAAATTTGACTATATTGCAAACCACAATGCCAAAAAGAGTGGGGGGGACATGAGGGGGGGAAAGAGAGAGAAGAAAAGGAAAAACGCCTATCATTGAGTCAGTCTGGGGGGGTGGGGGGTGATGGGAGGGAAACTGGGGAGGCTGGTGCTGGGAAATGTACACATCTGGAGGGACGGGTGTTGAAACACTGTATGACTAAAACCTAATCATGAAAGGTCTGTAAGGATCTATCTCACAGTGATTCAGTAAAATTTTTTTTTTTTTTAAAAAGAGGAGGTTTGGTCCTGCACTTATAGACCTATCCTGCTGTGTTTCAGTTACCTGTGATAAAATCACAATGCCCTGTATATTAATAACTTTATTCATTCACATTTTACCTGCATATATATGTTACAGCAGTAAATTGCTGTATGAAAATAATTTTGTGACAATGTATTTTAAGGGAAACCTTGAAAATATTTTAAGACTATTTCCAGCATTGCATTCATCTTAGAATTTAAATCATAGCATTTCTAGTGCAAAGGAACATGTTAACCATCCAGTTATAGAGTTAATGGAATATCAGCACAACCTCAATCTTGTGAAAAACCACCTTTTACATAGACGTTTAAATTCAGCACCTCACCCTGTAACAGTTCTATAATAGGGGTTAAAGAGAAAGCTCAAAGGACAAGCACATGCTTTGCATACTCCGAGTGCTGGTTTGATCTCCAGTATCATATGGTCCCAGAGAAACCATGTCCCCAAACACTGAGCAGGCAAATATCTTCTGAGCCAGTGTGGCTCAAATAGATAAAAAAATAAATAAAAGAGATTCTAATAGAGTATGAACACATAGAGAGGGTTTTCACAGATTTGTATATTATTCTTAAAATATGATTATAAACTTGTGAATAATATAGGGATTTATTATTATAACTAATAGCAACACCGCTCTTTCAAAATGCCCTTTATAAAGGGTATAAAAGCATTCTTCTAAATTAAATGTTGCCAAAAACAGTTTAAATCATTGCTCCACTTATAAAAATATTGCATTCCTTTTGAGTTACTAAAAGAAAACTTGGTCTGGAGTTCTGAAATAGTACTTTTGGATTGTTTCTATATTTATTATCTATTGTGCTAAGATATGAGAAATTATGATTAGGGTATTTTAAGTGCCCTGAAAGATAAATTTAGAGTGTCTCATGCCTTTAATATTACTGCAGATGGAATTTGCAAGCCTCATTACTCTCTTCCCCTTTATGTATAGATTCATTTACACTGTGCTTTGAGATATAAAAGACTGTGTAAAACTTTTTTGTTTAATAAAATGATTATGTGAACAATGACTTAGAGATGCAAATGCTGATGCCTAGAGAGTGTCCCCTTAGGGGAATGATATGCTTCTTTTGGCTCTAATCCTGCTTGGTAAATCTTTCCTCCTAGGGAGGGCAGCTTTGTCTTTCCCTGCTGCTCTTCTCCTGGTGGACTGCACAATGCCTGAACTGCTGCCACTTTCTTGACCACTGGCTGCTCAACGGCCAGCTGAGCTGCCCAGTCAGCTCTTCTCTTGACTTGTGCACCCTTAAATCTTGGGAGGGCCTTCCTAGAAGTCTTGATGGGGATATCCAGCATATTTTTTCACCTATATATGAGTCCATATACATATACTGGGTCTCATTCCCTTAATCCTGAAAGAGCCCCCAATGCAGCATCATTGGGAAGGACGAGTAAAGAGAGGCTTCTAAAATCTCAGGGCTAGGACGAATGGAGACGTTACTGAGACCACTCGAGAAATTCAATGATCAGCGGGATGATGATGATGATGATGATGATGATGATGATATGATGATGATGATATGAGTCCATAGTTAGTCATCAGAGTCAGCTTTACTTTTAACAAGATTTTATAGGCTGCTATTCATCCGGAAATGATCATTTGATTGTCTCACATTTTTCCTCCTAAAAAAAAAATACTTATTAAAAAGTAAACAACAGGGGCTGGAGCGATAGCACAGCAGGTAGGACGTTTGCTTTGCATGCGGCCGACCTGGGTTCGATTCCCAGCATCCCATATGGTCCCCTGAGCACCTCCAGGAGTGGTTCCTGAGTGCAGAGCCAGGAATAACCCCTGTGCATCACCAGGTGTGACCCAAAAAGAAAAAAAAATCTAGACAACACTTGGGCCAGAGAGATAGCATGTGGCAACCTGGTTGAGATCCCTGGCATCCGTATCATCCCTCAAGCCCTGCCAGGATTGATCTTTAAGCACAGAACCAGGAATAAGTCCTGAGCTGTTTAGCTCATCACGCCCCTCAGTGCCCACCCCCATATAAACAGTACTTTGTGCTATATTCAAAACAGTACTTTGTGCTATATTGCAACATTTAAAAATAGGGCACTTAGATGTTTTTTTTAAAAATGAGATCATTTACATATCATAAAAGCCATACTTTTAAATTAAGTAATCATTAAGTGTTTTTCCATCATTAGTGAGGTTTGATGAGTATTGTTCTCTAAAATCCAGAACATTATTATCAGGTGTCCAAGAAATCCTACACCAATTGGCAGTCACTCCCGTTCTTCCCCTTTCCAACTCATGGTGACCACTAATTCACATTCTGCTTCTATGGGTTTATCTGTTTCAAACATTACACAGAAATGAAATTGTACAATGTGTGGCATTTTGCCGGTGACTGTTTTTCCTTAGCATCTTATTTTTAAGGTATTTTCATGTTGTAGAATGTGTCAGTACTTTAATCCTTTTTGTTGTTGAGTAATAGGCAGTCATCAGCATATCATCATCATCATCATCCTGTTGATTGTCAAATTTCTCGAGCCTTCTCAGTAACACCTCCATTCGTCAGTCCTAGCCCTGAGATTTTAAAAGCCTCTCTTTACTTGTCCTTCCCAAGGCTCTTTCAGGGTTAGGGGAATAAGACCCTGCATTGTTACTGGTTTTGGCATATGAATACACCTGGGGAGTTTGCAAGACTCTCCCATGTGGGCAGGAAACTCTTGGTAGCTTGCCTATAAGATGTCGCTCCGCCCTCGGCCTTGTGCTTCCAAGAACTTGGTTTTAAGTCTCTGGATGTGGGCTGTTGGTGGGATTACACGGCGCCAAGGGGGGCGGGGGCAGTCCTGGGTGTGACCGCCTAGCTACTGGAAAATGGGAAATCTGTGCAGAAGAGGCCCAGTCCCAATTCGAACAGGCTTGGAAGTCTCAGTCCTGCGTCCACACACCTGTGTTCCTCTGCCAGTACCTTCATGCATGAGACTCATCCGAATGTGTGGAGAAGGGCCTTGAGCATGGCTGCGGCTAGACTCCAGAGGTCTTCAGCCGTGGGGGCTCTGCTCAGGTCGGGGAGGGAAGCTGGAGCCCATCCCCTCCGAGGGGCCCCCGGGGAAGACAGCCAGGCTCGAGGGCAAAAGACTCTCTGTGTCGTTCTCTTCTGAGAGCTTGATTTTAAGTCTCTGGATGTTGGCCATTATGCAGTATGTTGGCCAATATGCAGTAATCTGGGTATATCTCATCTTGTTCTTTCATTCTTCAGTTAATGGACATTTGAATTGCTTCTACTACTGACTTTTTTGATTATACAACTACAGACATTTGTGTAGGAGTTTTGTCTTTTTAAATTTTTTTTAAGTTTTTATTTTATTGAATCACCACGAAAAAATACAAAGCTTTCAGGTTTAAGTCTCAGTCATGTAATGATTAAACCCCCATCCCTTCACCAGTGCACATGTTCCACCACCAAGAACCCCAATATACCCCCCTCCTACCCACCTCCCACCTAACTAGCTAATGATCTTCACTTTATTCTCTCTATACCTTGAATGCATTCAATATTTCAATAGAGAACTCACTATTATTGTTTGGAATTTTCCCCCAACAATCAGGCCTGCTGAGACGGCATCATTTAGTAATTTCTTTTCATTGCTGAGAATGAAGGCCCTATGAGGTTTTGGATTTCTGATATTTTAGCTCAGTTCACAGTCTAGATGTGTTTCTGTAAGAAGCCGCTCCGGGTGCCAAAATGAGTTAGAAGACCTCTTGGATTATAGTCTTTAGGAGCAGAGGGTCCATTTCACGCGCGACAGCTCCAGATCTTATCTGGGCAGAGGGCGTAGAAGTTTTTTTCTAATGATATAGTTTTTTTGTAATGGTATATGCTTTGTTTTGAATATACCCTTTGAATGTGTTTTCTGTTTTCTTTGGAAGCTGAACCTCTGTCGTTGCTAATACAGATACCTCTATGTCTTCCAGATTTTTTAGCTGTAGTATGCTTATTCTGATGACCTCACTGCTTCTTAATAGAATTGGATATTACTTCCTCAGGAACTCTCTTGAGATTGATATGGATGCTTAGAGGGAGTAAGGAAGGATTAGTAAAGTTCCCTGAACTGTTGAATTAAAATTCCCAGAAAGGACCTGCTATTTTTTGTTTTGTTTTGGTTTGTTTTTGTATAATGTATGTAATTTACCTTTCATAATCAAATCCTTGCTCTGCCACCAGGCTGCCATTTCTTCCATTTTGAGGAGAGCCTACTGAGATCCTTGCATTAAGCTGCTTTTATTAAAACAGTAAAACAATATGGTTTTGGTCTATAGGATGGAGTTTTCTATTTAAATATTGTATTTTACTATGGTAGATTTCTAGGACATAGGAAGTAGTGAGAACTTGAATAAAAAATATAAAAATGGCAAAATACATTTTTAGCATTAAATATTTTGCTAGTGAACTGATTGAGAATGTAATGTGAGAGCAGGTAAATCAGAGTGTATTCAAATTTTGACAAGTATATACACCAAAGACTGTGTCATTTCACTGTGTTTCTCCAGGACAGTTCCAAGGTACCCATTTCCAATGTTTTAATAATAACTTACCATATATGTAGCCTATTTAAGCATCCACTTTCCAAACCTTATACTTCTGACAGGAAGGAGAGATAACAACTACATTCATTCTTGGCTATCATGAGTTATCTTTCTTATTCATATCCCGTTGTACAGATGAAGACATTGGAAAGCTAGAGACTATTTGAAATCTGCTTTGATTTCTTCTCTTTTGAAAAAAAAAAAACACTGACTTTCCATGTTTTAGAATTTTTTTGGGTGGGCAAAAGAGAGTCTCACAAACAATGTTTTGGAGGCCTGAAGGGCCCACATGATGATTCTTTTTTATTTGCCTTCCACCCCACCCCCTACCTGCTCCTGTGATTCTTGGTCAACCAGGCTAGTGGTACAATATTTGGGCCCAGGGATATAGTGCTGCTCTGTTCCTATAATGTTGCTTTGTCCTTGCCATGCCAGGGATTGGGATTGCCAAGTCACCTTGGTGCTGCTGGGATGAGGGGAGGTGGAGGGGAGAGGTGCTTCAGAGTTATATCCAATGGTGCCCAATGCTGAGGGAACTGCATGGTGCTGGGGATTGAACCAGCGTTAGTGATATGCATGGCATCAGCCTTAACCGCTATACTAAAGTCTCTTCAGCTCTAGAATACTTTTCTTGCCTGATTAGATTGCACATTGTCAAGTTCCTAAAATGCTAAAAGTCAGTTCATCAGGAAAATAAGAGAATTTATTTATTGACAATATAAAAATAAACTGTTAGATTAATGCTTCCTTATGAAAGATAAAGCTGTAGATTTTCTTAGGACCGTGAAGTATTAAATATGAGGCTTGTTCTAATATCTTATAACTTATAATTTTGTTTCATTTCAGTGAGAAGTGCAAAGCTAGAGGATTTACGGTGATTGTGGATGGCAGAAAATCACAGTGGAATGTGGTGAAAACAGTAGTCTTAATGCTTCAGGTAATTTTATTTTTGACTCTCAGGAAGTGGTTTCAGTTTGCAGCAACAGATCCAGGTGGTAAATGCCTTTCATTGATTGGGCTGTGCTCTAGCTTCTCATGAGTGACCTAAGTTGGGAAATTTGCTGACTACTCTTGTTTTAGTGTATTCTTGTAGGTTGAATTAGTGGGGAAATGAAGTTTATTCCGAAGGTTTGGAAATGATTGAAGATAATATGCCATGTTTAACTAACTTACCTCTTTGGCTAGTGGATCTGAAAGCATGAAGGCATTTACCATCATACTCAGCTGGGAGCTTACGTGGGTAATAAGCTCTGCCCTTGCTGGTAAGACAGTGGCACTGGTGACCTGATCCGAGAAAGCTGCTCAGGTCAATCTAATGTTCTCTCCCATCTCTTCTCTTTTTCCTCAAAGCACCAGGACTTTTGATGTTCCTGTTACGCATTTCTAATCCATTCCGGGTGTTGACTGAAGAGCTGTATTTTCGGTGACTTTAGCAGCTGACAAATTAACATTTAATAAGCACCTAGAATTGCAAAGTCTTTGATTGGATCGCAATTTCCTCGTATTCCTCATGGAACTATCTTGTGGTCCCTTGCATGTTGACAGCACCTAGTAAACAGTTTGATTTCTTAAAATATTATTGAAAATGTTATGATCTGAAATGGAAAAAAAAACAAACAAAAAAAACCTAAACAGGGTTTCCACAAAAGAGTTTCTATGGGAAAATTCAAGTTAAATGAGTTGAATAAGAGAGATTATCTATTTTCAACAAAAGTAAGTTAAAAACCACTCCTGGAAGTGATATTGACTTTGTGATTATTCAAAAATGAAGCAAATAAAGGCCAGAGAACTAGTACAGAGGGTAGGTAGGGCATTTTCCTTGCACGCAGCTGACCCCCAGCATCCCATATAGTCTCCCAAGCCCCTCCAGGAGTAATTCCTGAATGTTGAGCCAGGAATAACTCCTCAGCATCGCTAGATGTGACCCAAAATCCCTTCCCCCCAATGAAGCAAATATAATGAAGAGTAAAGGTCAGGCCAGTTTGGGAAAAATTTTGCAATTACATAAAATAGTTTAAAAAAATAGTAATATATGAAGAAAGATCAGGAATTTTATTATTATTTGGGGATTGTCCCAAGCAATGTCCAGGGTCCCTGGAACCACCCCTGATGATACTCAGCCACTGGGCTGGACCAATTCAATGCTAGAATCCCAGTGATGCACAGGATTAAGTCTGAATGGTACTGAAGACCCCTGGGGTCATTCCTGCAGTGGTTAGAGGCTTCCAGGGCTACACCTGGAGATGCTGGAGTCCGGAAAGGCCATGCAGTACTGTTCAAATTCAGGTCCCTGTGCATGCAATGTACGTGCATAGTTCCAACCTCGAAACTATCTCCTTGGACCCTATACTTGAAAATAAATTAAAAAATAAACAATGACCTTTTTGTTTGTTTTTTTTGTGTGTTTGGTTTAGGACCATATACAGTGTTGCTCAGGGCTTATTTCTTATCACTCCGAGAGATTCTTAGGGTACCATATGCAGTTCTGTGGATCAAGTCAGGATGGCTACATGCAAGACAAGCACCCTACCCATACTGCCCTGTTTCTCTGGGCCCTATACTTACAGTGCTTAATGAGAAATAAGGGAAACTGTTTTAATGGTTAACGTTTTATTTGAGATAATTAGGTGCTAATATTATTCAGACATGGTGCTAAGCCCACAATATAACTTATGTCATTTTATTTTATCATGATCTTGAGAAGTACTTTTATTCCCAAAGGTCAACTGAGACTGAACGGTTCTAAAGAATTTAGGCAGATTGTATAGAGTGTTGGAAAGAGCCAGGATTGGATCTTCGCCCAGTGTAGAGTCCTAAGTTTTTGGCTTTATCCATTACAGAGTGTTTATTGTCCAGTAGATGCATCTGAGGTTTTCCCTAAATTAAGTACACCCCTTACTTCATTCTTCATAAATCTTTGACTTAAAACTTTTCATTACTAGAATGATTCCTTTGTTTGGAAAGTCCACACCTTCCAGAGGATCTGTGTTTAAGGGTATAGAGATCGGTGTCACAGCAATTTTCTGTCAGATATGTTCCCAGCCTGAGGGGAAACTCTTCCCTGTAAAGTTGTTGAAGTAACTGTTAGGTGAGAAGTCCATTATTTATGACCTCATGTTCTTCCTTTCGTCCAAATGTTCCTGTGTGTCACAGATGAGCTGTTTGGGACCTGCGGGATTTGGATCAGTGGAAGTTTTGAAGAGCAATCAATGGATGATATAACCATAACCCCTCTCTTGTGATTTGTTTTCTGATAGGCATTTTAGCAACTTCTGGATTTATTATTAACGTTCTCAGAAGTTACAGTGGCCTGTCATTTACTCCTGCTCATTTTTAAAAGAAAAGGTTGTTCATTGCTTTTGTTTCAGAATGTGCCCCGTTACCAGTAGTTTGGGAACTCGAAGTCAATGCTGGCTCTGCATTCTCGCACAGCATTCTCTTCAATGAATATGTTTTCTCTTACATGTTTTCTCTTGTTTCTCGTGGTCGTAATACTCAGTGATGTAAAAAAATAATCATCATCAACAAGTCAGTAGTTGAATAAATCTCACCCTATGCTATGTTTTCCAGTCACTGTGATAAAAGTTCTGACACAACAAATCGTATTTTACTTATTCACAATCCAGTCATTGTAGGGTGGGGTTGTGGGAGGTGGGCACTGCCTTTGAGATGTATTCAATGGCACATTTACATTAAGATGTTTTCTCTTGATGCTGGAGTGATGGTATAGTGGGTAGAGTGCTTGCCTTGAATGCGACTGACCTGGGTTCAATCTCTGGTATCCCATATGGTCCCCCAAGCTCACCAGGAGTGATCTCTGAGTACAGAGCCAGAAGTAACCTCTAAGCACAGCCCCGTATGGCCTAGTGCCCCTCCCCCCACAACCCAGAAAAAAATATTTTGCTAAGTAACGGATGTAATATCATTATGTTAATAAGTACTATTACTTCATCTAAACCATGAATATGTGTTTTAGAGTAGTGGTAGGCCCCTAGAGTTTATAAAGTATATTTTTTTGAAACTCAGCCATACCCTTTCATTTACCATTCTCACTACAGTGACAAAAGATTGAAATCGTTTCCACAAAGACTGTATAACCTGCAATGCCTATACTGTTTATTGAACCTTACCAGAGTTTGCTGACCCTGGTCTAGAACTTAGGAAATGACCTGGTAGAACTACAGAGACAGACCTGTATTTTTTTTCCCTAGTGTAATCTCTTTTTAACTCTGTTATCTCAGACAAGTGACTTAAGTTTTCTGAAGCCCAGTGTACTTTTCCGAAAAACTGGGAGAGTGAGATAATGGTACATCAGATAGTGATCCATGCCGGGAAGAAAAATAGTCATAAAAGGAATCTGAGTCAAATGGTGCAGTTTTCTACTGGGTGGTCAGGAACCTTCTGGAGGATGGGACTTTTTGAGTATAATCCTGCATAAAGGGAGGAAGCACTCCTTCTGAGAGAAGAAACATGAAGGGCCACAGGTTTGAGGAGAGACTTGTGAGATCTGGAAGCAGTGGGGAGGTCCGTGAATTGACCTGTGTCTGAGGACTCTGCTAAAACAGGAAGATCTGGTCAGCAGTGGGGCATTGAGCTTGCAGGCCCTTTCAATGTAGGAACAGGTTTCCGTTTTATTCTGAGAATGATAAAATGTGAAGTCTACTCAAAGGGTGTTTCAAAAGACTGACTAGCTTTGAGGAAGTGATAGCACAGCTGCAGGGCGTTTGCCTTGCACTCGGCCAACCCAGGTTCGATTCCTCCACACCTCTCAGAGAGTCCAGCAAGCTACCATCCGCAGGGCAGAGCCTGGCAAGCTACCTGTGGTGTATTCAATATGTCAAAAACAGTAACAAGTCTCACAACGGAGACGTTACTAGTGTCCGCTCGAACAAATCAATGAGCAATGGGATGATAGTGGCAGTGACTAGCTTGGGGATGTTTAGCAATGTGGGTAGTAAAAGTAATTAAATTTAATTTATATTTTAAAGCTAAGTAGTACAGGGCTTACCAGGGCTTAATAATAAAATGTGTGTAATATTTACTAACTCAATAAATCTCAATCCTCAGTCTTTTTAGATAATACATCATCCGTATAGTGAAAGTGAAATTATATTTATAAAATATGTTTATTGTCCTCAAGTTAATAATCATGCATAATTCTGTCAATATAATGCTGATTATTTTGGTAGGAATGTTGATTTTAAGTTATTTGATGAATATATATAACATGATTGTGCTAGGAAAAATATCATATTACAAAACAAGTTCAATAATTTCTTAACTAAAAATTAATTTGAAGTTTAAATATATTTCAATTAGAGATTAATTGAAACACAAAATTTATTTCATATATACTGTACATATTACATTATTGGAAATCTTTGAGCTGTTTTTTATTATGAACATTTGAAAGTGTTCCTTCTACTTTGTTTTTATTCTTTTCCAAAAAAGCCCTATAATAATGATTGTCTAGTAATTCATAACTGTAGTAAATGATTTATTTCACATGTTCAATTTGTAATTACTCTTTGTTATTTTACAGAATGTTGTTCCAGCTGAAGTGTCCCTTGTTTGTGTAGTGAAGCCAGATGAATTCTGGGATAAGAAAGTAACACATTTTTGTTTTTGGAAAGAAAAGGATAGACTTGGCTTTGAGGTAAATATATTCTATTACGTTATAGGAATGTCCTGGATCTTTGAAAGTAGTAATATGCTGATATTTTTTTTTTTTTTTTTTTTTTTTTTGCTTTTTGGGTCACACCTGGCGATGCACAGGGGTTACTCCTGGCTCTGCACTCAGGAATTACCCCTGGCCGTGCTCAGGGGACCATATGGGATGCTGGGATTTGAACCCGGGTCGGCCGCGTGCAAGGCAAACGCCCTACCCGCTGTGCTATCTCTCCAGCCCCTTATTTTGTTTATTAACAATGGATATTAAGCAGTGTTGGTTCACCAGTGCTTGATTTGTGCTAAGCAGTGATTAGTGTTCAGTTAGCTTTCAGATGCTTGTTGAATGATTTATGATTCTTTGTTAAATTGTATAAATTGCCCTGGTGACCCCTCTACTGCTAGACACAAGCAGCATCAAAGTACCAGCACTTCAGAGTCCAAATATCTCAGGGTGAAACTCCAGGTTTCCCAAATACTCCTTGGAACCTCTCCAAAAACAGAATACCCACCTCCCAAAAAAAAGAGAATTGCTCTTTGTCTTCATTTATTCTGAGTTTTTCCCCCAGTTTTTACAGACTGCTATTTTCCCTTAGTAAATAAGCAAGCAAAAATGGAAACAGATAAAATCACACATATACATTAAAATAGTGTGTATGTAATCTCACATGCACACATGAATGCATATCATTAAATATACAAAGACATGTTTTCATTTCAGATTTTGCACATGTATTTTTAATATAAGTAAAATAATAAAGTGGTGTTAGTTTCTTTAAAACTATAAAGCATTGGAAAAAATAAGTGGGCTGGTACAGATGGTAGTGTGGGAGTAAAGGAGAAATAAATTTTGAGTCCTTAAGGAAAAGCTTCATAAATGTTTTTGATTGAGTGTCACAGAGGATGATCCTTGAGCACAGGGCGGGGATTAGTCCTGGATCAATACCAGGTGTGAACCTCTTTCTCACCCCCAAATAATAGATTATAAGGTAAATATCCTCAAACTTTTTGAATAATGGTACATAGTAATTAAAATACCGTATTCAGTCATCTCACTTATATTCTTTTAACCTCGTTAATGTATCTAAAATAAAGGAAAAAGTAGTATTTATTTAGGATTTTATTAAAACTTTTCCATGGTATTTATTTACCTCAATAGAACATAGCAAAATTTTGATACAGTTACATTGGTAATGATTTATTTTCTTCCTTTTTGTAGTTCTGTTTTGCTGTGATTTCCTTTATGCTTGTTCTTCATTTTCTCATTTCCTTGGGGGGGAAACCTGAAAATTAGATTTCTACTTAGTAAAATATTACCTGCTATGAATATAACCAGATAAACTTAAAAAATTTAATGATATTCATGTATATTAGAATATTCAGCGATGATATTTGAAAATAGTAATTATTTCACAGTTAAATTAGATAAAATCAGATTATGATCCCCATCACTTTCCTGAGTAAAGCATATATTAAAGTATAATTTTCATAAAGGTAGAATCACCACTCCCATGCAAATATGAAATGAATGTAAGTCTAATGTATTATGTAACTTATCAGCAATGAGGGTTTCAGTAATTTGTGAGCTGTGTTTCAAAGAGCTGTAGTGGAAATTAGGGTGTTTTGTTTGGTTTTGGTTTTGGTTTGTTTCTGGCTCAACCCAGCAGTGCGTAGGCGTCACTGGATCAGCACCTAGGATCATCTCTTGGCCTGTGATGCTAGAGCTCAAACCAGGACAGCAGAATGCCAAGAAGGCACTCCAGTTCTTTGAGTAAGATCGTCTACTTTGATGCAAAACTAATTAGTAGTATCACATCCCAAAATTGTAAACCTGAGGTTATCTATTAGCTCATTGGATAGAAATTTATCAGTGCAGTGGACTTAAATTCTTTTTGACAAAATCTGCATGTTGGCTTCTGTTCCCTCAGAGACTGATATGTATTGATAGATCTTTTAAAGAGCCAATCTGAGGTGAAAGCCCAGCACTGCATAGAAGACTACTGCCCTTTGCAGGACTCCTGAGATTGAAACTATTTGATACTTGTATTTAATAGCAATTATGCTGTTAAATATAGTAAATGTTTAGTAAAATTTGAATTCGGACATTGGCAACAGAATCTACGTTTGATACTTGATTATCCAATCAGTTTCTTTTGAAGTTTTCTATTCCATGACAGAAACAGTGCTTTTGAGGGCTCTTCCAAATCATTTTTCAAATTACTAAATCTTTAAAAGGAGGTTTTAAAAAAATATTCCCCTTTAAAAAGATAAGATTTTAAATTTTTAAAGAAATTTTTTGGAAGTCTTACTGATACTAGTTCCTTACTTAGTGGGGAGATGTGTTAGCTTCTAGTGAGCTGGAAACCATAATCAATATAGTGGTTTATGTTAAGTGAGTAGTAACAACTTAATAAGGAAATAAATTGATACTGATCCTGAAGACTTGCCTAAAGATGTTTTCCAGATGCCTACAAATTGTAGTCACTTTATCAACAAATTGTTTTCAAGCACATTGCATGATACATACTATAAAAATTATGATAGTAAGGGTTCCATAATGTGATTAATTCCACATTGGATCTTCATTTGTGGAATCAAAGAACTGTCTCCTGGGCCATGCTTACAGAGTGTTTCCTTATATGTGATTTTTTAAACATAAGTGGAAAAAATGTGAAAATAAGCCAGTTATTTTTTTTAGGTGTGAAAATTAAAATTTAGAACATTAGTTTATGACATCCGTTGACTCTCTTGTTCTGGTAGATTATGGTTGATAATTTTATGAATTTTTTATAACTATTCTACATATTATCTTTTAAAATTATATCTCTTTATTATATCTTTTAAAATATTTAACTATAATTTATAATTTATTTAAGTAAATTTAAAAATCATATCTTTAAAATTATTATATCTTTAAAATTTAAAAAAAATATTTTCATTAATTTTTTTAATTAAAGGTCATAAATACGACTAAATTGGCAAGGTCAAAATTAGTCTTTCTTTTTAGAGAGGTTGGTTGGTAGGGGTTTGAATCTCACCTGGAAGTGCTCCGGGCTTACTCCTGGATCTGTGCTCAGTGATTCTACTGGTGGTGCTTTGGGAATCATATGTGATACCACAGATCTAACTGGGATTGATCACTGCAAGGCAACCGCCTCATCACCTCATCACCTGAGTTATTTCTCTTAGAGTTTTAGGGTGAAGAGGAATCAGGTATAATACATGTGACAAGTATGTTTTAGACCCTTCTATTCTCTTTTAATTTAAAAGAGGTTTACTTTGGGGAATTGGACCCCTGTTTTTAAAAAAGCATTGGTTTTCTTTTTATCTTGGATAATAAAACAGTTTTCTTAAGGAAAAAAAATGACCCTAGATTTCATTGCTTTGTATTTAAACTTTTTCATAAAGGTTTAATGTATTTGTGTTCTCTTTAAAGAGTATAAGAAAAGAAATATAAGGAGTTTCGTTAGTATTTTTTTAACTGGAAAAGCCCTAACAGTTCAGAGAAAACCTTCACATAATGTTTTTTTTTTTATTTGCTTTGTAATAGCAACTCCAAAATATGTCTGTTTACTCTCTTATTTCACATAGTTTATTTGCTTTTGTAAATTTTTTAATTACTTTTTTTGTAGTGGGGGGGTGACCACACATGGAGTAAGCTTACTTCTTGATCTGTGGTCAGTTATCAGTCCTGGTGGGGTCTGGGAACAATATGGGATCGACTGAGTGTAAACCAAGCACCCTGCCAACTGTGCTTTCTCTCCATTCCCTTATTTGCCTTTTTTTTAAAAAAATAAAAGTCTGTACTTCTCTGACTCTTCAGAAATCCCTTTCATTGCAGTCTTTTCTAGCACTCCAGTTTAACTTCAGGCTAAATCTTCATGCCCCCTTATTTTTTATTTTTATGTATGTATAGGAATCTGTTGGGGTTTTTTTGGTATGAAGTCACATCCTTCATTAGGTTTCCATCATTTGAGTTGACTTGAATTTGTCAGTTCAAACTTGGTTTGTGCTCTTAGGAGCAGTTGTCAGTAGTTTATGTAGCATTCTGGCAAGTGGTGTCTTTTTCCACTTGACACGTGGAGTTTCCTAAACTGGGAAATGAAAGGGCACTGGAAGGGAAATTTCTTTTTCTTTTCCTTTTTATAAGTTTTTTTTTGCTTTTTTTTTTGGGGGGGGAGTCACACCCAGTGATGCACAGGGGTTACTCCTGGCTCTTCACTCAGGAATTACTACTGGCGGTGCTCAGGGGACCATGTGGGATTCTGGGATTCGAACCCAGGTCAACTGCATGCAAGGCAAACGCTCTACCCGCTGTGCTATCGCTCCAGCCCCTTTCTTTTCCTTTTTAAAGATATCTCTCCTGGCATATATGCTGCCCAATCCCATGTGCTGCTTGTGCCCCAGTGGCCGAGCACATGTGGCACCTGAGCACGTGTCACCCACATCTCCCCTGTGAGATGTGTATTTTCATGCTTCCAGAACTAGTGCTTTGTGTATGTAGTGGCCCTCTCCACCTTTGGAGGAGCCCGTGTTCTCTCTTGCTCCTGTTTAGTCTCTCACTTTCTCTCTCTCCTTCCCATTTCTAAGAACCTCCAAATAAAATGTTTTACTTCAAAAATAAATAAATAAATAAGCCTCTCCTGACTTTTTCTGAAAATGGTGATTTTTTTTTTTTTTTTTTTGCTTTTTGGGTCACACACAGCAATGCTCAGGGGTTACTCCTGGCTTTGCACTCAGGAATTACTCCTGGCGGTGCTTGGGGGACCATATGGGATGCCGGGGATCGAACCCGGGTTGGCCGCGTGCAAGGCAAACGCCCTACCCGCTGTGCTATCGCTCCAGCCCCAAATGGTGATTTTTTATAGCATTTTTATAAATAATATTCTTGCTTACTATAGTAAGCTTTTAAAAATATAACTTGTGTTTTTATTGGACTTTGGATAATTTAGTTTAAAATAGATAATTTAGTTAAAATAGACTAACATGTGGGGCCGGAGTAATTCCTGAGTGCAAAGCCAGGAGTAACCCCTGAGCATCGCTGGGTGTGACCCAAAAAGCAAAAAAAAAAAAAAATATAGACTAACATGTATGGTTTTGATGTACGGTTACTGTTCACCACCACCAATGTGTAAACTCTTTACTATTTTTTCCCTTCATTATTTTTGAACACACATTATCTAATAAAATTGAATGAAATACAAACAGCTATTCTATTTTATAAATATCTTCTGCCACTTCTCTGACATGCACTGAAGGAAAATTGGATTATCACAATGGAGACTGAACTGTAGTGGACATTCTCTGAATTGTTCTTTGAAATATTACAAAGCTGAATCTTAATTTTTCAAACTATTGCTTTTTTTTAAAACCTGCGCACCATTTAGTTTTGAGCTATCTTTAATATTCATTCACATAGCAGATCTTCTGTTTTCACTGAGCAGCCATCAGTTCATTTTATATAACCCATATCTTATAAAATTAAATCTTTAAATGACAAAGAGAATTTCATGTGTATCTATAACTCTTATATTTCTTTATTAATATATATGTTATGCATAGGTAAAATCATAATAAAAATAATCTGGCAGCTTTTTCTCTGTGCAGATCCTGCTTTCTAGCAACATTATGCACTTAAATTATTTTATGTCATGCAAGTGAATCTGTTATTTACATTTATGTTGATTTTAGGCAAAGGCTTTTAAGAGAAATAATTGGATTCCAATAAACTTTTCCTATATCTAAGTATATTACTGCATGGTGGGCTGGAGTGATAGCACAGCGGTAGGGCATTCACCTTTCACAAGACCGACCCATGTTTGATTCCTCTGCCCCTCTTGGAGAGCCCGGCAAGCTACCAAGAGTATCATGCCCGCACGGCAGAGCTGGCAAGCTACCTGTGACGTATTGGATATGACAAAAACAGTAACAAATAAGTCTCACAATGAGAGACGTTACTGGTGCCCCCTCAACTGCATGGTTTCCCATTGAGTTATTCAACATGAAATCTGTCATCAGTGATTTTAATGAATTTAGAAACAAAGTGTAAAAAAGATGTGTTATACACAGCACACACACTCGCATGCACATACATGAACATATTAGCAAATATTTTATTTCCTCAGGAAGAAATATGTATTTCTTAGGTTTATTGCTAGCATATATTTAGTTAATAGATTGCTAGCTGTTTTGAAACTTCATTTGAAACACACACACACACACACACACACACACACACACACAGTGGAGGGAGAGATTGATTGATGGATTACAGTGGGTGGAACATGACAGATGTTCTAACCTGCGAAAGACAGGGAATAGATTTGAGAGACTGGCCCAGTGTAAAAATAAAGAATTTCAATTCACTGGAACTCTGTTTCCTTAGAACTAAGAGATGTCATGAGTAATTCATTGTTGTTGATCTCTTAGACAGATTGGGAAATAAGCCTGGAATGAATTCCTTTAAATTGACTCTTACAAAGTCAATGAATCTGTGACAGGATTAAGGTATAGAACTGGAATAATTGACTTTTCACTCAGTATCTTTTGAATTATAATTGAATGGTGTTTAACATAGGAAAAGGATTTGGAAATCACTTGGGGCACTTTAGTAAAGTTTTTGCTCCTCTGTGCTCATGACCAGAAGGGTCAAACATTCACATTTATTTAGAGAGTTTTTAACAAAAGCTTTATAAAAAAAAATCAGAAAAGTCATCTATTTCTTTTTATTAAAATGTTACACTATGGAATACTGTGGAAGCAAAATGCAGTTTTCTTGTTGAAAACCTATTTTTTTAATGCTATGTGATACCTAATGCTATGCTTCTAGCAAATAATACCTCCAATAATGTATTTTTCATTAAAAATTTTAAATAAATGCACAACAAATTATTAAAAATTAAATTGCAGTACTGTAACATAAATGCTGTGAGAGGAACATTTTAAGTGATACCTTTAAAATAATAAAATAGAATACTATGACAAATAAGACACAGTAAAAGAGCCAAAAGAACATTCTTTTACACATATTATGTTTCCTATTCCATTGTCTTTTCAAGCGCAAAAGCTCTGAAGTGTTATCTTTTCAAATGTGAATTAACATTCATTCAGTTTAGCAAATACTTTTATTTCCTCAGGAAGAAATGCATATTTCTTGGTTTTATTGCTAGCATATATTTAGTTAGTAGATTGCCAGCTGTTTTAGAATCTTCATTTATTTTTGGCAGGGAGGCTCTCAAGTAGTGCTCAGGGGACCAATCTGGACATCACTAAGCCAGGGTTGAAAGCGAGAAATAGAGGATGTGGTGCTACTAGGCTGACCTGTGATACTGTGGTCAACCCTGCTCGGGCACCTCCTGGCACACAGTATTCTGGAGGCTGTAGGGTACCAGGACCACATCAGGGTCCCATGCATACAAAACATGTGCACTAACCCTTTTGTGATCTCCCTTACCCCCTCAACATTTATTTTTGAAGGAAGATTCCCCCCCCTTGGATCTTATGGCTTACACTGTCTTAAATTAATCAAGTGTCTGTCTTGATTACAACCAGAGTTGGTGGCAAATGAAAAATGACTTCTGTAACCTAACTCTGCTTAATTGTTTCATGATGAACATCATGCCTAGCTCTAAAAGCAGAAGTTGAGTTGGAAAGAGAATAAAGCCCTTTGTGACAGTATTTATTTATTTATTTATTTATTTATTTATTTATTTATTTATTTATTTATTTTTTCACTAGAAGACAGTCATTTTCTGGGTCCTATTCATTCCAAGTTGTTTATTTGTAAGTTAGCTCCCTAAATAGGAAAGCAATAAAATTGAGAAATACTAAACTCTTCACAGAAGATAACATTAAATTGCCATTTAGAATAGCTAGGCATACTATAGTTTGCTATTGTTAAACGAAAAATATAATTTGATGTGCTCTGTCTTATTTCTCTTATGTTTTGTTTAAGTGGAAAAAACTTGTAAAGTTGCTCAACTTTGCTGTCATCATCCTGTCTCTATTTTCCTTTGTTCTTCTCTCGCCTCCTGACTCGCTTTCTCTGAGCTTTCCACTTTCTTCGCTCCTGAGATCACTTCTCTCGGGATCTCATTGTACCCTTCCTGTTAGTCTTTGCCTTTTTCTCCTGATCCCTTTCTGGTTTTAGCTTTTGAATAATATATTTGGTACATATTTTCTGAAAGATATAATGACCATATGAAGGTCAGTAAAAAAGTAAATACTTAAGAACACATTTTCTAACTTGGGAATCTAAATATCTCTACCTTGAAATAATGCCCACCCTTGTCTCGTTCACCTGCCCCTTTCCCGTAACATATGATTTATCTGTGTTTGTATATCCTTTCTTTTCATTATGTATATGTCCAACTACATTTTTAAAATTTTAAATGTTTAGAAGAAAATAGGGAGTGTTTATTTTTTACTGTTCTTTTATATCTATAGTTATTATTTAGAGAGAGTATTTATCCCTAAACAATATATTTAGCTTCATAGATCTTTCAGTTTTATAAAAATGGAATTGTTATTTGAATTCTCACTGATTTGTTGTTTCTCACTTGTCATTCCATGTGAAAAATTTATGCATGAATTGCAGCAGATGTAGTTGATTCAATCTCACTGCTGAATATTCTTACATTGTATAAATAAAAAACAATTTACTTATTCTCTTGTTGGTGGACATTTTGGTCATTTTCATTTTTTTGCCATTGAGAATGAAGTTCTACAAACATTCTGGAATCTGTCTCTTGGTAAACATATATAAGATTTTTTAAAATAGAATATCTAGCCATAGTTTATGGAAATGTTTAAAATTTCAAGATAATGCCAAATTGCTTTCACAGAAGGATTCTAATTAAAAAACCCAGTTGCAGTATATGAAATTCTTGCAGCTATCCAACTTTGCTAATTCTTGAGACTAATACTTGATGTGCACAGTTCTTATGATCTTTTCTTTTCTCACATTGTCTTTGAGTGTTGGTGTTCTAGTCTGATGACTAGAAATTTTCTCTGTCTTTCTATCTCAGGAAAGATTTAAGACAGAGTGGATCTGGTCATTGCTTTAAAAAAACTCTTTTATATGCTATCTGGACCTGGTGTTTTCTTTTGGGGAAGATTTTTAAATTGTTTTATGTTTAATTTTAAAATATTTTTATTATAAAGAATTGTGTCATTCACAAATGGAGAGAATAAGTAACTTTGTATCCTTTTAACATTTCTAGCACCCACACCTATTTCTATCCACTTTCCCCAAGAAAGACTGGGGATGTTAGTGTGAAAGAAATAAAGAATTTTCCATTCATCCGTAAATATTTTACTGTGTATTTCTAAAACCAGACTCCTTTTGTAAAAAACATTGCCCATTATTTTTATTATGCTTAAAATATATAGTAGTTCCTTAATATAAAAGAGCATGTTGGCTTCAATTTGTAATTGATAGTATTCTAAAAGGGTTTAAATATTAGGTACAAATAACATCATTTTGCCTATTCATATATTTATATATAAAGTATGTATATGCTTGCAGATTTATTTATATCACAGTTCTAGTTATGTCTATTTGTTGGTTGTGTTAAAATTCAGCTGAATATTTTTTTTTAAGTAAAGGGTCTCTCAAGTGTTCCTCAGGGCTAAGGATTCTTTTTTTTTTTTTAATTTTTTATTAGTGAATCACTGTGAGGTACAGTTACAGACTTACAAATTTTCGTGCTTACATTTCAGTCCATCAGGGCCCATTTTCCACCACCAGCAGTGCCAGCATCCCTCCCACCACCCCCACCCCATCCTCCACCCACCCCACCCCATACTCCCCCCCATCCCACCCTGCCTCTGTGGCAGGTCTTTTCCTTTTGCTCTCTCTCTCTCTCCTTTTGGGTGCTGTGGTTTGCAGTAGAGGTATTAAGTGGCCATCAGGTTCGGTCTATAGTCTACTTAGGGCTAAGGATTCTTGATGTGGCAATTATTAACAACGCTGACCAGTGAGTGGTTCAATGGGAGAGTTTCCAAGAATGGGGGGCTATTCAGGCTCTGTAATTATGGGGAATACCTGGGCCACCTTAAGGCAAGGCTCCTAGCTTCCAGAACCACAGCTGACTGGGTGGGGGGCCTCCAAGGCTAAGCCTGGCATTCCTCATAAGACTGTGATGCTGAAAGTTGAATTGGAGTTGGCTGTGTATTAGGCATGTGCCTTAACCCCTGTGCTGTGTCTCTGGTCCCTCGCTGAGTAAATTTTATAAAGATCTAGCTGTCTGTATTCAACATAGATAATTCAAGTTAGTTATCCATTCCAACAGATAGAAGTACCACGTGGAGGCAGGAGACAGGAGTGAGGACACTTTCCTTTTACGCAGCTCACCCAAGTTTGATCCCTGGCACCACATGTGGTACCTTGAACTGTAGTAGAAGTGATTGCTGGCACAGAACCAATAGTAAGCCCTGAGCATGGCTAGGTTTGGTAGCTTCAAAACAGAACGAGCAAAGTAGGAAGCAGCATCCAGTAGCTATACAAAATAAAAGACTTTCTGGAACTAGAAAGTCACAGTAGACACAGAAGTGAATTATTATGAATCCTTTATGGGATGACGGGTCATACTGCCTCTCATGCTAACCTGGCGATTCCTGACTGACCATTTAAAAAAATACCATTTGGGGGAGAGCCAACACTGTCATAGAATTTCAGTTGGATAGGGGGGATTTATTGGAGTTACTGGAGTCCTTCTGAGAAAGGATTCCACTGAGAAATGCATTGTATTTTTTTAAGTTGAGATTGATTCCTTTTCAAATGTATTGGTTTTTTTTTAATTTGATTTCTTTTTGATTGATTTTTGATTTCTAGTTTAAGTCTGTTGTGGCACTAGAAGGTATTACTTGAAATTTACTGAGGCTTTAAAACTATTTCATATTTGCTTGAAAGAATATGTATTTCTTTCTCCTTTTTTTTAGTACAAACAGGTGTTATTTGGCAGTTTTGAGGAAGGGGAGGGAGGGAGATAAAGAGAGAGAGTAATACACGGAGAGAAAACACAGGCTGCTTCAAAGGCAGCAAGAGCTGCAGCACTCATCCCTGCTTTACTGTATGGAGGGCTGAAAGCACATCTCTCAGGAGGGGAGATGTCGTCGATACCTGTGCTTGGGCAGTATATGCACACCAAGAATGTGCATTTCTTTTATAAATGCATGTGGGATTCTGTGAGGGATCATCACCACCAGTTGATTGCACCAGCACCTTTAGCTCAGTCCTGCCGAGTTGGTCGCAAAGAATGAGACAGTGACTGTCCAGGCAGAAAAATGGCCTCTACAGACTCCCACTCCCACCCACAAGGGGCAGTCTGGCTTATTTATATAATTTAGGCATGATACTCCCCTTTCCCCCATCATGAGGGCCATTCTTTACAAGTTAACATAGGCGTTATGTACAAAATATTTACATAGCAATCAGCAAGGACCTGTAATGTATAACACTGATGTCATTGTAACTGTGATCTGCAGGTGTACATCATTCATTGTCTGAACTGTGCTGAACTTGGTTTTCCCCGTGGGATTGTGCTGACCTTGGGGTTCTTATTAGGGAAATGATTTCCTAAATGGATGCTGTGTTTTTCCATTAAATGAAGTCTTTTAGTCAAATTTCGCTGTTTTTCTTACACATTTTTGTCCTCTTGATAAGTTCAGGGTTTTTTTTGTTCATTAAAAGTGTTGGAGGTTTTTGTTAGTAGTCTGCATATTGTGGTAAAGCATCCCCTTGATGTAGTTTCGCATATTCCTCTGCTTTTTAAATCTCTGTGTTTCTATAAATTGATGATTGTATTTATGTAGTTGATTAGCTTCAGATGTGCTTTTCTTCTCTCCAAAGCTATTAATGGATGGTTATGTGATCCTCAATGACAAAGCTCAGGGGGCTGGAGCGATAGCACAGCGGGGAGGGCGTTTGCCTGGCACGCGGCTGACCCGGGTTCAAATCCCAGCATCCCATATGGTTCCCTGAGCACGGCCAGGAGTAATTCCTGAGTGCAGAGCTAGGAGTAACCCCTGTGCATCGTCGGGTGTGACACAAAAAGCAAAAAAAAAAAAAAAAATGACAAAGCTCATAATAGTTGATTCTCTTCTTTTTTTGTGATGTTAGCAAGATTAACATATGGTGCCTACTGTCTTATTATTCTACATACTGTTATTTTATTACTAAGTAATAATATTATTCTATCTTCATTTACTAACTGTAACACTAAGTGTTGAGAGACTCACCCTCTTTTTGTTTATCTAATGGCAGAGTTTATTTAAAGGGCATATTGCCTTTTATTTACTGATCTGACAACTCAGGGGCAGTTGTACTTTGGATAAATAGTGATGATTTGTTTATTTTGTATTCCTTTTTGCTCATTGTATTAGTGACATACCTATCAGCTCATTGAATTGATTCATTAACATGCTTCATGTTTCAATTCATGGTATTTATTATAATTGATATGAAAATCATTGTCATTCTTTGTCCAGTGGAAGCCTTCTAGCATACCCTTTCTTGATACCTGATTGAGGTGCCACAAGTTCATTGTGCTTGTTTCCAACCCGAGATGTGGAATTTACTGGTTTTCCAATGAGCCTTGATTCTTTTTTGTGGAAAATGGTTTTTGGAGATAATAGTATGAATGGTAGGGGAGTATGTTTCTATAGAATTGACATTATTTCCAAGCTTTTTGATGGAACTAGAAAATGTTGTTTGTAAATTTGTGTAATTTTATTGAAGGTGAAACAAACTGAACACAAACAAATAAGAACAAAAAGGAGGAGAAGACGCATAAGTTTAAACTGTAGCACTGTAGCACTGTCGTCCCATTGTTCATCGATTTGCTTGAGTGGGCACCAATAACGTCTCCATTGTGAGCCTTGTTGTTACTGTTTTTGGCATATCAAATACACCATGAGTAGCTTGTGAGGCTCTGCCGTGCGGGCGGGATACTCTCAGTAGCTTGCCAGACTCTCCGAGAGGGATTTGAGGAATCGAACCCGGGTTGACCAAGTGCAAGGCAAACGCCCTACCCACTGTGCTATTGCTCCAGTCTGAGTTTAAACTGATCTTTCCAAATAAGGGATCGTGCATAACTTTCTCATCTTTGTCATGAATTCCTTTTTATCAAAGATAGAATTCAAGGGTCTGGAAACATAGTACAGCAGGTAGAGCATTTGCTTGCATGTGCTGACTCAGGTTTAATTCCCGGCTTCATATATGGTCCCCTGAGCATAAGCAAAAGTAATTCCTGAGTGCAGAGCCAGGAATTACCATTGACCACTGCTGCTTATGGTCTGAAAAAAAAAAAAAGAAAACACAACAGCAACAACAGAACCTTCAAAAAAAAATTCAAACATTTTGTCTTAATCATTTGCTCTCTTCATTAACAGAGGCTCAGAATTGTACTGAAGCTACCACTAATTATATGATTGCTAAGATTAGAAGGAATCTCATTTTACTTTATTGCTTGTGTTTCGATTTGTCTTGTCATTTTGGATTAAGTATACTAATGAAAGACTTTTGTCCATTTCTTCTAGGTTCATATAGTTGGTGGCGCAAAATTTTTCCATGCCCACTACTTTTCTTTCCTTTCTTTGTTTCATTAGAAAATTAAGAAAGGCACGATAAAATATTGATTTCTATTTCCTTTTCGTTTCCCATTGTTGTTTTCAATGTTATGATCACCCAAGGCCACACACTTTAGTTCTGGTGCTTATGTACATTATTGTCATAGTGCTCACTCGGAGTCTCTGTGGCATTCGCACACAGACTTGCCAGGGGTCAGACTCCTGGCCCAGTACTTGCATATATCGTAGTTGCAATGCAACTTGCATTTATCTCAACAACAGCAGAAAGAAGCAGAAGGATTAAAACAAAAGTTTAGAAAGAGAGAGACAGACATAGAAAGATCGCACTCATCTGTGGAATATAAAATAACAGAGTGGGAGACTAACACCCAAGAGTTGTAGAGATAAGGACCAGAAGGTCTGCCCCACAGCTTGAAAACTGGCCTCACATGCTGGGGGAAAAGGCAACTCAGCTAGAGAAGGGAACACCATGTAGAGGATGTTGAGAGGACCCATTCAGGTTGGAATACGCGAACTGAAAGTAGACTATAGACCAAACATGAAGCCCACTCAATACCTCTGTTGCAAACTACAACACCCCAAAGGAGAGAGAAATGGAACAACCCCCAAAAGGAAATGTCCTGCCGCAGAGGCAGGGTGGGGTGGTGGGGGGTGAGGTGGGGGTGGTGAGAGGGATACTGGGATCATTGGTGGAGGTGAATGGGCACTGGTGGAGGGATGGGTTAACGATCACTGTATGAGTGAAATGCAAACACAAAATTTCATAAGTTTGTAACTGTACATCAAGTGATTTGCTAATAAAAATTTAAAAAAAAGTTTAGGGTTAAAAAATTGTCATTTTCAAATGTAACTTTCTTTTTTTATTTTTTTTATTTTTGGGTCACACCGGCAATGCACAGGGGTTACTCCTGGCTCTGTACTCAGGAATCACCCCTGGCGGTGCTCAGGGGACCATATGGGATGCTGGGAATCGAACCCAGGTCAGCTGCGTGCAAGGCAAACACCCTACCCGCTGTGCTATCACTCCAGCCCCACAAATGTAACTTTCAAAGTCATGAATTCTTTTCCTTTTTATTTCCTGGGCTGGAGCGATAGCACAGTGCCAAAACCAGTAACAATAAGTCTCTCAATGAGAGACATTACTGGTGCCCACTCGAACAAATCAATGAGCAACGGGATGACAGTGACAGCCTTTTATTTCCTAGTTCTGATTTTCCAATTAAACAATAGTATACTGTTACCCTCACACATGAAGTTATGAGCCTCACTCATGAAGGTACTGGCAGAGGAACCCAGGTGTGTGGGATCCGGGGCTGAGATCTCCAAGCCTGCTCGGATAAGGACTCGACCTCTTCCACCCAGATTTCCCATTTTCCAGTAACTAGGCGGTCATACCCAGGGACTTCCCTCGGCAGCTCGCAGCCACTTTGTGGCCGCGCGCTATCTTATAGCCTACTTCTCCCTCTGGGAGAAACTGGCAAGCTACTGAGAGTTTACTGCCCACGTGGGAGAGCCTCGCAAACTCTCCATGGTGTATTCATATGCCAAAACCAGTAACAAGCTGGGTCTCATTTCCCTGACCCTGAAAGAGCCTCCAGTGTGGCATCGTTGGGAAGGATGAGTAGAGAGAGGCTTCTAAAATCTCAGGGCTAGGATGAATGGAGACGTTTCTGAGACCACTCGAGAAATTCAACGATAATGGGATGATGGTGGTGATGGTGATCCTGTTACCCAGAATCTTATTCTTTAAAATTGGAAGACATGTTTTGTTAATATATAACTGAGAGTATTAGAGAACCTTAAAAGTATGTAATTAATTCTTTATTAGTAGATTTACTGTTCCTTTGGGCTTATCGTTCTAGTATATCCTGCTAAATTTTAAGCCACATGAAAATTCTCTGCTGATATCTCATTGTATGAAATAAAAATATTTTTATTACCAAAACCTATTAATATTGGTAAAATTTTGAAATAATTAAACTGAGCTCCTCGTCTCATTTTTTTCTTTTTCTTATTGCTTTATTTAAACATCATGGTTATATGAACATACAGAGTTGTTCATAATATAGTTGTCATAGGCATTCAATGTTCCTACACTAATTCCACCACCATTGTGACCTTCCCTCCACTTTTGTTCCCAGTTTTCCACCCCCTCATCCCCCACCAAGCCTATGCCCTTAGGAGACACAAAATAATTTATTTGCTATTTCATTTCACAACTAAATAGCTAAAGGAATCACTTAGAAAAAAAACTTTAGTAAAAGAAAATTTGTAGGGACCAGAGCGATAGTACAGTAGGTAGGATGTTTGCCTTGCACTCGGCCAACCTTTGTTCAATGCTCGGCATCCCATATGGTTCCCCAAGCACTGCCAGGACTAATTCCTGAGTGCCAAGCCAGGAGTAACCCCTGAGCATCACTGTGTGTGACCCAAAGAGGAAAAAAAAAGAAAACTTGTAAAAATTGTTATATTTCATCATGTGGTCTTTTTGTCCATGTCTAAGGGCTTACAAAGCTTTTTGTTGCTAGTTGAGCCTTCAGTGTTACTTTTTTTTTAATATTTTAATTGAACTTAGTTAGCTTCTATGTTATTTTCCATCCAATTTGGTGTGCTTCTACTAGGATACCAGTACTGTGGAGTTTAGAGGTGTCACACAGCCACTTATGGGAACATACACTTCAGGTACTCCAAGATCTGCAGAGTTGGGCCTGTGGGTTTACATGGCAGTTACTGTGGGGTGGCAGTTGCTGCTGGGGCTTCTCAAAGTATGGGAGATAGGAAGGAGGCTGCCTGCCCACACTCCCGTCAGACCCCAGAGGTTTTAGCCTGGAAACTGGTGTGCCTGGGATTTCCGTTGGTTTGGCATCTCTGCAGAGATTAGTCATGAAGCAGTGGAGTTGGACGATTGAGATGGTGGCAGCTCTGGGGTGTGGGTGAAGCTGCAAAGCTTTTGCACGGCAAGGACTCAGCTAGCCCCACGCCTGTAATTTTCCTGTTACATTTGAAAACAACAATTTTTTAATCCTAAATTTTGCTTTTGCCCTTATGCTTCCTTCTGCTGTTGTTGAGAAAAATGTAGGTTGCACTGCAACTAGGGTATATGCAAGTTCTGGGGCCAGGAGTCTGACCCCTGGCAGATCTGTGTGTGAATGCCACGGAGACTGTAAGTGAGCACCATGACAAGTGTACAGAAGCACCAGGACTAAAGTGTGTGACCCTGGGTTATCATAACATCATGCACCAGAATTTTCAGCTGGAAGACTAGTGTACCTATGAATTTTAACTGTTTGGCTTCTATTCTGATATTTTAAAATATGGTACTATAAAAAAATGGTTTATGGTAGCTTATTTCCTAGCTGTAGCTCATTGAATTAAGTGCTATTGTATTAAATAAATGGAAGTATATCATCACATTGAAATCAATATAATATGGTTTTACTGCCTTATTACTTTTATTCAAATTTTATTAACTGTGTCTTTTGCTGTATGCCTCTTATTTTTTTCCTAGGTTATTTTAGTGTCTGCCAATAAATTGACTCGTTACATAGAACCATGCCAGTTAACAGAAGATTTTGGTGGGAGTCTCACTTATGATCACATGGACTGGTTGAATAAGCGGCTGGTTGGTATATAACATTGATATGAATTACACATTTTTTTTTCTTTTTGGGTCACACCCAGTGATGCATAGGGGTTACTCCTGGCTCTGCACTCAGGAATTACTCCTAGCGGTGCTCAGGAGACCATATGGGATGCTGGGAATCGAACCCGGGTCGGCCGCATGCAAGGCAATTGCCCTACCCGCTGTGCTATTGCTCCAGCCCCCTGAATTACACATTTTAATAGCATTATTTTCATCAACTAAGGTGCAGGTTGCTTTTCATTTTACAAAATCAAACACAGTGGCATATAGTTGTTATGTTACTATTGTTATCTTTAGCATTATTGCTCATCAAGGTTTTAAACCTTTGACCAGTGAGATAGCGCAATAGGCGGGAGCTCATCCTTTGCATACTGGAGCCCTAGGTTTGATCCCTGGCACTGATGTTCCCCTGAGCACTACCAGATCTGGCCTCCAAACTAAATCATCCTCCCCTTGGAGACAAAAAAAAAAAAAAGTCAGTTGTAGATCCCTTAGTTAGAATAACAGAATAGCTTAGTTTCTTGTGAGGATATCCAGTTGATAGATGATTTTCATAGAGGAATTTGAACCTTAATTTGAGTCAAGGAGCAGTTTGGTAGATTAAGGTTTTCATTTCTGAAAATATATCATCTTTGTCAGGCCTGACTTTTGAAACCTAATACTCTATAATAAGACAGTTTGTTTTTTCCACCAGGGGCCACATCCAGCAGTGGAGAGAGAGGACTAGGGTTGGGGGACAAAACCCCTACCAGTAATAGTGAGCCAGAGGGTAAGCCACCAGGATACCAGGACCACCTTGGCCATGAGGGCTACACCTTGCAGAGCCCTGGGGAGGGGCAGGGAGCAAGGGCAGCAGCTTGCGTGTCTAGGGGTGAAACTAAGGACTGTGCACTTAAGCTGTAGCCATGGTCAATATGGAGTTTAATTAAGCTGCAGTTTAATTAACTCAGTTCATTCTAAGGCAGGTCCTCTGTAATGTCATTTTGTTCAGTGCTGTTTTGTTATAACATGGATAAAGGGAAAAAAAGAGAAAAATCCCTATAATCCCTGGCCAAAGTTAAAACTGCCCTTTCCTTACAAAGTTGTTTATCTGTACTTTTTCAAGACTGTGCTGAAGATGTTAAGTGAAGACTTTCTGTCAATGCTAATTTTATTTTAAAGAATGAAGTATGATACCTTGAGAATGAATACCCAATTCTGTGTCTATCATATTTTTAAACAATGATGACCAGCTACCTTGTTATTTATGTTTATGTTTTCTCAGATCCCATTTTAGAAGCAATCTCAATATGTTTAAATATCTGTTTATGTTTATGCTACATGCTTGCATCCAATACTCTATAACTCTTACGTATAAGCAGGTAGATTGGTAGTTAGAATATCATGAAGAAATGTATGTTAAGGTAGTTAAAAATTATCAATGCTTGATATTTCTCAAAGAAGTGCAAGAATAAAAATATTTGACTTGAATAAAAATAATTGTCAATGTACACTGGTAAAAAGGGTATTTTTTTTATCCACCAAAGCTATTGTTTTAGGACCAGTTTTGCTATCTCTTGTGTGCAGTGCTGTGTTCTGGTGGTTGAACTGTATTCAGTGATGTACATAGAGAGAAAGGAAATCATGTTTGGTGATTTTATTAGTTTAAACCTAAAATACTTATATGCATCATAAAATTGACAATAATTCTTAATACATTAATATTTACACTGCAGGTTTTTGAGAAATTTACAAAGGAATCTACATCATTATTAGATGAACTTGCTCTGATAAACAATGGAAGTGATAAAGGAAATCAACAAGAGAAAGAAAGGTAGGTTTCTAAGAACAAGGCAAACAAATGAAATACAAAGGTTAATGATTTTTAATTTTTGAGAATTTGTTTATAATTTAAAAAACAATTGCTTTATAAATTATGTACCTTAATAATTGCTTTTTGACACTGTAAAATACTCATTTGCAATGACATCTTTAAAATGAAACAGTTGTTTACTTTTTTATTTTAAAAATTGAATTAACATTTTTGTTTACATTGCTAGGTATCAAGCTCAGAGCTTTGTTCCTTTAGGGCCGGCTGCTGAGATCTATTGTTAATTTTCTACTTTTTTTGAACTTCTGCTTTGCTTGTAAAAAATATAGCAAAGGTGATGGTGTAAAATAAAATTACAAACTTCTAAAAATACATTAGCAATAAACTGTCCCCCTTCTAGAATTCCTCCAAGTAAAATATGTGATACTTGAGTTCAACTTGGTGCATGGCACTAAATGTAGTAATTGTTCATTAGTCTTACATCTAAAGTCCCCAGAGTTATTTTAATAGATTCCTGTTGAATTTTATAATATTAGGGGTTTTATTTTCCTGTTTGTAGGCCAGGTTTCTTTCTTTCCAGGTAAAAATCACTTTAAGGAAGCACATTAACCCTTTCTGGCTTCTCAAATAACAAGAGTCATAATACAGTACTTTTCATTAGGATGTTTAAAAAGAATCAACACTAATCCTTATCTGTCTCTTGAATCCAGTATTAAAAATAAAATGGAACTTAGATAAAAATGCATCTTGTTATTCAGTGGTCCAAATATTGCCACATATCAGTCAATTGAGATAACAAGGCAAGAGGAACATACAGCATAAAGCAACTTGTGATTAAAATAAAGAACAGAGTCTGGAGACATAATATAGCAGGGCTCTTGTCTTACATGTGGCTGACCTTGGCATTCCATATGGTCCCCTGAGCACCACCAGGAATAGTTTCTAAGTGCAGAGCCAGGAGTAACCCCTGAGCATCACCATGTATGACCCCCCAAATAAAAAACAAATAAAATAGAGCAAAATGTTCATTGATGTGACTAAATCTTGTTACAACAACCATTTACAAGAAAATCATACTAAAGATACATAAAATGGAAAAGTATAAGCAGATTGCATAATGTAAATAAGGCAAGTAGGTATCGCACACACATAAGCTATGGAACTGAAAAATGTCACCTGAGTTACTTGACAAAAATTAGCTGAACCTAATGCATTCTGAATAGTCCAAACAGGTATGCTTGATGTTTCTGAAACTCTTGTTCCTCACGAAAGACATCCTAAGAGTATGCCTGCAGGAAAATGAGTTCATGATCTTAGAATGTAATGCTAATTACTCCATTCACCACTTTCATGGTAAAGATTATAGATTACATGTTCTAAGAAAGAATCCTGTTAAGTTTTATAGAACTTACCTGAGAACTTCCTATACTTACATGCCTTTTCCCTCTTAAAAGTAATATCTAAAAATTTTTTATGAAAACATATTAGGAAATTCTGGTAAACATAACTATAGGAAATATCAAATAAGGTATTCTATTTATCAATTCATCCCCAAGAAACTCAAGTATTGATGCTTAGTCTCCTTAAACTCCAGATAAAAAAATCTCTTGCAGTTTTTTTCAAGAGATGGTGTGGGGGGTCATACTCAGTGGTGTTCAGAGCTTACTGGTACTTAATCCTGCCTCTGTGCTAAGAGATCACTTACAGTGTGGTTGTGGGGAGGATAGAGGGACAGTATATGTGTTGCCAAGGATCTAACCCCAGCAAGTGCCTTGCCCATCTTGCTGGTCCTTCTTGCAAATTTTCATCACCTCCTTTATGTCAGTCTTTAGGGAGCAGCTTGGCTTCATGAGAGCTAAAAACTAGATGAGTTAGCAAAGGTGAAATAGAGCAAGACTTGTTGATTACAGCAAAAAAGTCCTAGACTTTGATTTGCTGTATACCTTCTCTTTCTTTCCTTCACCTCCTGTTTCCTATATATTTATGAGAAGAAAGACCATAGAGTTGCAGTGACAGTACAGCAGGTAAGGCACTTGCCTTGTATGCTACCAGCCTGGTTTTGATACCAACCGCCACAGATGGTCCCAACAGAGCCGACAGGAATGACCCCTGAGCACAGAGCCTGGAGGAAGGCCTGGGCACAGCTGGGTGTGGCCCTAAAAACAAACAAGAAAAGGAAGACCATATAGTCCAATTGTCAAAGAAACATAATTATTATGTAGAGTACAACTGTTTGGGAAAACATGTATACTCTCTCTCACCTCTCTCACCTCTCTCTCTCTCTCTCTCTCTCTCTCTCTCTCTCTCTCTCTCTCACGCACACACACATGCACACACAAGAATATCAGAGAGAATATTTTAACCCACAAATAGAGCTATTATAGATAACAAACTCTTGATTAAAGATGGCTGCTCATATTTTCAAGAGTTTATTTTGGGGTTATTAATAGTTATTAATTTCTTTTTTTGCTTGTTTTTTGGTTTTGGGTTTTTTTTTTTTTTTTTTTTTTGGTGGGGGGGTCACACCTGGTGTTGCTCAGGGATTACTCCTGCTTCTGCACTTAGGAATTACTCCTGGCAGTGCTCAAGGGACCAAATGGGATGCCAGGGATTGAACTCAGGTAACCATGTGAAAGGCAAATGCCCTACCTACTGTACTATCGCTACAGCCCCAAATGATCAATTCCTTTTTCAAAAAAATATTAAGTGGGAAAACACTAAAATGGATTTATTTGAGATATTTAAAATAGTTCTATAATTTTTTGTTTTGTTTTGTTTTTGGTTTTTTGGTTTTGGGTCACATCTGGCGATGCACAGGGGTTACTCCTGGCTCATGCACTCAGGAATTACTCCTGGCCGTGCTCAGGGGACCATATGGGATGCTGGGAATCGAACCCAGGCATGCAAGGCAAACGCCCTACCCGCTGTGCTATCACTCCAGCCCCAGTTCTATAATTATTAATGAGCTGGAATTTTTCCAGATATGATGAGCTGGAATTTTCCAGATAATTTTTGTCACATCATATAGATACTCCTTTGGCTACTAGTAGCATCTCTAATGATCTTCCTAATATTAGGAGAAATTACCTTGATTGAGCAGCATACTTTGGATTTTATACTTGTCTTTTTAATATATATGTGTAAATGATTTTATATGACTAGAAATATAGCTCTTACATTATTTTGGTACTTATCAGGTCTGTGGATTTAAATTTTCTTCCATCAGTTGATCCTGAAACAGTTCTTCAGACAGGTAAGATAGAAAAATATATTATTAGTGATAGTCATAATTGATACATTGATTATACAAAAAATGATTATTGACAGTGTTATCATGCAGTAGGCACTTGAGGAAAATTTTTTCAGACTTTCTTTGGTTTAGCCTAACACCATACTAATATGTATTTTAAAAGATTATGACATTTAAATGACTTTTCCCTTAAAATACCTGGTTTAATGTCCTTATCTATGAATTAGAGATAAAAATTTACATTTCAGTGATAGCTTTGAGGACTGTTTAATACTCATTATGTTCTAGCCTTAATTTTTTCTATATTTTCATATTTTAGTGTCCTAATACATTCTGCAGTATTTAGTATTATTTGCTCCATTTTGTACTTGAGGTTGCTAAGGTTTTGAAATGGAAAAATAATTTACTCAAGAAAGTACTAAGTTCTGTCACCATAGCTCAGTAGTCTAAATGCCAACTCTTAGCAGTGTTGTTCTATAGTCATGTCTGACTGAAGACACAGCACATTGCAGTGGCCTTGCACATACTAACTTCCGTCCTATATGGCATACATATTCCAGCCTGAATGTCTAATGGTTTCTAGCAAAACAAATTGGAATTTTTTGAGTGAAAATACCTTAATTTGTTTCTTTTGTAGTTTTTCTAGTAATTCCTCATCATTCCAATACAGCTATGTACTCAGTACATAGTACTCTTTACTACACTGTTCTAAGCACTTTCATATGTTAACATATATCCTTTGTAAACCAAATGGAATATTTATTTCTGTTATTCCAAGTTTTTGTTTTGTGTCTATTTGTCAGGGCCATTTTGAACAGTGCTCTGGGGCTGGCTGGGTTGTAGCCCAGCTCAGAGACCTTCCCATGCAAGACTTGAAACCCAGGGCCACAGAATTACAAGGCAGGTGCTCAGCCATTTGTGCCATATCCTCAGTTCAGTTGCCTCAGATTTATAAAGAGGGAATTGAAGCACCAAATGGAAAAGTAACTAACTCAGTTTCTTCATGGCTGAATGCTGGCATTGGGACTTGAACTAAGACAGTTTAGTTTCAAATTATGTTCTTTATTATCATTATGTGGTGCTGCTTTCTCTGGTAGTGGTTTCATAGGAAAGTATTAAGGTAACATTTGTCAAACTGAAAAAGAAGTCATTATTCTGATCCTGATGACTTCTATGAATAGATATGAAGACTTTACATAAATCTTTAAAACAGGTGTTCTTATTGTAAAAGTAATGAAGGCTAAAGAAATAAATTCTGTGAATGACTGTACTAGGGCTGGAGTGATAGTGCAGCAAGTATGATGTTTGCCTTGTACACAGGTCAATCCCCAGCCCTTGATATGGTCCCTTGAGCCCATGAGGAGTGATCCCTGGGCAAGAGTCAGCAGTAATCCCCTAGCCCTGCTAAGTATGGCAGATTAATAATAATCACTGTCACTGTCATCCTGTTGCTCATCGATTTGTTCAAGCGGGCACCAGTAACGTCTCTCACCGAGAGACTTATTGTTACTGTTTTTGGCATATCCATAGGCCACGGGTAGCTTGCCAGGCTCTGCCTCGGGGGCTCGATACTTTCGGTAGCTTGCCGGGCTCTCCGAGAAGGGCGGAGGAATCGAACTTGGGTCGGCCATGTGAAAGGCGAACGCCCAACCGCTGTGCTATCTAGAATGGAAAAATGGGAACGTTACTTTATGAATATTAATTCTGAATATCTTTCATTTGTAAAGGCCATGAATTGTTATCCGAATTACAGCAGCGCCGGTTTAATGGCTCAGATGGAGGGGTCTCATGGTCTCCTATGGATGATGAGCTGCTGGCACAGCCACAGGTTATGAAATTATTAGATTCACTGCGAGAGCAATATACCCGTTACCAGGAAGTTTGCAGGCAAAGGAGTAAGCGTACACAGTTAGAAGAGATTCAACAGAAGGTGATGCAGGTAGGTATCAAATAATACTCTAGTTCTGTCTGGGTTTTGTAGGGGATGATGTTCAAATTCTATCAGGGGGTGTTTAGAAACTTCCATGAGTTATTTTCTGCTGCTTGTTTAGACTGTGTTGAATAATAAAATGATTTTCAATTATTCATTTTTACAATTGTAATTTGCATTAAAATGGCATTATCTGTACAATGAAAACATTGTAAATCATGCTACCAGAAAGAGTCCCAGTTAAAACTAGTTGGTGGAACATTATTTGTTGTCTCAGTTTACCTTACAAGAAATAATTGATCCTTTCATTTACCCTTAATTTATAAGAATTTGTTGGTTAGTTTTCATTACTTTTGGCTTTATGGAGAGTTTTTCTATGTAAGATATATATAATCATAATATTGCATTTCATTATTTTATGATGCGGAAAGAAAACTCTTCAGGATGTTCCGTTCTTATTACTTAGGCATTTTTGATGTATATGAATATCTTTTAAATTTGTTTTTGTAAGAAAAGTACACCTCTTTGGTGGGAACCACACCTGGTAGTTCTCAGGGCTTATCCCTGGCCTAGGACTCACCCCTGGCAGAGCTCAGTGGACCACCTGGGGGTTGAATCTGGGTCTGCCAGTCTGCCACTTGCAAGGCAAGCACCCTAACAACTGTACTTTTGCTCCAGCCCCCACAACACTCTTTTTTAAGTGTATTTTTTTTCTTTTTGGGTCACACCCGGCGATGCACAGGGGTCACTCCTGGCTCTGCACTCAGGAATCACCCCTGGCGGTGCTCAGGGGACCATATGGGATGCTGGGATTCGAACCCGGGTCGGCTGAGTGCAAGGCAAGCACCCTACCCGCTGTGCTATCACTCCAGCCCCTTTAAGTGTATTTTTATACTGAGATGCTCAATATTAACACTAGCGAGCTATTTCTGTTAAATTATTTTATGGATTTCTAAGAAATATGTAAGTATTTTACTTAGAAAAATGTCAATTGTTTATTTATTAAGTTCTCGTTATCTAGAAAATATTGTGCTTACTTTTCCTTCTTTCCGGAGTTTGGGGTTATAGCTGGTGGTACTCAGAGCTTAGTCTGGCTCTGTGCTCAGGGTTCACTCCTCAAGGTGCATAGGGGGGACCATATGCAAGTGCTGAGAATAGAACAACAGTGGGCCACAAGCAAGTCAAGTGTCTAACCCTTGTACTATCTCTGTAGCTCCCAGCAGAAATTTTTTTGCATACCTCCAAGACTTCCTTTCCAAGCTCTCCCTTCCTTGTCCACTGATCAAGATTCTTCTGCTTGGGAGTTTTTGTTAATGAGCCTTCCTCCTCCTCACCCACCTCCATTTGGGGGCTACATCTAGCAATGCTCAGGGCTTTTTCCTGGCTCTGTGCCCAGGGATCACTCCTGACAGGATTCAGAACCACAGGTGATGCTGGGAATCAGACCAGGATTAGCTGCATACAAAGCAAGCACCTTCTATACAGCATATAGGTAGACCTGATTTATTGGATTTCACTTTCATCAATCTAAGAGTTTGGGAAAGTGGAAAAGTGCTGTGTCACAAAGGTGTGACTAAAGACTTTTTTTTTTTTTTTTAGCAAATATTCTTCTTAGACTTAAGTGATCTACAGTAGAGGATGTAGCAATTGTGCTGTCTTTCAAGGGTGTCTAAGATTTCACTAGGACCTCTTGTATGTTTTAAAAGAGAACTAGCATTTTGAGGGGGAAGAAACAATAGCATCATGAAATCCTGAGTTCTGTTGAAGGAGAAGGAGAGGGTAACTCTGCAAAAATTTTGGCCTTTGAGACAGACCATAAGCAGAGAGCTCAATCTGCTCCCAACTCCTCCATTTATTTACTTCACCCACCAGTACTTTTATATCCGAAGTTTTCTTTCTTCGTGTTCCTTTCCCCCCTTTCCTTAATCAGTTAGACTAGGGATAATTAGATCTCTTTTGAAAGGTCTGTTGATAGAACCTAACACTTAGTAGTAACTTTTATGTTTATTTCCACTGAACCAATCTCTAGCCTAGAAGTCTAATTCAGCTGTTTGCAAACTTTCTTATGCCTTTGGAATCAGACAGCTTTTCTTGCAGCTATGACTATTTAACTCGGTCTTTGTAGTGCATAGACATTATACAAGCAGATGTGCCTAACTGCACCCTAATAAAACTTTACTTACAAAGGTAAATGACGGCATAATCGAGCATTTCAATATGAACATCCTGGGAAATAACTCTCCCTGAACACTGCCCAAATGGTTTGAGGAGCTCTGGGCTCTGCCCCATGATGTACAGTCTCTTTCCACAGTGTCAACAAAAGCGTTCTGGACTTGAGTTTGCATCTCCGCTTTCTTACACCTTCTCAGAGTTCAGTGGACAGTGACTGAGGAGACAAACCACACAGGAGATATTTAACAAGAAAAATAACAACATCAACAAAGTAAATGGTCTGCAGGCTTTGGTGTGCTGATATCTGCTGGGAGCATCAGACTGTCTTAGGGAAAAATACTTGAAAGGAAAGAAGGAGTTGGAGCATAAAAGATGGGTTTTTTTATGTGAATATTATAAAGTCTACCATAAACTTTACCTTTAACTTATAAAAATAGAATTTTTTAGTGACTTATCCTTTAAGATATGATTAAAGACTTTGAGTAGTGGAGGTGCAGTAACTTTTTACATCCAAATCATAAAAATTAACACTGTTGCAACCATGTTACCTTAATGGTAATAAAATGTTTTTTAAAAATAAAATAAGAGAGATAGTAGAGGGGGTGGGGCATTTGCCTTGCTTGTGGCCAACCCTAGTTTGATCCCCAGCATTCCAGATGGTCCCTCAAGCCTTGCCAGGAGTAATTCTTAAGGGAAAAACCAGGGTATGAGCTTGGCTTAAGATCACTGGGTGTGGCCCAAAAAAACTACCACCATCACCAACAAGAATAATAAAAAATAGAGAGAATAGAAGTTAACGTACTAGCATTGCATGCGACTATAAAACATGAGACCTTGTATGTGATCCTGATTTCATCCCTGGCACCAGATATGGTCCCCAAACATTTCCAGGATTAAGCCTGAGCACAAAGCCAGAAGTAAGCCATGAGAACCAGAGGGTGTGGTCCCCAAACAAAAAATAATTAAAAATAATAAAATATGATATATAAGGGAAATGAATATCTGTAATTGATAAAACGTAAGAAAAGTACTCACAGTTCAGTTAGTAGCATCTGACTTAATAGTATTAGTCCAGGTTTTCCATGCTATTGTTACTACATTTAAAAATAAAAAGATTTGGGGCCTGGTGTGTTGCATGAATATTCTTTCTTTCGGTCGGAGGTGTGGAGACAGAACACTCGAGAGGAATGTAGAGAGCGTGGAGGGCAAAGGCGTCGATCTGGCTCAAGGTGAAGAGCAACTGCCAGAGGCCTTTTTATTCTGTTTATCAGTTATATCCTAATGACTTCATCAGAGAGAAAGAATCGCTAACAAGAGTACTAACAGTTATAGGATAAGCATTTGTCAAAAGAACATTAGGGTATATATTGTATTGTAAAAGCTATGTTGTCAAAGCTGTTGTAATGATTAAAACATCAGAACAGAATATGGAGCTGGACACGTAGGCTCTACAAATTATGCCCCCCACATTCTTGTGGTTGGTTTCATATAGGGCAATGAGAAGGCTCAGAATGATACCTAAAGGTCAAGCCAGAATAAGATGTGTAAGAGAGGGGGAAACTGCTGCTTTGCTTAGTGGGCAAGCTAAAGAGGCTCGTCCTAATGTCCTAGCTTAGTACAACACTGGTGCAATAATATACCAGGTAGGATGCTTGCCTTGCACTCTGATGACCCAGGTTGAATCCCCGGCATCCCATATGGTCTCCTGAGCACTGCCAGGAGTGATTCCTGAGTTCAGTCATGAGTAAACCCTGAGCACCACTAGGTGTGACCCAGAACCAAACAAACAAAACTTAGAATTTTACATGCTTCTGGGGAGGAAATGATCCTTTTCCACTGGAGAGGAAATGATTCTTCTTCACTGAAAAATTCTATGATTATTCTTAGTATTTAATGTAACTACTGCCCATACAGCAAGTGTTATTTCTAGAATCATCCAGGTGCTTTTTTTCCCTACTATAGAAAGGAACTATAGATGGATCCATTCAGCGGTATAATTGCACAGCTGTAGAAGGCAGTGGTCCTTATTTCCCCATATTCTTTTTCTGGTTATAAGCTGACATCCCATTGGTTTGGCATGCCCTTCTGCCTGATGTGTCCTCACATACTTCCAGATATTCTCTCATTCATTCCTTAGATACCAGCCTAGGGACGAGTGGTGCATAGTCATATTAACACTTTCAAATGTTTGCAAATGTTTGTCATGACAGGATGTAAGAGCACAACATGAAGCTTATAATTTGCAAATAAATGTAAACCTTTGAGGAGTCACATTGATATGGAATGGGCACAGTACGTTAATATTCAGACTGACTATGAGATGTCCTGATTAAAATTAAGTTTTATAACTTAGCTTGGCAAGCCACCATCATTAATGCATTCAAATAGACTTGTTTACTGGGGCATCAACCTCAATTTGCATTATTTTTATTAGAAATAGCAATGCATTTACTATATCTACATTTACTGATGTTGCATACTAAGGAAAATTATTTTCAGCTTACATTAAGAATATATGTTCACTGACTATGTAATGATATCTCATCAGTGAGATAGCTTTGCTTAATTGAAAATTCATTTTTTAGATTTTTGACTTTTTGAAAGTTTTATGCTAATGATTTTTTTCTGGTTTAGATTTTTATTGCTCTGCTTCTTTTGTTTTCACAATATGCCAAAACAAAAAATTTAAATGTTTATAAATGGTGTCGTCTTGGGTTTAAAATATGTACTACGGCAGGAGTAATAATAAAGTGGATAGGGTGCTTGCCTTGCATACTGCCAACCTGGATTTGATCTCCAGCATCCCATATGGTCCCTTGAGCACAGCCAGGAGTAATTCCTGAGTTCAGAGCCAGGAGTAACCCCTGAGCACTGCAGTGTAACGCCAAAGAAAAAAACAAAACGAAGAAGTGAGAAACTGCCTTTTGTTTAGGTAAAATTTGGGAATAAACTATTATTGGAATAGGACCATTTCCTTTAGCAATACTACTAAAAAACAAAACCACCTCATCTGTATAGTAAATGAAAAACCCTGAAAGAGCATTGCTGGGTGGGCCCTAAAACAAAATAACAACAACAATAAAGTGTGTGTGTGTGTGTGTGTGTGTATTTTCACACTTTTAGGACTTAGATATTTCAAGTGAAATAATTGCATTGCTTAAAATACTTAAATGACTTTTTACATCTTTTTGTATTTATATCATAATACATAGTAATGTGAAGCCAAAAAAGTAAATGGGAAATTGTTTCAGAATGTTTTCATAAGGTCCTCTAAAACTTGATTTTTTAATTCTAGTTTTAGAAAAATTTTAATAGAGCCAGGTAAATTGCCCAAATTGTAGAGCAAGTTCTGATTTGATCCCCACCCCCAACCCCTTCCCTACTGCCTGAGATCTGATGGGTGCAGTCTGCACTGAACCTGAACCTGAACCCTCAGGCCTGCACATCTGAGCCAGCATTGCTAGGACTGGCCCTGGCTCATCCACTCATTCCAGTGTCCCTGGGTGTGGCCCCTATTTTTGAAAAAATAATAAAACAGTTCAAGGATTTCTTTAAGAAAGTTAGGGATCTTGGCATAAATGGTAGGTGTGAGACAAACTTTGTAAGGAGGGACTAGATGAAAGGAATACTCCAAGAAATAAGGCACACATATGGTCCCTCGATTACTGCAGTGAGTAACCCTGAACACAGAACAAGAAGTAAGTCTTGACCATAGCCAGGTGAAGCCCCCAAACAAACACAAAAATAATATATGTGCATATGTATGTACATATGTGCAATAGTATGCGCACTCACATACATGGAGGTATTTCTGTTTTTTTCAACTGGCAGAATTATTTTAAAAGTAATAATCTGCTTTCATACCTTACAAAGGTTATTGTACACTTAAAAGTTCCATTACTTAGATGTTTCAAATATAACAGTGTTTTAGAGAGCAGTATCATAATATATATACTAACATCCATTAACATTGTATCACTGTGCCCAAGAGAGTGTCTATTAGAAAAATTTTCATTAGAAAAAATCAGAGGAAAAATGCTGTTAGCTGATACATGGGTATATGAATATATATGCATATGTTAAGCATAAGATTACTTAGAATTGTTAGTGATTGGAATCATTCTAATAGTAAATCAGTCTTCAGAATAAAGCAAATATAATAATTATTTGATGTGGTACATTACTTAATTAGCACTTAATAAATGTTGATCGGTTGGACTGATAGAGGGGAAGTAAGACATTTTTTAAAAAGAGATTTGCAGTCACTAGGAATTAATAACTTTTGTAGCCACATAGAAAATCATTATAGTATTCTAGTTTGTTAAGTGAAAAACATAGGACAGAAATTTTTTTTTCTATAGGAATTAGCAGCTCTTAAGTCTGGAATAATACAAAAAACCCCTACTATATTTGTGAAAAATTAAGGAAATGTACATAATTTTCTCTACGATGTACTTTTATACAATTAAAAATTTGATGTACTGTTGGATTTTTTTAAAGATGTGTTTTAGTCTTGGTAACAAAAATGCACTGTTGCATAAAGGTCTGTAGTGTTAAGCCTCATAGACACTACTGCTCTTCTTGTGAATTATCCTGATCTTAAATTTAGACTATAACCTACATGGATTGTTGAATTTCATTCTAATTTATTAACAAACACAGATTGATTTTTCTTTTTTTGGTTAAAATTACTGTCTATAGTTTTGGAGCATACATGTATGAATAAAAACAGGTTCACACAAAACCATTTCTGGTTCTGTCTGAGAATTAATCTTCATTATCTTATCTAGTTCTTTTCTCCCAGAAAGCCTGATAAAATTGGAATGTAACTATGTTACTAGTCAACATTCTGTATTTGGATTGATAGAATTAGAAATACTTGAAGGGAGGCTTGCTTTGTGTATCCCTGAGTTCAGTGGTTCAGTAACTAGAATAATGAGCACAGTTCCTGTGAAGTGTGAAATTTTGAGGCCAGAGCGACTCCTCTGTCTGCCTCACATAGACCACATGTTCTTATATCAGAACTGTTGGGTTGCTGCGGAGACTGGGCAAAAGAGAAATTGCCCCATGTTATTTACCTGGTAAACTCTGCTAACCTACATCCTTCTGAGTACACACACCAGCACCTGTGGGGCTGCTGATGGATCTCTGTGTGTGTGTGTGTGTGTGTGTGTGTGTGTGTGTGTGTGTGTGTGTATTGATGCTCAGATCCCTGATGGGTATTACAGTGATTTCACTCTACAGTTTTCAAAGTGAGAAAATTAGCATTTTAATTTTATGATTTTTAATGAATCTGCTTCATTTTATCAGTGCTTTAGGAAGAACATTAGGTTGAATTAGGACATGACTTTTGCTCCTAGTTTTTTTCAATAATGTATTATGTTACCTTAAGCAAGTTATTTAATCTGAAACCCAATTTCCTTATTTCACATAAGTTTTTCATCCTCATTTATCGGAGCATTCAGAATGTTTTTTAACCTGGCAGTAGATCAGATATCTAACAGCTTAAGGTGTTTCTCTGTACATTCATCCAAATCTAGATTTTAAAGAAGTTATAAATCATATGATAGTTGCATAGTTTGAAAAGAAGCACGTACTGCCCACATGACAGGATTTAAAGAATTTAAACAAGTTTAGGAACAGGGGAGATTAAGGAGGGGAATTTTTTAATTTATTATTATAAATTATTATATATAATATATAAATTATTATAAATTTTATAAAATAAAATTTATTTATTATTAAATTAACCATTCTGATCAAAATTTGAAAATCTTTTGATCATTTTATAATTTCATCTTAACTTTCATCTGTAGGTTGTGAACTGGCTTGAAGGGCCTGGATCAGAACAACTACGAGCCCAGTGGGGGATTGGAGACTCCATTCGGGCCTCTCAGGCCCTACAGCAGAAGCACGAAGAGATTGAGAGCCAACACAGTGTGAGTACCTTTAGCCGTGGCAGTGACAGCGCTGTTACCACAGTGCTCGATGAGCAGCACGAGTCGTTGGCATAAGGACAAGATCCATAGTCTGTTTAATGTTTGGGGGTCATCAAGTACAGTTTAACCTTTAGGTACATACTCATTGATTGGTTGGTTTTGGTTTTGCCTCCAGTTTACTTCTATATATTTTGTACGAATGGTTCCGGGGGGACAATAAGAAAAAATTGTGACAAAAGAAAGTGACAAAAGAAATGACAAAAGAAAGACTGATAGTATAAATACAAACCCTTCATCTGTGGTTCCTGGGAAATTGACATTTCTGCAAGTCTCATAGGAGGGCCCTCCCTGCTTTGGGGGAATGTATAGTATGATAAAATGCCTGCGAGTACTTCCAGAATTGTTTGATTAAATATAACTGACAGAAAGTGAGTGAGGAGAGTGCAGGATTTCTTTCCTTTCTTTGTACATTTAAGGGTTCGCATTTGTCATTGTTTAGGAAATGACTTAGAAGCAAAAAAACACCACAGATATGAAACTTTGAAATAAATTCACCAGTAGGCATATTTTGGAGAATAAGAGTTTCACATTTAGCAATTTGTTTTACAGAGGAAATCTTTTGTGTTGTAGTTCCTCTCAGAAAAAGTGATCATCCACTTTGCATACCAATTAGCTCACTCTTTCCTGATGCAAACTTACCCCTTCTTACTAAATTGTAGGTAGATTGATTGGAAAGTTGAAAAATAAAACTAATTCTAATTTCTAGATTCTTATGCTCCTCAGACTTAAAATTGATCAATTTATACACATACACAGGGTCTCCATTTTATCCAACTAGGTGACAGGAGGAATAAAAGATTTCCCCATAAGTAGATGAGAAAATAAGCTAGCCCCCATCCCAGATGCATCTCACAATGATTTTAATATAATGATTATAATAGACTTTCAATAGATTTATGCATTAATTGGAAAAACCCTTTTATATTGAACTTTGTCAGCAGCACCCAGCATAGCTGATAGCAAACACCCCTGTGTGGGAGGATGCTGGTAGGACCCGGGAAGGTTAAAGTAGCCTTGTGTGTAGTACGGAAGCACTGGATGCTTTTTGTTCTCTGAAAATGGGTTGCTAAGATGGATTAATAAGTTGAGAATTTCTGACCTAAGTGAACAACAGTGAAAAAAAAACCCAACTGCATAGTATTGTTAAACTTGTCCATGATGAGGTTGAAGGATCATCTGAATATATTTCTGTGATCATATATTTTTTTTTTTTGCTTTTTTGGGTCACACCCGGCAATGCATAGGGATTAATCCTGGTTCCTGGCTCTGCACTCAGGAACTACCCCTGGCAGTGCTCAGGGGTACTGGGAATCAAACCCGGGTTGGCCGAGTGCAAGGCAAATGCCCTACCCACTGTGCTATTGACCCAGCCCCCGTGATCATATTCTTTCTGCATCAGCTTCCCCAGGTGATGCGGTAACTAAGAGTTGGCTAGTGTTAGTGAATGCATATTTTAAATAAATGAGGTTAAAGAGTGAATATTAATTACATTTTTCTTGAGAATGAGTTTTGATTGTTCAGCCAGTATCATTTTCTCTTCATTAGAAATTTTAACTGTATCTAAGATAATTTCCTGTTTACTAGATGACATTGTATACTTTCCTTATGTATTCTTATACTTTTCCACAAATAAGACTTAGTATGCAGAAATATTAGCAAATTTGATATATTTTATATCCTACTCTAGGTATAATCTAGTAAGGGAAGAATATATTAGCAAGAAGTAAGATTTAGAATCGTCTGAAAACTACACATACACTTGTCTTTGCAGTTTTCCTAACTAGTGCTTGTAGGTTGACTTAAAAATAAAATCCAATAGCTGAAATGCAGTTCACAGGTTTCAAAATAATGGGTTTTCCTTTTATGCTAATAATACATTTTGAATAATTTGTATTTATACAAATAAAATAATCTCTGTTCCTGAGATTATATTCTTTTAATTCTCATGGTGCTTTTAAAATAATAATGCTCTTCATATTTTTGACTGAGATTGTCATTGATTGAACATTGAACTCTATAGGTTTGTTCCAGGAAATATTACTGGAGTATAACATAAAGCTTGTCCCTCTTTAGTTCTTGACGTATCCGTTGGCATTTTCTGTAGGATGTTCTAGATTTATCTTGAGCATTTATTTATTAAAGCAACCCAGAGACCCTTAAATAAGATACATGACATATGAGGATCCTAAAACCAAGGCATCTGTTATTTATAAGAGCTGTCAAGAGGAATAACTGTAGTTCGAAATTGAATTGAATATATATGAAATTCACGAAACAGATTGAAGTCATCATTTTATATTGGTATGTAGTGTAGGTAAAATTACAAATGGTATCATCATCATCCCGTTGGTCTTCGAATTTCTCGAGCAGTCTCAGTAATATCTCCATTTGTCCTAGCCCTGAGATTTTAGAAGCCTCTCTTTACTGGTTCTTCCCAACGATGCCACATTGGAGGCTCTTTCAGGATCAGGGGAATGAGACCCAGAACTGTTACTGGTTTTGGCATATGAATACACCGTGGGGAATTTGCGAGGCTCTCCCATGTGGGTAGGAAACTCTTGGTAGCTAGCCAGGTTCTCCAAGAGGGAGAACTATGCTATAAGATGTCGCTTCTGAGAGTTTGGTTTTATAGTCTCTGGATGTTGGCCATTGGTGGGATTATAAGACTCTGGAGGCAGTTTCTGGGTGTGACCGCCTAGCTACTGGAAGATGGAAAATCTGGGCGGAAGAGGCCCAGTCTCGATCCGAGCAGGCTTGGAGGTCTCAGCCCCGGGTCCCACATACCTGGGTTCCTTTGCTGGTACCTTCATGCATGAGGCTCGTCCTTGACCATGGCTGTGGCTAGGCTTCAGATGTCTTTGGCCACAGGAATACACAATGGTATATGTATATTTTTTGTGTCATGGTTTTTTTTTTATTTTTATTTTATTTGGGAGTGCTGGAGAGATAGTTCAGTGTGTAAGGCTTGCACACAGCCAACCCAGATTCACTATCAGGGACTGAATATAGTCCTCCAAACAGTACAGAAGTTCACTTCACAGAGAGAGGAGTAAACCTGCGCACTGGCCAAGTGTGGCCCATCCCTCAAAAGGTGGCTTATTTTATTTTAATTTTATAGGGTTTTAAAATAAATAAATTTCTCACGAATAGCCCTTTCCATGTGCTTAAATTTACTTAAAACATGAAGTCAGTATCAGAATTTTTTAATTGGAAAAGGCTTTTATAATTATCCAATAGCATCACCTTATTTAATACATGCAAAGATTGATAGATTGTGTTTTTATTGATGGGTAGCTATACTATGTAAAATACGGATTTCTTAATACTCAGATGAAATCTCCCTTCTCTTTTCTTCTCTTTCCATCTACTTTTCTCTGCCTCTTTCCCATTCTTCTTTTGAAAAACAAAAACAAAAACAAAAAACCTACTAAATTCATGGGCCTGGTGAAGAGAAAGAATTTCTTTATATTTCCCCTTACCCCCATAACTTCTGTTGTTGCGATGAGTAGGGGTTGTACACTTCAGTTGTAGTGCTTATACACACTTGTTTGCAGTTGCAAAGGATATCACACACTTTGTAGTGGTGCCGGTGATCCCAAACAGTAGATCCCAAGATCTTACTTCACATGTCACATGATTCAGGGGATCAAACTTGAAACCTCATGCCTATACGGCAGATGCTGTCCCACTGAACTGTCCCTAGGCCCTCATTATTACACTCTTACCAATGCACAGACATTGATGTTTGCCTCCCTGAACATGATTCCCAAAGAAAAGCAACATTGATGAATTTGTGTGGATTCTTCTAACTGTTTGTGATACCTGGGGTTTGTTTTAAAATTAGTAAGTAGGCCTTGAAGAAGGACAATGGTATGCCTACCGTGAAGGCCTTGAATAGGCAAGGTGCTAGCCTACCAAGCAAACCCACGGAAGAAATCCAGGCTATGGACACACAAGATATTTGTTTGTCTTGTTGACCAAATCTCTGGTTTTCCCTATACTCCCATAACAGAGTTATGGGAGTTTAGGGAAAAGGGGATTGATGATGAGTTGATAATAATTGTAATTGGATGATACCGTAGGATTTCATTATACTGTTCTTTATACTTTTGAATAGATGTGAAATTTCCCATTCTAAATACTATTCTCTAAAGAGAATAGCATTATTTTCACCGATAGGTGGCACTGCATCACCTTTCGACTAGGTTGCTGCAGGACGAGTTGTTTATATTTAAGATAGTCTGATATTATATTACAAACTTTCCTTTCTCTTTGTAAGTCAAAGCCAACTCTCTATAGCATGAATTTAAATATTCCAGGTCTTAGGATTTTCTAATGACAAATATTGGTTGCATAGCGGTAGAATTTGAAGGAACTTAATGTACCATTTTGTATTAAAAATACTGTCAGGTGTTAACTATCCTATTCTTCACAAAATCATAATTCATAAGTAAAGATAAAAATAAACTCTAAGATCTTAAGTACTAATACTAGAAAATGAAAATTCTACTAGCATGTCATTTTTTGATAAATGAGTGTCAACTTAGATTTTGAATACTAGATAAATAAAACAAAAATATTGCAATATATCAAAATGACTACAGGAATTTAAGGTATAAATTAGTTTGATAACAAACTATGTTTGAAATTTATATTTAGAAGTAGATATTGTAGTAAAAGTACATGCTTGGAATTTTCAGGAGCATAGTCAGCTTTATGTAACTGGTAATTTAATGTTTGTTCATACTATATTGAATTCTAAATTGATTTTTAGTTATATAGATTTTTACAACTATAATTTTCATTGAAAAATATTTCTATCATGATGACATTTAAGATCATTCCACCAAAAGGAATTTAAAAAAAAAGTTAGCGGAATATTATTGGTTGTTTTGGTATATTCTTGTAGAAAAATACTGATTTTTATTTACTCTTAATATATAATAATGTTATTTTTTGTTAGTTTGGAATTGTGGGGCTTTTCTATCCATGAAAACTGATAGCATATAAGTATTTATAATATTGAAATTTTAAATGTTTTGGTACGGGTAGAAAATCTTTAATATACTCAATACTTATTGAATTTTGTGCTTATGTCTCTTAAGTTTATAAGAAAAGTAGCTTAAAAAGCTAACATACTTAATACCAAAACTAACAGTTTCTATTACTTTTTTAGCTTATAGATTTCCATGAAATCTTTAAATATTTTACTTAGAAAAATAAAGGTTAAAGCCCAGGGCCCTTCTTCATCCATTACAGTATAAAGGGGAGAGTATAGGGTTCTGAAAGCAAGGAAAGTGGTAGATTTGTAAATGAATGCTTTTTTTTTTTTTTAGAATAATTGTTGTTTTATTTTTTAATATGGAGGTGGTCACACCTATACATACATAAATTGATAGAACTAAATAAACTCCAGAAATTGTACAAAATTTTAAATCAATGATAAGTTGATAATTTTTTTCAAATGTAGTGTCTGTTTTTTCTACAGGCATGAAGTTAAAATTAATATGAATAATTTTGTGCTAATACACTAAAACTTTACATGAATTAGAAAAGTCCTACAAATGTAGGTTTTAGTAAAGATGAGAATTTATTAAGCTTACTAAATTTTATTTTATTTATTTATTTATTTGCTTTTTGGGTCATACCTGGTGATGCACAAGAGTTACTTCTGACTCTGCACTCAGGAATTACTCCTGGAAGTGCTCAGGGGACCTTATGGGATGCTGGGAATTGAACCCAGGTCGGCCGTGTGCAAGGCAAATGCCCTATCTGCTGTACTATCGCTCCAGCCCCAACTTACTAAATTTTAGAAAATTTAGTAAATTTTAGTAAACCTGGGGAAAGTCTGAATAGACCTATAAAAGTATGTTATTATAATTCTTTTTTTATTTTAATTTATTTATTTTTAATTAGTGAGTCACAGTGAGGGTATAGATTCAGATTCACACATTTTCGTGCTTTTTTTCTCTCTCATGCAATGTTTAAGAGCCCATCCCTCCACCAGTGTCCATTTTCTACCACCCATGAACCCAATATCCCTCCTCCCCATCCCACCCCCCACCCCACCCTGCCTCTGTTGCAAGGCATTTCAATTTGATATCTATCTTTCCTTTTGGGTGTTGTGGTTCCAAATAAGGGTATTGAGTGGTCATCCTGTTCAGTCTCAAGTCTACTTTCAGCATGCATCTCCCTTCCCACGCAGGATCTCCAATCACATATTACTTGATGTTCCCCAAATGAGTGCTTTTTTTAAAAAAAAATTTTCGTGGTTCCAGGGACTGAACTCAGGGCTTCACATATTCAAGGCAACTGCTATTCCACGAAGTAACATCCCTGTCCTTATCAGTGAGAAGATGAGAGTAGTCATTCGGATGTGTTGCTTTGATGGGGGTGATGCATGAGGGGGCACGCCCAGTGGTGCTTAGGGCTTATACCTAGCTCTGCATTCAAGGATCATTTCTGTCAGTGCTCAGGGTACTAAATGGGGTACCCAGGATTAAACCTCAGTTTGACCTATGAAAAAAGGTTCTCCTTCTGCTTTACTTTTTCTCCAGCCCCTGATTTATTTCTATATGAACCATGAAGTTAGATTTTTAGCTAAGGGTGAAAAGGGAGTTGGAAATTTGAGGAATGAAAAAACATTTTAGTGATCATGAGAATGGGAAAGTGAATAAACTTGAATAATAATATTCCTGAAGACCAAGCTGAGGTTATTTATTTAACCATAGTACCCCAAGGAGACCTGTCACAGAGTTGTATCTAGTCATGTACAGCTTCTCTGGCTAGATGCACAACCAGTAGAGAGAAAGATGGCGATTTTAGCATGTGAAATTGATGGGTTGAATGAGGGAGAGCAGACATGGGCATTGATTGTGTGCTGGGAGATGGTTGTAGCATTCAAACTATAGTTGGAACTGAGCATTTCAGGCTGCTTAATGAATACTGAACAGTAAAATGTGCGAAGGTCAATAGATTGGTCAGCCTCAGGTAGGTATAGAAGTAAACTTACTAAAGGCTGTCACCTGAAGAGTTAGTAGTTGGTCTGAGAATGGTACTATCAAATAATGACCAGATTTTATGTCCACTGGAGTAGAGCTGAGGTGGGTTGAGTACAGAATAACTGGAAGTTATGGAGGGAGTCAAGAAACTGATTACAATGATTGAAGTTAGGAAAAAGACTGGCATTGAGAGAAAGGCATTGGCCTGTGCTCTACTTCACAGTTGAGACTAGGTAACCGTTGGCAGAATGTGATCCACAAGGAATATACTTCATAGGACCTGTGGCTGCCGAGAGAAGACAGAAACGGTCTGGGAATAGTAATAGAAATGAAACAGCAGTGCACCCCACCTTCAGGCCGGCAGTTTGTTAACTGTGCAAGCAAAAACAATAGGCCTGAGAGAGCTGCATGATGAATTGTTTTCTTAAGAGTGGCCTGGTTTTCAATCAAGCACGAAAGAAAAGAAAGGGACCTTATAGAAGTCAGCATGAAAATATAGGAGATTAGGCTATTAGCAGGAGTAAGTTCTAGGGATCATAGTAGGAAAATTGGGGCTTGGGGACTTTTCACTTTAAATTTACATAATTGTGTCTTAAAAAGTTCTCATGCATGCTACTTAGTGTCCGAAAAATAATAAAGTGTAATGTAACCCTTCCAGAATTGATTTGATCTTTAACTCAATAATGTCTATTGCAGGAATGGTTTGCAGTCTATGTAGAACTTAATCAGCAAATTGCAGCTCTCTTAAATGCTGGGGATGAGGAAGATCTGGTGGAGCTGAAGTCACTGCAGCAACAACTTAGTGATGTTTGTTACCGACAGGCCAGTCAGCTGGAGTTTAGGCAAAATCTCTTACAAGCAGCTCTTGAATTTCATGGTGTTGCCCAAGATGTAAGTGTCTGCTTAGTTGCTTTTCTCTTCTTCAAATGATCTGAACACTTATCTGCGCATAATTTTTGCAGGTTTGCATGTCTCTTAAATTATTTTCCCGGAACAATAAAATAGTTTACTGGTGGGGGAGATGAGATAAAAATTCTTTGATTAAAATTTGTATTTTCTCAGTCATTCTGCATGTAATTAAACCTTTTAATTGTCTAAGTAGAATGTTCCAATTTAGTAGATATATTTTATTTTGATTTCTCTCCATGTCTATGCTGTTTAACATAGATACACATGGGAGTTGCAATGCTTTTTTGCATTCTGCTGACCTGATTCTTTGTCTTCCTGGTGCATGCATCTCTGTGTTCTGTCTCTGATAAAGTGTATTCTAATTATCCATCCTTGTCTTTTAACAGCATAGTCTTTTTCAAATATAATTGTGATAATCTCATTAGTTTTGAACCTCATTAATCATTAAACACTTTAGACGCTGATTACATCAGGGTTATCTCTTTGGTGTCCCTCTGCTTTAGTTGTCTCAGCAGTTGGATGGCTTATTAGGGATGTTGTGCGTAGATGTAGCACCAGCTGATGGAGCATCGATTCAGCAAACTTTAAAACTGCTTGAAGAGAAGCTGAAAAGTGTTGGTAAGCAGATTTTAAAAATGCTGAAACATAAGAGTTCTTTTAAAAAATATATGACCATGGTTAGAAAAGTCAACTTATACTGAACTAATTATTATTTATAGGGAACACAGGAAAAATTAGTATGATTAAAAGGTTTTATTCCCTTGAAGGGTATAATTTTAGCGAAAATTTTTATTTTTCCTTATTGGGCGATCACTCTCCTTCTGTGAGCCTTTAGAATTTCCTGTTTACCCAGCTATATCTACAGGTGCTATGTCTTGCATATACTATAAAAGTTATTTGTAGTGCATGCATATACTGTAATTAGCTGTGAATTGTTCTGTGGTAAACCCTGTATGCCCCAAACTGTGTTTTTTTGCAATGATTTTTGTTGTTGCCATATCCTAACCTTGTTTTTTTAAAAGGGGGTGGAAAGATGGTTTGGTCTTATGCTTCTGATTTTCCCAAACTGGGAATATTGCCAAGGTTACATGCTATCAAGGGATCAGATTTCAAAATCTAGTTTTTTCACTTGACATAAAGACCTTTTACGGTTTCCTATAATAAGAAGTACTATGGATTTTCCTAGATAATGACTGGATAGATGAATAGTGAATGAGGTAAAAACTAGTAGAGTGGTAGAGGGTCATATACAGAAGTGAGACCATATGGTTCTGGAGAAGTAGAGGTGGGAACTTTGAGCAGAAATTTAAGGAAATGGTGACATGCAACTGAAGCAATTTAATTATTGAAAAGAACTTAAAGGAATGGGTATGAAAAATCATGTTTATTTTGGAATTTTACTTGCAGTTCCTTATTTTAAATAATAGTATGCATAATACAGATTTAGTATTTAATATTCCCAAATTTATTTTAAAAAAATCCCTGTGTTCTTGTCTAATTTATACTATAAACATGCCAAGTGTTATTTCTCTTTGGGTGGGATAATGTGTATCGTCCTTTTACAACAAATCATTGTTTGTATATTTGAATTCTTGTAGCTCATACGCTTTTTTGAAGAAGATACTGCCTTGTTCTTATAAAAATGAGCTGTATAAAAGCAGGCAGAAAAGAATTGGAAGATTCATGTCAAAATATCAATTCTCACACTTTCTTCCTACTCTTGATTTTGATAACTAATTCTCTATATGAATATTTCACCCTTTGGCAATTCTCATTAGGGAAAATTTGGCATGATGGGGATTCTGATTGAGCCACATATTAAGTAGATTTTTTTGCTTTAAATGTTTAGAGGACTCCTTCCTGAAATAGTTTAAGGTACAATACTGGAATATTTGGAATCTAAGTGTAAGATATTTTCTTACAGTTTTACTTGGGTAGGGGGTAGAATTCTGCATTGTTTAAGAGATTAAATCTAGTTACTTTTATTTTAGATGTAGGATTGCAAGGTTTGCGTGAAAAAGGCCAAGGTCTTCTGGATCAGATCTCCAATCAGGCATCCTGGGCCTATGGAAAGGATGTAACCATTGAAAATAAAGAAAATGTGGACCACATACAAGGAGTGATGGAAGATATGCAGCTTAGGAAACAAAGGCAAAGTTTGACTGTTAATTTTTGTGAAGACAACGTTTATTAATTGAATTGAAAAATAATGTAATATATATTATTTTACATAAAAGTACTAGTTCGCATCTCTTTATGCAGCAGTCATGTTTGTAGTAAATTAATACCGCATATATTGTTGAACAAGTAATAACAATTTATTGAATTAATGTATACTTTTCTGGGGGTGTCATCTCAAAGATGGGTCACACCCAAAGGTACACAGCGTTTCTACTGTTCCTTTACTCAAGAATAGCTCCTGGTAGACTTAGGGGACCATATGAAGTGATGGGGATTGAACCCAGGTCACTTGTGTACAAGGCCAGCACCTTACCTTCTGTATTACTTCCCCAGTTCTGAATAGTTCACTTTCACTCAGTAGAAAAACTTTTAGTTACACCCAAGTATTTCATATTCCATTTTCCAGTGTAGCCTGTAGACTTTTCTGTCTTAAGAAAAGTCATTTTTGGAAATTTTTTAAAATTTTGCCTTTCGACTTTAATTTGACTTTTCGGCTGTTATTAAATCCATTAAACATTGGTATTTTTATTTGCCTTAAGTTCTCTTTTAAATTTTCACTTTTTCATCATTTTATCACCTTATCATTATGGAATTTCCAGGGACTAACATTACACTACTGCGTGTGCAATTGTCATTGCATCTAATACCAAAGTCCTTATCTAGTCATCCGATGACATGCATTTAGGTTGATTCCATATTTAAATTATGGGTGTTAATCAAACTAGGAATGGGAATCAATGGAATGAAGAGGAAAAGGTGATAAGAGCTGAGTTTTATCATCCATTATTGTGAGAATAATCAAATTAATTCTTTGCAGATAAGGGGGAGAAGGAACTTCTGCCTAATAACTATTATTTTTCTCTCTGGTGCAGGGGGCAAGTTCCTGGGAGGTTCTGTTAATGATCTGAAAATGCCATGTGGCTATGCTACACGGTGTATATTCATAAAAATGAATTTTTAATCTTTGGGGTGCAATATTTTGCAGTCATTGCTATAAGTTTTAAAAGTTTTCAAAGACTCTTTTGCATTTAAGTTTTAAATCAAAAGGAATTTCACATCATCTTACCCAGAGTCTATTATATAACCTTTCTGCAGCCAGAATAAGAATAATGAAAGTGAAACCGTCTGTAAAAGTTGAGTTTAAAAACTCAACCTTTACATTTGCTTTTGTATCTTTGAATTTTGTTTAAAATACTAACAGGCAGCTCAGCTGTCTCCATGTGTCAGTGTACTACAGTGTTTCTGCTTGGCTTCAGAATTTCACAGAATCACTGCTAAACTAAAAAGTGTTTGTGATTTGCTGTCATTAAGGTATTTTGAGATTCGGTATAATACAGATAGAGACACCCTTAAAATTAATTTTAATCATGGGGCTGGAGTGATAGTACAGCATGTAAAGCACTTGCCTTACACACAAATAACCTCGGTTCCTTGCCCAACATTCTATATAGTCCTCTGAGCCTGCTAGGAATAATTCCTGAACACAGAACCAGGAGTAACCCCTGAGTATTGCTGGGTGTGGCCACAAAACCAGAAAAAAAAATAATACAAATTAGTACAAAATAATTTATTTACCTAATGGAGTGCACTTAAGTAGTTTAGTAGACCATAAAACATGTATTCTCTGATGTTGTTATAATAATTACTGAGAAGACTGAAATTACTCCCTAAATTTCTGTTTGGGTTTATTAGATGTGAAGACATGGTAGATGTGCGAAGGTTAAAGATGCTGCAAATGGTGCAGTTATTTAAGTGTGAAGAAGATGCTGCCCAGGTAAACATCATTCTGATAAATTAGATAGTCTTTTCTTAGAAGCTAGATTTCACTTAACTGTAAACAAAAGTGTATTTGAGCTGCTTGAGAAAATAAAAATGTTAAGCCCAGTTCCAGTTTGCTCTGTTGAAATGATACTTTTTTTAATTTCAGTTACCTTACTGGTCTCATTTGACTTACTTTCTCAATGAAATACTCCATTGAGCCAGAAATTGAAATTATTTTATTGAATTGGTTGTCACTCACACTATGATAAAGACAAGTGTAAGACATTGTTTTTTAGTGCATAAGACAGCTTTTTAGATAGTCACTCAGTTTGCTCTCTGTAGAACATTGAAGAGCATCATTTAAGGAAATAGAGGAAGTCTATTGAATAGTAAATAAATAATACAGTAGTCTTTCTAATAACAGCTAAGTTATATAAACATGTTTTATATAAATCATCTAATTTTAAATGAATTTTAAAAAATATATTAATGTCTTGATTTAAATTTTTTGAGGAGAGTTTATTAATTCATGTAGTTTAACATTGAAATACGCTCCTAGAAAGTTAGGCTACAAATAATGGACTCATTAATCTTATGATAGTATTATATTTGTAAATATGATGTCTTGATGTAATGAGTATGATTCCAAGTTTTTCACTGTAACTTATTTTCATTTAGGCAGTAGAATGGCTAAGTGAACTTCTGGATGCTCTGCTGAAGACCCACATCAGATTGGGCGATGATGCTCAGGAAACCAAAGTTTTGCTGGAAAAGCATAGAAAATTTGTTGATGTTGCACAGGTGCAGAACTGGTTATCTTCCTTTCCTACAGGCTCAATGTTTGAATGGTTCTCTGCATGATTATAGTGTAGTTTAACCCTTCGAGTCCAAACAGGTTAGTTATGCTATTCCAGAAATATCACAGAACTAGGAAAATGTGAGCTGGCATATCAAAACTAGCCTCAAAAACTTGAGAAGGTTTATCTTTCCCTGAAGACAGGGTCTGTAGGCTTTCTTCTTCTGACCTATGTTATGCGATATGGCATTTTTTCTTTTAGGCAATCCCACTATTTATTCATAAAATTTAACATAAGTAAATTAGAGATCCCTGATTTTTTGCAACTCACCGGATCTGCATAGCAGTACAAATTATTTTCTGTATGAGTGAAAAGTAGATTTGTTTATTTTTTTCCCAAATAACTGCCTTTATAGTTTAACAGTTATGATTTTTTATATAAATTTTAAATGCCTATTTTCACCCACTTGCTTTGATTAATGACCAAACAGACATTCTTTTTTGGTTGTGGAATTGAGCTGAATGAAATGGGTAAAATAGTGTTAGAGAGCAAGCTGAACAAGAAAGAAGCATTAGAAATATTGCTTCCCAGTGCAATAGTACGTAAGGCATTTGCCTTGCACACAGCCTACCCAGGTTCAATCCCTGGTACCACATATGGTCTTCCCAGCTCCACCAGGAATGATCCCTGAGCACAGAGCCAGGAGTAAGATCTGAGTACCACCATGTATATGGCCCAAAAGCCAACTAGATGAATGAAAGTTTTGCTTTTCCTTTATTGTCTATACTCAGATAATTTGTAGTAGTGAGTGCTTGAGAGATCATTAAGAAATGATCCCTAGTAGTATCATTTGTCGTCACCTCAGTCCTTCTGCACACTTTCCCAGACCGCTTTTCAGAATTTATTAAGTTACAGTTTCTCTTATCTTTTTCTATTTTAGAGTACTTATGACTATGGAAGACAGTTGCTCCAGGCCACAGTTGTGTTGTGCCAGTCTTTGCGTTGCACTTCTCGATCTTCCGGGGACACACTTCCTCGTCTGAACAGAGTATGGAAGCAGTTTACAATAGCATCTGAAGAGCGAGTACATAGACTGGAGATGGCCATTGCATTTCACTCAAATGCAGAAAAGGTGTGCTTGTTTTTCAGTAGTATTTATTGTAGATAAATATTGTATATTTATTTCATTTGAATATTGTTTAAAGTATGCTGATTTTGGGTGCAGAAAGGGTATGGATTTGGGGCCATATCCAGTGGTGCTCAGGGGGCTACTCTTTTTTTTTTTAATTTTATTGAATGAATGTGAGATAGTTACAAGCGTTTATGTTTGGGTTACAATCACACATGATCAAACACCCATCCCTCTACCAGTGCACATTCCCCACCACGAATTTCCCACCAGTACACCCCCCATTTCCCACCCTCCCCCTTCCTCCATGGCAGACAGTATCCCCTGTACTCTCTCTCTACTTTGGAGAATTATGGCTTGCAACACAGACACTGAGAGGTCATCATGTTTGGTCCATTATTTACTTTCGGCACACATTTCCCATGCCAACTGGTTCCTCCAGCCTCACTTTCTTAGTGATCCCTTCTCTATTCCATCTGCCTTCTCTCCTCCGCTCATGAAGCAGGTTTCCAGCTATGGGGAAATCCCCCTGGCCCTTGTATCTACTGTCCTTGGGTGTCAGCCTCATGTGATGTTATTCTGTACTCCACAAATGAGTACAGTCCTTCTATGTCTGTTCCTCTCTTTCTGACTCATTTCACTTAGCATGATACTCTCCATATCTATCCATTTATAAGCAAATTTTATGACTTCATCTCTCCTAAAAGCTGCATAATATTCCAGTGTGTAGATATACCAAAGTTTCTTTAATCAGTTATCTGTACTAAGGCATTTGGTTTGTTTCCAGATTTGGGCTATTGTGGACAGTGCTGCAATGAACATATAGGTACAGATGTCATTTCTACTGTGTTTTTTTGCATCCTCGGGGTATATTCCCAGAAGTGGTATTACAGTGTCATAAGAAAGCTCCGTTTCTAGTTTTTGAAGAACTGTCCATATTGTTTTCCAGAAAGGCTGGACCAGTCAGCATTCCCACCAACAGTGAAGGAGCGTCCCTTTTTCCCCACATCCACGCCAGCACTGGGTTGCTTTTGTTCCTTTGAATGTGTGCCAGTCTCTGTGGTGTGAGAGGATATCTCATTGTTGTTTTGAGATGATATCTCATTGTTGATTTGCATCTCCCTCATGACTAGCAATGTGGAGCATTTTTTCATGTGCCTTTTGGCCATTTGTATTTCATTTTCGAGGAAACTTCTGTTCATTTCTTCTCCTCATTTTTTGATAGGGTTGGAGGTTTTTTTTTCTTGTACAATTCTACTAGTGTCTTTCATATTCAGGGGTTACTCTTGGCTGACACTTGGGAATCACTCCTGGCTCAGGAGACCATGTGGGGTGCCAGGGATCAAACCTGGCTTGGCTAAGGGTAAGGCAGGTGTCCAACCACTCTACTGTCTCTCCAGCCCCAAAGATTTTTAAGAGCATTACTTGAGCCAGCTATGTTTCCCCAAATTTATACTTGTACCATAGCCTAAGTTTGTATTTAGAAGTAATATTTTGTTTTAGATGGTCCAGATCAAATTCTGTAAGCAATCTGTCCTGTCAGTGCTGGAGTCCTGGAGTTAGTGCAGCCTAAAGCTGCTCAGTATCTCCCTTTATAGTACTTCTCCCATCATCAGACCTGAGGCTCTGAACGTGCTTTCCACTCTTTCGGTCATCCTGACCCTCCTCCCTTTTATGGTGCTGGGTATGGAAACTTTGCTTCATAGACTATTACTGCTTACCGTAAAAAAATTTTATTTTATTTATTTTTTAACCATAAAAAATTTTAAAGGCGCATTGTGATGTAATATTTAAAGTAGGGACTTCCCAGCTAAAATCATAAGAATAGAAATTAAGATAAAACACTTTTTAAAAAACATTCATGTTACATTTGAAATTTTATTCTAGAATCCATTATTCAATTAATTTAGTAGTCAAAAAAATGAGATAGGCAGTGTTTTAGGGACAGATTTTCTATTAAAGATTTTCTACTCATAACCCTGCACAGTGAAAATTCATTTTACTCTGTTGTGCATTTAACTATTTCAGTATCCTACAAGAAAATTTTGTATGTGGGAGAGAGGTTCAGATGCAGTGCAGGAGAAGCCTACATTATAAATTCAATCCTGTGTTCCGTAGAGCAGAAGAGCCATTTCCAGGAATCTTATGAATTAAGCAATTTTGTATTATGCAGTACAGTATATTGGTTGAAAAATGTCTATAGTTAATTCATTCTGAGCTGTTCACTGAACTCTGTAGTTTGCTATTTTAGCTTAAAATGGTCCAGAGGGGGCCAGAGACTTAGCTCAGTGCTAACTGTGTGTGTGTCTAACGTGTGTTGGACCCTGGATTTTATCCCAGGCACAGCAAATAAAAAAGAAAAAAAAAAGGGGCTCCAAGGGAACTCAGTGATGATGAGTGAAAGTATACAATCTCCATTTTAATTCAGAATGTTAAAATGGTTTGACTTTGTTAACTTACAGATTTAATAAAGCTTTTATTGGAATATGTAACAGTAGCTTAAAGAGTATACAAATCAGAAGTGCTCTGCTCGATGATTTGCCACATGAACATACCTGAGTCATCTGCACTTGTCAAGCCAAAGTACATTATTGGCAGTCCCTCGCCCACTGTGAGTCATAGTACTCCTGCTGCTCCCCGCTCTTGTTGAGGAATGACGACTATTTGGCTTCTAGTACCACTTTTAATTCTTTAGAATACTTTTTAAAAAATGTTACTGCAAGGATACTTTAAAATCTATACACTCTTAAAGAATCATATAAGAATTGATATGGTTCAGGCTTTTTAAATTATTTTAAGCCCCACCACTGGTTGTCCTTTTTTTTTAATAGAAAATTAGTGCTTAGTTTTGAGAGCCATATTATTTTTGTCACATTTATAAGAAACTCAGTTCAAGGTGTAGTAGATAGAACAGCAGCTAGGGTGCATAGTTAGCATGCACCTGACTGGGGCTCGATTCCCAGTACCACAAGGTGCATGAGCATCACCAGATGAATCTCTGGAGGCCCCACAGCTGTGACCTGTGTATCCCTGGTACTGAGGGGTCCAGGCAGCACAGCATCTTCAGACATTCAGGTGCTAAGTTGGCTGACCAGCCCTCCTGAGCACCACTTGAAAGGCCTAATTTAAAAAACACAGAAAAGGGCCTTTGGGCCGTGCTGTGGATCGAGCAGGATGGAAGAACCCAAAAGCGCGCCCTTGGACTCCAAGCAGCCCACTGAACTAATTCCGGCACGGGATCGGAGACCCCACGGCGGGCTGCGAGAGTGGAAACCGGGGGATTCCCCAATTCTTTTAACCTCTCTCTCTCAATCCCTTCCTCCCGAGCACAGCGCAGGGTCCACAGCTTTCTGACTGCAAAATGGAGACGCCGAACCTCTCTCTAGGTTTCTCCATCTTATGAGCACCATAAAAGGGTAAAAGTTTGTAGTGATGTTATTTCTGGTTGTACTTTCCCTGGACTTTATACAGAAACCCAAAACCGCGCGGCCTCGACCTAATGTCATCTTAGTATCAGCAATATGTAATGGTTCCTTCTTAATGGGTCGGACTTTTGTGGGAGATCCTAACAAGAATAGTAAGTCTTTTGCTGAAATATTGAAGGCAATCAAAGTGGTAGCCATCTCTCTAGACTGAACTAAGCTATATCCCCACGCCGGCTGAGAAGAAATATCCTTCTTTCTCGGGAAGAAACGCGGCGTGGTGTCAAACATAGTGTGATGTCCATTAAGCAAACAGACTTGGTGGCGTGGGAATGGGATATAAGGGGAAAAATTATGTACATGGAACAGCGGGACGCTGGTGGAATCTCGAGCCGGAGCCGATACCAGCGCAAGACCTTTGGTTCCAGAAACTGCTTGCAGACACTCTACTAGACTATCAACTAAGCCAGAGCCCCACGCCGGCTGATGATGGGAAATAACCATCCTCTTTGGTTTTTTCCCCTTTGTCAGACAGCGTGGCGATTACTAAACAGGCGTGAACTCGGGGCGCGGGGCAAGGGGGAAAAAGAAAAGTTATGTAACAAACAGCGGGACTTAGTATCTCTATATTCTTAGCAATGGAGAACTATCAAATGCTTCCTTGGCAATAGGACTGTCTTTTTCTTTTTGGGGGAAACCCCAGCAACGGTAGTGAGTTGTGTGTTGAAACATGGAATGTAATCGAGATAAAGCGTAAACGAAGTGAAACTTATCACGTACAAGGGTGGGGACTGGGGAGGTGGGAGGGGGCGGCAGATATACTGGGGGGGTTGGTGATGGAAGATGGGCACTGGTGAAGGGAAGGGTGTCTGAGTATTGTATAACTAACATAATCCTGAGAACTATGTAACCCTCCACTTGGTGATTCAATAAAAAATATTTAAAAAAAAACACAGAAAAGGGAAAAACTCAGTTGAAGATTATTTTACAATTTTAAGGTTGGTGAAATTCCTTTGTAGTAATTCGCCTTGACTGTTCTATTTTATGTCAGTAAGCATAAACATGACCACAACTGTAAGCAGAACTTGAAAAAACTATAAGCAACTAAATATATATATATTTATGTATATAATAGTGTATGTAGTATACATAGCATAGTATAGTACATGTAATATAGTGGACTGATTGGGAAATATTTAAAATTGAGTATCACTGTCATCACTGTCATCCCGTTGATCATCAATTTTTCTCTAGTGGGCACCAGTAATGTCTCCATTTGTCCTAGCCCTGAGATTTTAGCAGTCTCTCTCTTTACTCGTTCTTCCTAGCAGTGCCACATTGGAGGTTCTTTCAGGGAAAGGGGAATGAGACCCATCATTGCTAATGTGTTTGGCCTATCTAATGTGCCACAGAGAGCTTGTCAGGTTCTGCCGTGTGGGCAAGATGATCTCAGTACCTTGCCAGGTTTCTGAGAGGGAGAACTAGCCTATAAGAGGTCGCGCTGCCGCAAATGCAGCCACGCGCATTGGATATAGAGTTTTAAAATATTTTAAAAGTTCTTTTCTAAGTAATATTGAAATAAACATGATTAAGTAATGAAAAAGAATCGTAAAAATGAGTACTTTCCAGGTCCTCCCTTTTTCTGTTTTTCTTGTTTATATATAAGTGGTAATAGTCAAGTAAAGAAATTGGTATCTTAACAAGAACTGTAGAACTTCCTACATTTTAATTAGATCATATTTATTTATAATTAACCCAGGTCAAAAGATCAGTTTTAAAATAACTTGTCAAGTCTAGTGGTCATCATATGAGTTTTGTTTTTGTAATACGAATATATGTTGTTTCCGACTTTTTATTTTCTTTATTTTTGAGTCTCTAAGTTTCTTGAGGCCAAAAATCTGTATTTCATTTATACCACAGCTACTAAATAAACATATGGTAAGAATTGAGTAGTTAATTAATAAAAGAATTCTTCTAAATCTCGAAAGTTATTTTACAAAAGTAGTCTAGCTTTATTTTCTCTTAGAAATCACTATAAATTTTTCATGCTCCAATTATATATTAGAAAATATTTTATTTTGTTTGAATTTCTTGAACAAACTTTACCAATAATACATCTTGTACAGTGGAGTAAATGAGGTACTAAGAATTAAAAAAAAAACACCTCAAGTCTTAATTTCCATGAACTTGATTTCCTTTCTGTATTTCTTGATGAATGTTACCTTTTCATTTGTTGTAGATTTTGCAAGACTGTCCAGATGAGCCTGAAGCTATTAATGATGAGGAGCAGTTTGATGAAATTGAAGCAGTTGGGAAATCACTTTTGGATAGATTAACTGTTCCTGTAGTTTATCCTGATGGGTATGGTGCATGTTCTTATAATGTTGTCTATCAGAGAGAGCTTAAAACAAAATAATTAAGAAAGGAAAATCTGTTTTTGAAAAAGCCAAGTTAATTAGCGTCGATCCCCATTCATTAATCCCAAGAATTATTTGTTTTAATTTTTTTTCAAAAATTCTGAACTCTGCTCTTAGCAACAATAACAGTTGGTACTGGCTACGTGTTGCTTCTTGGCAGTTTGTTGTAAAAGAAAGTCATCAATTAGGTTGACATTAGCAAGTTTTAACCTTGATTATAAGGAGGATAGTGATGAGACTTTATTTAAAGAAATATAAATTACTAACATTTAGTGAAATCATAAAATATAAGAAACAGTGAAAAGCACTTTCCTTCATTACTTTTTGACCAAACAATGTCAAGCCAGTGGGATAATCATCTTATTTACAAAAACAGATGCTCAGAAAAGTTAAGAAAGAGTTCATAGCTTCTAAGAGAATGAGAATGCACATCCAGGTTTGCCCCATTTCTTTTGCAAGATTCCATATGTAGTCCTAATTTCTCTAATTGCAAAATAATGAGATTCTGATCATTTCAAAAATTCAGTGATAAAAATATGAAATAATCACATGTAAATAAACGGGCCAGTAAAAGGATGAGAAAGATACACCTAACACTTACACAGTGTTGTAAACCGATGTTATCTCAATAATAGCAAGAACTATAATGAAAAAGAAAAAGCTAGACCTAAAATATTCAAAAAGGATATTTAAAAATTATTAAAGTTTGAATAATTCATTTTTTAAAAAATCAAAAGGTGTATCATCTGCGTGTGTCTAAACTTTAGTCAAAGTAATTTAGAGGTGACTCAGAGGATGTTTAATTCAAGCAGTGCAGAAACCAAAAGTTGAGTATAACTCTGCTTGCATTGTAGAATAGTGTTATAGGACTGTGACTTTAGAACCAGATTGCTTAGGTTTAAATCTCAGCTCTGCAACTTATTAATTCTGACACCTTGCACTCAACACTCTGCTTCAATTCTCTCATCTAAAAATTGTGATACACTATTTATATTCATACCTCTTCAGGTTATGGGGCAGGAAATTAATGAGCAAAATGAACATATACACTCATCTGATATTTTTGTTTTAAATCAAACCTGACACGTAATATCAGTTCTGCTATGTAACGAATTCCCATTGATTATTTGAAATTGATATTAATAAAATATTTTATTTCCTTGGAACAATTTCTATTCAGTCTATACTTAAATAATTTCTAGTCATACCTAAGCCTTAACAATGAGAAGTAACCTAAAATTATGCTAAATGTATACAATGAAAGAGAATAAAAATAAAAATCAATAAATTTCTAGTGATAGTATTCTGGGAATGCTTATGGCTATTTTGTTCCAGAGCTGTCAGCTTCCCTATTTTACATTTCACTGCCTCCTGTTCTATTCAGGTCAGCCTAAGAATGTCTGTTCCTAGTATTTGACTAGGTTTCTCCTCCTATGTTCAACAAATAGCATACATGTATTATTACCTCATCTATTTTAAGATAAAAGCACAAGTTAGTCATTAAAATTTTGCAGACACTACTTTTAATATTTGTAATTGTTAGTCTTGTGTGATAATGTCTATACTCTGCTAAAAGCTTGTTGACAAATAAGCTTGTTCAGCTTTTTTTCTTTGTAATATTCTCCTAGTAAAATAAATGAGATGGATTATCTCTCTGGATTGTCTGCTTGAAGACTCAGGTTCAAATGCTGTTTTTTCTACTCTGTGACTTTAGTTGAGTTATTTAATTTTTTCAGTCCTTCGTTTTCTGATCTGAAAAAAAAACGAGTTTCTTATTAAGTAGTTTCCAAGAATCCTTTCTGCCCTAAAAAATTTTGTGACTCTCAATATAGTTCATTTCCAAGTAAGGTAAAATTAAATGATTTTTATGTATTTCCCAAATTATATCTTTACATTAAGTGAACATTTTACTTGCCAGATGTATTAGACATTTGATGTGACAATTAAACAATTAGACAATTAGCACTGAGTACACATTCAAACTTCATATTTGTGTATGCTTGTGGAACAAAAATTTATAAGCAGAATATCTCCATTGTTTCATTTTTTTCTTGAAATTATTATAAATATACATCATATACTTCTAGTATGTATAGACTTTCCCCTAATTTCTTAAAATGTTTTATGTCATGAAAAAAGGATGTTTTTGCTATTTACTACTCAAACAGGATAATCTTGAGATGAACCAATTTCTACTCAAAGTCTGTATCACTTAAATACTGTGAAATGGTTATATTTTGCTTCCTTTTCATTTGACAATGGGTGTATAGCCAGTGGATTTCTATTTAATTTCACTCGGTTTTCCTGTTTGGATTTTAGAACTGAACAGTATTTTGGGAGTCCAAGTGACATGGCTTCTACTGCAGAACATATCAGAGACAGGATGAAACTGGTTAGTCTCAAAAGGCAGCAGCTGAGACATCCTGAGATGATGGCCACAGAGAGCTAATAACTGCCCACTTCCCAGACCTGCAGCTCATATTCCCGCATGTCGTCTGCATCCTACAGCCACCTCCGTACCTTCAGATGCATTTCACAGCCAGGATAAGCCTCATTTGTTTCCATAGACATTTCTCTCCACGTTTTAACACCTTGAAGCTACCAAGGCATCATTCTTTAATATGTTTTGAGACCATAGACTCCAAGTATTTTAAAAAAAGGAACTGTAAACATTGCACTGAAAATTTGATTTAAAGCTTTATCTGACCTGTCAGTTTGTAGGTGAACAACTGATAATAAGCTTTGATTGGTGCTAATAAGAGTTTAGGAATTCTCTTTAAAAAGTGGTTGCCCTTCTTCCCCAGGTGATATAGTAAATTTAGATTGAACTTAATCTGTTACTAGTAGACAATGATGTCCTCATTTTTTTATTTTATAATTTTTCTTTAAATTTTATTATTTTATTGTGTCAGTATGAAGAAATCCCTTCAGATCTTTGATATATTCACTAAAAGACACTTTTTCTATTTGTATTGATAATGTATTAAAAGTTGGTTGTGCTTAATAAAAGGCTTCTTTTAAACATCTTATTTAATTTGGTGATTATATCCTATTTTCATAATGAGTGCCTTACTTAAAAGGGCATTCTTAGGATTGTGAAGATGGTATAATATTTGTTTTTTCATGTTGGTTGCATGTATCTTAGCCAGAAAATTTATATGTAAGCATGTATATAGAATAATTAAGCATGTTTTATTATGAAAAGTAATTGTAAAAAACAAGTTAGATCTTTAAGAACTTGTGAATAATGGAATACTAATTCTAATTATTCTCTTTTTCACCTTGAAAAATAATGGCAAAATTTTGTTTTCAGGGGGAGAAGTGTTAAGAGAAGGAGGCATACATAATTAGGCAACATAATCCCTGGTATCAGAGTGATATTTCTGGAACTCAGATTGCAATTGTTAAAAAAAATCTAACTTGTCATAAAAGAAGCTAAATAAATCCTAAAGTGTCTAATTACAAAAACTGTACAACTCATTTAGAAAAAAAATACTAAATGCCAGTACCTTAATTTTATATTATGTTTAAATGTTAAGACACATATAATTTAAATTTTGTTAAGTTATATGGTTTTTCATTTCAGAAAATTTTTTTGAAAAAGATTTAAAAAAATAACTTTAGTTGTGATTGATACAGAACTGTACAAAGACTTATATGCTGGTTTCTTCTCCTTTGTCTACAAATGTTCTTATATGCTCCAATGCAAAAAACTCCATCTGAACATTCTAATTTCTCCAGCATTCTTCACTGCCAGATTCCGTAGAGAAATGTTTATCCATTGCCCCTACATTCTCCTTGCTCCCTGCTAAGCACCGTGCAGTCTGGTTCTCTACCACACTGTGGTGAAATGATTCTAAGAGGGCTTGTAGGTATCAGATTGAATGATTTTTTTTCTCAATCCCTTTCGGTTTTTTCTTCTCTGATTCTTCAACATTTTGTACCACTGAGTAACCTATCCCAGAGTAAGTATATCCTCCCTTGAAGATAGTGTTCTCTGCCATAACTGTGAGTATAGTCACATAACTTAATTCAAATGTGTTTTCATTAAACACTAAGCATCACAGATGTTTGTCTTTAGAATATTTCAGGATCTTCTGTGAGTATCTATCGTTCTTCTGTGGGTGTCTCATTTAGAGTTTCTGTTTTATCCCTGTGTCCTATGTTGTGTGTCTCTTCCAAAATTCTACACCTGTGCTTTAGCTACCTACTTGATGTTTCAACTTCAATGAATTTGTTTATAGTATTAATCGCTGTTTTCATCCTGGAGCAATTTTACTTAGAGTTTCAGCCTTTTTTTCTATTCAGAAATGCCAGAAAATATGGGGCCAAAGTTTTCAACTGTTCCTTCTTGTCTTATGCTGCCAATGCTTCCGGAACATCCTGGAAGTTCTTTCTATATTTGATAATCCTCTCAGTCTTTTAGGGCTTATCTACTATAAGTATGAATTTCTGCATTTCTTCATTTAAATCTTTATGATGGTGCTAAACACATTTTTTGAGTTGTTTATATCTATACCTGCTGTATCGTAAGTTCTCGAGGGAATGATTCTTGTGTGACTTATATTTCCAGCCTTTTGCTCTTGGGTAACAGTTGTTCAGTTCCCCTGTATGTGAGTGGTCTATTATAAGAGTAGTAATAATCCTGGTTGGAGTCTGATGTGTGTTTTAAACAAATTTTCTAATACTATGATTGACTTACAAGTAAACCTGCTCATAAGGAAGCCATTTGGCATTAAATATAAATGGAAATCAGCTAATTTAGATATTTACTCATATTCTTATCATTTTTTTACTGAATTTCAGAACAGTTAAAATGTCTTTATTAGGACTTTGCTAGAAGGGAACAAGATTATAAGTAATCAGACTCTTATTTCTAGCATACACTCACCTATTTATCATTAGATGAATTAACTGTCATATGCCTTAAGCTATCCTGCCTACCAGACAGAAGTAAGGTTGCATCTGAAAGTGTTATTTTCAATTTGAATATTTCAGATAACATGAAAGTCCTTCCAGAACAGTAAATATTGTTGTTCATTTGTAAATTTGCTGCTACTTGGTATCTGTATATATAGTAATGAATGAAAACCCAACAATATCCCAATATAATCTGTCTTACCCCCCATAGGGTCATAGGTTTTTTAGAGTACATGTGAAGGAAGTGACTGAAGTCTATTATAAATCACAAACTCTTGCATGTTCACATACAAATAGAGAAAGCACCATCATTTCTATTGATATTTGCCACCTCATTTCACATTACTCTAGTTCATCTCAGGGAATGATTAAATAATAATTGGGAATCATTTGCTTTTTTTACCTCTGGTTTTGGGATTTTTGTCTTTTCCTTGTGTTTTCTAATCGTTATGTTTGCTCCAGTGTAATCTGTGTGTGTGTGTGTGTGTGTGCATGTGTGCTAGCATGCGTGTGTGTGTGTGTGTGTGTGTGTGTGTGTGTGTGTGTGTGTGTAAAACAGAAGTTTGGCATCTTTTTTTTCTTTTCTTTATACTTGTCAAACCCAACAGAGTTATGATGGAAAGGTAACCCCATTTTGGATGAATTTGGCATTATTCCCAGTTCTCATTGTTCATGATCTTATTCTAGAATGATTCATTGGTGATGGACATCCTGCCAGCTTAGATGTTGGCAAGCCTAGGCTTCATGGCTGTGTAGAATACTGTACACTTCTCTTATCATATAGTCAATTTGGCCAGTGTTCTCAAGTGTTATAAAGTCTTATAATGTTCATTGTTTAATCATTACTGTAGAAATTGGCATAAGTTGTGCCATTCAGTTCTTTTTTTTTCTTAATTTAGTATTATCTTTGATAGCTTATTCCTTAATAAAAGCATGAGAATTACTTTTTTCTAATAGTTCTAGGCAAATTATACTCTCTAATTTAAAACAGGTGGCACAATTGAAAGATTAGCTGAACCTATCTCATTCTAATGTTTACATTAGAAAGAATTTAGAGTTCTTACATTGTAAATTTCTTGCCAGAGAGATTGGACATTATATTGTACTTTTTCCATTCTCTCAGGAGATAATGAAAATATGCCCTGGGTACTAAAAACTAAAGATTATGATTGTTAAAGTCCTTTATATCTTCATTCCATAGAAAATGGTACAGGCAACTAACAAAGTAAATATAATAAATGAACAAGACTTGCATGAGTGGAGAATCTTAGCTAAATCCCCAAAGGAAATTTTTTCTATAATTAAATAAAGGCCAGACATAGCTGAATAGCAAACTAAATTAACAAGCTTGGCAGTTGTCACTGGTCACTTTCAGTTCTGAATAAGAAGTTTAATATGAGAGTAGAAAAGACTCTTCTGGTATCTAGGGGGAAAATTCCTTGACAAAGCGAAATGAAGCACTGGCTTAACATCACACATTATTGTATTTCAGGGCACACCATGGAAAAGTCGAGGCTATACTTTATTAGTAGGAGGATAATGAAGAAAACTCAAAAGTTAATATGAAAACAAGTGAATCTAATGGAAGTTGTTTGGAGTCTGAATATCTGAGTTCAAAATCTGATTTAGCCATGAACTAGTCTATAAAAATCACTAGACTTCTCTGGTTATTAAATACAAATGCATAAAATAATTTCAGGAATAAATTACAGTTTTTTTAAGTTAGCTAAATTGTTATCCAAAATGGGAAGTATTTATTTTGTAATTGAAAAGAGCATTGTTTAATCTTAGGCTTGTCTCCAGTGACAAACATAAGGTTTGTGGGGAAACAGTAGTTTCTGGCTTGTGCCCATCACTCAATCCCATTTGCCCTGTAGTCATTTCCCAGTTTTACATACTGAAAGCAGTAAGGGTAGAGTTATCACATCAGTAAATTACAGAATTTTTATATCAGACTAATTGGTTCTTAATAGGAGGATAATAGATCAGAAGACAAGTGAGGAGGATCATCTGCTTTGATGTTGACTGGACATGGTACAAGTTCATTAGTAAAAAACTGAAAAAAGTCATTTGGAGTGGAGATTAGTAAGAGACAATTTCTAGAACTAATGTTGAGCTCAAATATAATGATAAGGTTAATAATGAAGTTGCTTAATAATAAGGTTAGAAAGTAAACTTAAAAGCCATGAGACTTACATTATTTAGTCTAACTGCACTGGTAGCATCAATGTTGGCAAACTTGGACAATGATAATTCTAGGACTGGTAATAGAGATGGACGGAACTATGATTGCTCTGTGAATAACATAACGTACAAGAATGTTTGAAGATTGAAAAGGGTTCATAGATATGTTGAAGAACTTAACTGCACTGTTTTAAAGCAAACTTGAAAACTAGTCACTAGTGCCTGGGCTTCATAAGACAAAATTATGCCTTTACAAGCTTTGAGATCAAAGATTAGCTAGCAAGAGCTAAATATTTTTAAAGCAGTGAGTACATTTCTAAAAGCATCATGACTGTTTCTATAAGAGAACTCTTATGAGGAAATGTATGTAGTTCCTACGTATAATGTTGTAGGAGCTCTCATATAAGTAAAAGCCAGTATCAGTTTCTAGATATTAAGAACAGAATATTTACAGATTTTTAAATCAGACATAAAAAACCACTGGACAAAAGACCATTGAAGACTGAAGCCAACTTAGAGTATCTCAGGGAGTCATCTACTTAGAAATACTTATAAGCCAAATGCCATCTCTAATGCATTCTAAATGCTTCCTCGTAGGGGCAGAAACAGGAAAATAATTCTTATGTTCTTCCTGTCAGAACTTAGGGGCTGTTCACTATGATCAAGCTACATACCATATTTTGGGATTACTCATCTTTTCTATTATAGTTACCTTGGTTCTCTTTCACTTAGTAGTCAGGGTAAAATCTTTTTCTGTTCTTGACTTTTCTCTTAAGAATGTTTCTTCATCTTACCTCTTATTTTAGTCAATCTAACCAGCAATATTGCTCGGAATTTATGTATGTATTCTATTTTTTAGAGGTGTGAGGGAATCAAAAAATCACTTTGACAAACTTGAGCCAGAATGGAATCGAGAACTTATTTCTCACCTCACACTCAGGAATATCCTTTACATGCTCTGAAATTTCTAAATTAAAGCCAAGATGAAGAATTTGATAGTTATATTACAATAAAGTGAATAATAAAATTACAAGTGGTGTCATTTTGTAAGTATTTCCTATGGATTTTTCCTCAAGTTTTATTACAAAATTTTTTAACTAAAATGTTGCAATATTCCATCTAGCTAGTTAACATCATGCTTTCATTATGTATCTGAAAACTCATCAGTTAATCCAGATATATTTAAGGCATTTAAAACTATAGATGTCTACTAAGTATTTTTACATACATATCATTAAGTAGAAGTATTTGCTTATGTTTTTTCAAAATGAAAAATGAGCATAAACTTAACAGGAATCTTAAGTGCTCATCTGCTGAATTTTGTCAAATGTGTACAGAAGTATTAAAATGTCAAATATCAGAAAGTTATCACATGGCCCTTCCCAGTCCATCCTTGTCCCCATCCTACTTATTTTTCCTGCCATAGGTGAGATTTTTTTTCTATTCTAGATCTTGTTGTAAATAGATTTGCACAGCATGTACTCTTTGTAGATGACTTCTCTTCACTCACCATGTTTTGGACTTACTCATGTTGTTGGGCATATTAGTAGTTTGTTCCTTTTTATTGCTGAATTGTATTCCATTCTTTGACTGTTGAGAGTTTTTTTAAATACATTTTTCTATTTATAAATACCTGGGTCTTTATCAATATTGACAAATATAAAGAAGGCTGCTATGATTATTCTTAACATAAATCTGAGATGACATAGGCTTTCATTTCTTTGTGTGACTTCCTAGGGCTAGAATTTCTATGTCATAATGGTAGTTTTAGAGAAGCTGCCATGCCATTTTTCAATGTGGTTGTATTGTGTCCTGAATTTTAACTATATTTTGGATGCGTGGAAAGGTGTAAAGTATTTTTATGATTCATATTTGAAACATTAGGAGTAGATTTGGGATAGAAAAAATAGCATTATTCATGGTCAACAGTTGGTATTGAGGAAGCAAATACCTATCTGCTCAAAACTGCACCCAACGGGTTTCTATGCCTGAAACTTTTGCATTTGTTTCCCTTGAAAGATTAAAAGTGTCCAAGCATGGTTTTATATTAGTTAGAAGAAACAACTTTGGGTTGTTTAATGTTACTAACTTTTGCCACCCGCTTTCAGTAAAATAAGATTGAATATTGAACAGAAGAGGTTTATTTCTATTCAAAAGGTGGAGAAAGGGTAGTAAGCAACAAGCACTGCCATTCATCCCAGGTACAGCAATGTGAGAGCATCTGTCTGGCAGGGAAGACTCCTAAATAGTGGTCAGAAAACAGGGTGGGAAGAAGTCTACCTCACAATTGTGCGTAGGAGATAGCTATGTTTTTGCAAGATATTTTAGCCTTTAAAATCTCATATTTTCAATGTTTTTTTTTAATTCAGTACCACCCAGCTCTAGTTATTCAACACCCTATTTCTATTGGATATAACAGTTACCTATATAAGTCTGTAAAATTATAATCATGTGTGTATGTTTCCAATCTATGTGTTCAAAGATATTTATATATGGTTCATTCGATCTTTCCTAATAGATTTTTAAGGGCTGGGATATTTGGCTTCTACTGTAAATCCTTTTAATGTGCCACACATTGTAAATATGCAATAAAATGTTAAAACTCTAAGTAATGGTAGTAGATTTTGATATGTATTTCTTTGATATGTTATGACTTTGGACAATAAGTTTTGTTCCTGTTAATAAAGAGTATAATATGGGGGAAATTAAGTCATGCTGGTTTTTATAAAATAATGTGTAAATTGCATTTTGAGATTTTTAAAATAGTTTTACACAAAACTTTACATTTTTCTAATAACATTTATAAATATTGTATTGAAAATATAACGTATTTCTTCCAAAATAATTGATGAGAGTTCTTTGGCAATAGGAGCTGTCCTTTCCCTCACTAGAACTTCCCTTCTCACTCTTGAGAATTTCCTATCCCACTTATCCCTACACCATAGGAATTTGAGAGCTTTCCCTAGTCCCACCTTGTGAAAAAATAGTTAGATTCTCTCACAATAGATAGTGTATTTGGGACTGGGGAAATCATACTACAACAAGTTAGCTGTATTTTATCCTCTTATTCTATAAATAATAGCAGCTCCAGAATACCTAACAGGAATTCAGAATTCCCAAGACTGGGGAATTGGCAAGCTTTATACTTTGTCCAGTGAAGTTAAGTATATCTGAATAATAATTCAATGTATAAGCAACATGAAAAATGAGATACTTATGAATAGATACTTTCATTTTTCTAATGACTATTCACCCAACTTTAGTTTTTCCTTTAGACAATATAACTACATAGCCATTCCATTTTCTTTAAGTTGGAGGAGAAGGACAAATACAAGATGATCTCACTCATCTGTGGTATATAGAGAAACAAAACAAGGGTATGGGCAATACCAATTGATAATCTTGGACACTGGATTGCAGACCTACAAGTGGGATCTGGGGGGGAAGGGGTGAGAGGAATGAATAGACTGACTGGTAGTAACACAGGAACAATGGAGCACATGGTTGGTGCTTAGGGAGGTAATAGTAAACATCAGAACTGAATCAACAAATGGTGGCAAGAGTGGGAGGAAGGGTTGAATGGAGGTGACGCAGGGATGGGAGTGGAGGGTCAGGGGCACTTCAGTGGACTTGGTGGTGTGCAGAGTCCCTTTGTACATTAATACCATTGTAACCCTAACTATAACTTAAAGGAGATGTTTAAGCAGTGCCATACCGTTTTCTGCATAAAATCTGCCCAGAAATATTCTCATAAGCACACTTCATGTGAAAGTCAAATGGAACACTATAAATACCCAGCTTTTAGGAGAAAGAATTTCATGATACTAAGAAATCAAGAAGTATCTTAACAAAGTAGCTGATGGCAAACTGGAAAAGAAGTGAGCAGTTAATTAATTGTAAAGGCTGGATAGTGAGTGTGACAAAATGGAATTTGTAACAAAGCACACATTTTTGTGTTGCATTGAGTTACATCAGCCCATGGCATAGTTATCTTTAGAAGCTTCCCTTCCACAGGAACTCTAATCAAGGCGAACTAAGGTGAAATATGAAAATCTGAGGAAGTCTAATTTCATTTATTTTTTAATTTTTGAGTCACACCTAATGATGCACAGGGGTTACTCCTGGCTCTGCACTCAGGAATTACTCCTGACAGTACTCAGGGGACCATACGGGATGCTGGGGATCGAACCCGGGTTGGTCACATGCAAGGCAAACACCCTACCCACTGTACTATCACTCCAGCCCCCAGGAAGTCTAATTTTAAAAGTCAAGTCAGTATACTGTTGTATTTTCAAACTATGAAACATAATTCTCAGTGAATTTAGTGTTTAAAGTGTATTATTGAATATTTCTTGGGGAAGTGATGTGAATTTATCTATTTACCTTCCTTCCTTCAGGTCTAAATTCCATTTTAAAAATCAACAGCAATAGCAAGAGCTCAGGAAGCAAGAGTGTATATTTTGCATTCAGGAGCCCCTCAGGAGTGCCCCTAGGGCCTACCATCCAGCACCTAGCCAGGAATAGCTTTTGATCAATGCTGGGTGTGACCCCCCCCAAAAAAAAAGAAAGAAAAAGAAACAGATAAAATATTGTGTGGAGATTTCAAAGATAATTGTCCTTGTACGTTATTGGGAATGAAATCTCTATGATAATTAAACCTTTATTGAAAGTTAAAATTCTTCAATTTCTGGATGCAGGATCCTCCAAACCCAAAATCAAAAAGCTGGCAAAATGTCTCTGGTGTTCAGAAAAGGTGGATTAAAAAGTAATTGACTCAACCATAATTCCTCTTTGTAATTCAGTTTCTTTTTGTATCAAGAGCATTCTTTGGACTATTACGTGCTCCATTGACAACAGGGCTAAGCTCTCCTGGGATCTTAGTGGGTTCTTAGAGCCAACAACACATAAGTCCATCAAAAAAACAAATAAATGCAATTGGTTCTCTATATGAAAGAAGCAAACTACAAGATAGAATTAATAATGTCACTCTTGCAAATTGTGAACAGACCTACAACCAAGAGATTTTTAGAACACACTACATATAAAATTTGGAACTGCTCTGTTCTAAGGAAATATTTTTAGACCATAAGGGTATCTCTGGTACTTAGGAACCAAATATAAATTAAGTTGTTAAGGAGGAAACTAGTTAGATCATAAATTTGCCGTCAGAACAAGAACACATTTTCTAGTTTAGTGATAATCCAACCTGAATGTACCTATCAATCAATTGGAAATCTTATTAAAATACAGATTCTGACTCCATAAGTCTGGGTAGAACACGAGCTTTTCTTTTGGAGGGTGCACAACCAGCAGGGCTAATGGTCTGCTCTCAGCTCATTGCTCTGGCATTTCTTCCGTGGTGCCCAGAAGCCCAGGTGGTGCGACAGATCAAGTCTAAGCCTTCTACAAGCAGAGTATATGCTCAGCTCTTTGAATACCTACCCAGCCCTAGGTTCTTCATTCTCAGCAACTTTCCAGATACTGCCAACATGGCCTGTCTGTACCGAATATTTTGAATTGCAAGACTTCAGAGTATTTTATTTACAGTTCTTTTGGGGGGCTGAACATTCAGCAGTTCTCAGGAATTAGTCCTATCTATGTTCAGGGATCTCTCTGAGAGTGCTCAGGGGACCACATGCAGTGCCAGGGACTGAACTGAGTGTACAGCATGCAAGGTACATACCTTATCTCCTATACTATCTTCCCAGTCAATCTTTTATTCTATTTTTTTTAAATGTTAGTATATGTGTCTTCAAAGACACTGCCTGATCATTCTAATTCCTGCAATTTAAATAGAAGGATGCAGAAGTGCATTTTGGGAAGACTATTTTTAGGGATCCTAGAAACAAAATATATGTTTATAAAATTATCAGGCTTGAGATAACAAGCACATCAATATATGGTAAATTTTGATCAGCTCAAAATAAATAAATGCATAAAAAGCACTTGACAAACTACAATACCTTCACATAAAAACCTAAAATTATTGAGGGTAGAAGGAACATACCTCAAAATAATAAAGAAAGCTATGTTAGTATGAGTTCACATCTAATACTTAATGGTGAAAGGTACAAATCTTTTCCTTTGAGATCAGGAAAAAGACAAGTTTACTAACTAACCACTCTTATTTGGCATAGATCTAGAAGTTGTAGTTAAAGCAATCAAACAAGATGAAATAAAAGGTGTCCAGACTCGGAAAAAAGAAGCAAAAATTCCTTGTTTCCACAGTTGACAAGATTCTATATAAAGAAAACCCTCAACACTACCCAAAAACTGTTACAATGAACCAACAACATAAAAATAATATGGTATAAAATCAGGAACATAAATATGTTGGTACATAAATATATCAACAAAATATCTGAAAAATAAAGACTATTCACAAGAACATGGAAACCAATAAAAAATAAATTTAATCAAGAGAGTGAATTATCTGTAGTATGCAAACTAGATTTTGACTGAAGAAATTCAATTTAAGAAATGGAAAAATATTCTGTAATCATGAATTAAAATTAGCATTGATAAATATCTACTCTACCTAAAGCTGTTACAATATCATGTATTTCATATATTTCATATAAATAAATTATATGAATTTATTTATTTCATATAAATAACATGTATTTCATATAAATAACAATTCTAAGAACATTTTGTGTGGATGTGCTAAAATCTAAGTGATTCTGAGAAAGAAAAAGAAATCTGGAGGCATAATTTCAAACTATGCTATAAAGCTATAATCAAAACCAGTATAGAACTGCAGTATTAAACACACACACACACACACATACACACACACACACACACACACACACACACACACACCCCAATGTAATTGAACTGAAAGCCCAAAAATAAATTTGTCATGTATATTGTCAACTAATATTTGACAAGGAAACTAATGACATTCAATAGGGAAAAGAAAGTTTCTTCAACAAATGATGGGAAAATTGGACAACATTAAGTAAAAAAATGTGATTGGATTCTTGTCTTATACTACTTGCAGAAATCAGCTGAGAATGAATTTGGACTTATTCTCAAGTTGAAAATATAATTCTAGTGGAAAACATAGGGAGAAAGCTATTCAACATTTCTCTTAGCAAGAATTTTTTTAGGTACTTTACCAAAAGCATAAACAGCAAAAGCCAATATCAGTATATGGTCCTATATAAAATTAAGATGCTTTTCCATAGCAAGATATACAGTCAACAACATGAAATGGAAAACGGCCCAAAAGATAAAAAGCTTTCAAAGCATTTGTTTCATATACAGTTAATAGACAATACACAAACCACTCAAAAATGGACAGAGTAAATGAATAGATATCTAACTAAAGAAGATAAAGATATTAGACTTTACATAAAGCTTTTAAACCAGAGGCTGAAAATTAAATGAACTACCACCTCACACCCTGTGGAATAGCTATCATCAAAATACAAAAGAAAATACTGTTTTTTCAAGATTATGGAGAAAAAAGAACCTGAGCATTACTAGTGGAGATGTAAATTAGTGAAGCCATTTGAAGAGCAATATGGATTGAGTTTCCTGAACATAAAAATAGATACCATGGGGCAGGAGCAATAGCACAGCGGGTAGGGCATTTGTCTTGCACGCAGCCGACCTGGGTTCAATCCCCGGCATCCCATATGGTCCCCCAAGCACTGCCAGGAGAAATTCCTGAGTGCAAAGCCAGGAGTAACCCCTGAGCATCGCTGGGTGTGACCCAAAAAGCAAAAAAAAAAAGATACCATATAATCAACAAAAATTCTGGATATATACCTAAGGAAACAAACACAAGATCTTGAAGAGATAGCCACACTCTCATGTTTATTGCAGTATTATACTCTGGAGCGGTCTGGAGCGATAGCACAGCAGGTAGGGAGTTTGCCTTGCATGCGGCCAACCCAGGTTTGATTCCTCTGTCCCTCTCGGAGAGCCCAGCAAGCTACCGAGAGTATCCCGCCCACATGGCACAGCCTGGCAAGCTACCTGTGGTATATTTGATATGCCAAAAACAGTAACAACAAGTCTCACAATGAAGACCTTACTGGTGCCAGCTCGAGCAAATTGATGATCAATGGGAGGACAGTACTACAGTGCTACTCTGTAGCAAAAATATGGGAAAAACCTGTGTCTAACAATGAATGAGTGAGTAAAAATATAAAATCCATCTATCTGTCTAGTAATCTAGTGGATTACTACTCAGTAAGAGAAGGAAATACTGCCATTTGTGACAATATAGATGAAACTTAAAGGATATTATGCTAAAAGAAATCAGACAGAGACAGACAAAAACTGTTTGATCTCATTTAGATGTAAACTCTAAAAAAACAACTCCCCCAACTTATAGAAACATAACACAATGGTGGTTACTAATGGTCATGTTTCCATAATTTGGAAATAATTGATAATTCTGTTCCCATTTTTTAAGACGTAATTAACAATGGTCTTGTTCCCATTATTCAGAAATGATTTTTACAGAGACTTGCAGACAGAAAGTCATCAAGAGGAGCTTTTTTTTTTTTTTTAATTCAATCACTGTGAGACAGACCCTTACAAAGTGTTCATGATTAGGTTTCAGTTTTACGATGTTCCAACACCCATCCCTCCACCAGTGTGTATTTCCCAGCACTAGTGTCCCCAATTTCCCTCCCATCTCCTCTCCCAACCCCAGTCTGCCCCTTCTCTCTCTCTTTCTCTGTCTCTGTCTCTGTCTTTCTTTCTGTCTCTCTGTCTCTGTCTGTCTATCAGTCTGTCTGTCTGTCTGTCTGTCTGTCTGTCTGTCTGTCTGTCTCTCTCTCTCTCTCTCTCTCTCTCTCTCTCTCTCTCTCTCTCTCTCTCCAGCCTTTTGGGCATTCTAGTTGACAATACAGATACTGAAAGGATGTCATGTATATCTCCTTACCTACTTTTAACACTCAGTTCTTGGCATGATCATTTTCAACTATTATTGTTATACTGCTCCCTTTGCAAGAAGAGTTTTCTTATAGGTATAGCTGTCATTCCCCTAATTACAACTTATAGGCACATCCTGCTATCTAGTCAGATCACCTCAAGAAGCTGGAAGCATATCCTTTTTAAAAAATGCACCATTTTAGAACCAAAGAGATAGTATATCAGAAAAGGCACTTACCTTTCACATGGCCAACCCAGGTTCAATCCTAGGCCTTCATATGGTCCCCCAAGCACTGTCAGGAGTGATCCCTGAGCACAGAGTTAGGAGTAAGCCCCAGTGTGTCCTGACCCCCAATTGCTCCTTTCAATCCCTGAGACCCCACAGGTTTCCATGAGCAACACAAGGAATGAGCCCTGAGTACCATCAGCTAAGACCCCCGAAGCAAAATTAATAATTAAAAATTGAAATATGCCCCTGCTACCTACCAAATACAGCTTTTCTTCCTTCAGGACTGCCCACATTTGCAAGTATGCTCTAATAAATTTCTCTTTTGCTTCTGACTTCGGGACCTTCCTACATTCTGCCAAATTTCATGCAGGGGATTAAACCCATGACATCCCAACTGTCAGAGCTCTCCTTCCTTTCTCTGAGTGTCAGTGATTTTCTCCTCTTTCTGGTAAGAATTGGAGAGTCCTGGCCAGCGCATCAGTTGGCTTATAAACTCCAACACTTAGTGGTTTGAGTCTGAGAGTTTCCCATTCTCAGTGACCGTTCTCAGTGACCCTTGGACCTTTCCCTCCAATGTCTTTCAGGACAGACCCATATTAAAGACTTTGCCATTCCAGCACTTGTGGGTGAGTCTTGAGGACGCTCCTGAAAATTGCCAACCATCACATACTTTGGAGAGTCATGTTTGGAGGAAAAAAATCTAAGGAAGCTTATTTTCCCCCTCTCACATTATTTTCCATTGGTGGGAGTAGGGGACACCTCTCCTGTCCTCGCAAAGTCATGGTCATTGCTGCAATCATGGCCACAGCTTGCCTTGGAACACTAACACAAACCACAGGGGATCACTTCCATCAGCTCACCAGTTATTCTCCGGAAACACACTTCCCGTCCCTCGTGACCCACCTCTGGGCTCTCTCTCACTCTTCTTCATGTCTTGGCCTTGCCTCCCTTTAAAATTGATTTTCCCTTTTTAAAATTTCTGTCTCCAATTTCTATACTCACAGTAATGCTCTTTAAGCCATTCATCATGACTGTTACACTGATTTTACTAAAATATTCCACGGTGGCACTCATTAAAAACCATGTAGAATCTGTCCGACAGTTTGCCCCTATCCTCTGCACTGGGGCCTCAAAAACTCTTCTGTAGAGCTCATTTCTTTCACAAGGACAACCATGACCCACTAGGCAGATTCCCTGAATTAATTCCGTGGCACAAATTAAATTCAGGGGGATATTATTTAGTTCATTCCTCCTAACTTTCTCTGCTTTACTTAGTCTCCACTGGAAGGTCAAAACTTTCTCCGATCTGAGTTTCTTCTCTCTCTCTCTCTCTCTCTCTCTCTCTCTCTCTCTCTCTCTCTCTCTCTCTCTCTCTCCCTCCCTGCCTCCCTTTCCTCTCTCCCTTACCCTGCCTCTCTCCTATATATTTCAGACTTATAAAATCTCTTTTCCAACCATTCTTATTTACCTTAAATGTGTACTAAACAATGCCTCATAAATTTCCATGACTTCCTCAAAAGGAAGTCATACCATCATAGATATGAATCATAATTTGGCTACCATGAATGTCTGAAGTAAAAATTTAAAAAGAACAGTTATTTTAATACACTGCTAGAAAACTTTGTAAAAAAATTTTCATTAGTGAATCACCGTGAGGTACAGTTACAAACTTATGAACTTTCATGTTTGCATTTCATTTACATGCCTCCACCAGTGCCCATTCTCCTCCACCAATGTTCCCAGTATCCCTCCCACCATCTCCACCCCAACCCCCACCGTCCCACCCTTCCTCTGCAGCAGGGCATTCCCTTTTTTTCTCTCTCCTATTGGATGTTGTAATTTTCATATAAGTGGATCAACATGGAAAGTATGTTGAGTGAAAGGAGTCAGAAAGAGAGAGACAGACATAGAAAGATCACACTCATCTGTAGAATATAAAGTAACAGAATGGGAGACTAACACCCAAGAGTAGTAGAGATAAGAACCAGGAGGTCTGTCCCACAGCTTGGAAACTGGCCTCACGTGCTGGGGGAAAAGGCAGCAAAGATAGAAAAGAGAACACCTAGTAGAGAATGTTGGGAGGACCTACTCGGGTTGAAAGCTGCGTGCTGAAAGTAGACTATAGACTGAACATGATGGCCACTCAGTACCTCTATTGCAAACTGCTAGAAAACTTCTTTGACTTACAATGTTTATTGGCAACTAAGAATTTTAAAAGGAAAAATTATATATATAGGAAAAATATGTAAGTTTTACATTTTATAAAGAGATTCTGGAACCAGAGGAATAGTGTAGTGGCTAGGGCACTTGTCTTGCACAGAGCTGACCCTGGTTTGATCTCGAGCACCCTATATAGTCCCCCAAGCCTGCCAGGAGTGATTACTGAGCACAGAGCCAGGAGGGGACCTTGAGTGCTTCCAGATGTGGCCCAAGAAACAAACAAAAAAAAGAGACTGATTTTTTTGAAGCATAGACTAAAACTAAGTGAACCTAGTAAGTAGAATAAAGTCCATATACATGAAAAGAAATTTTATAAAAGGACAATTTTTAATAAAATTTAAAACAAGACTTGGGACAGGAGCAATAGTACAGTGGGTAGAGCATTTGCCTTGCATGGGGCCAACTCGGGTTTGATCTCTGGCATCCCATATGGTTCCCCAAGCACCTCCAGAAGTAATTCCTGAGTGTATAATCAGAATAATCAGGAGTAACCCCTGAGCATCACAGAGTGTGACCCCAAAGCCAAAATGTAAAAATTTTAAAAACGACACTTAAAGATTTAGGTCAATCATGGTAAGAGAGACTACCAAGGTCAGAGTAGGATGAGGAAAATTTAAAAAAAAATTTTTTTTAAAGTGCAGCCGTGGGCTGTCCTCATTGGCCTCACTTTATGGTTACCTACCTACATAAAGGACCTGCAGCTAAGAAATCTGGTGTTGACCCAATGATGGAGTAAAAAGGCCGGGGCTAAATCTGTATGCATGGTGCTAGGACGAGCACAGGAAAAGGGATACCTGGTCTGCTCCAGAGGGGTTTGGCTGGCTGTCACGGATGAGCACACCCTGGTCAGCCTCTGGAATAAGAGGAGCAAGTAGATAATGCTGGGATTCGCTAGCAGCACCAAAATCTAGGCCCATTACCATTTCACTGGGACCTCAGATGACTCTTGACGTGGTGAAGAAATTTCACTTGATGTATGAGCCTCCTACTCTTCTTGACAGCAGGCTAAGCCCTCTCCAAAAATAAAAACACAGTGACAGAAACTGAGAGCCAGCTGGTCAGACACCTTATATTATCCCTTATCTTACTCTTACCTGTGAAGAAGTGTCCACTAGCCTTGCCCACTCCATTTTTTTAATGTACCAGAGTGGCAATTCTTTTATTAAGAAGTGTATAACTACATCTTTTTTTAACATCATATTCACCGCCCCCTCAGAAATTAAAGAAACCGGGGCTGGAGCAATAGCACAGCGGGTAGGGCGTTTGCCTTGCACACGGCCGACCTGGGTTTGATTCCCAGCATCCCATATGGTCCCCTGAGCACCACCAGGAGTAACTCCTGAGTGGAAAACCAGGAGGTAACCCCTGTGCAATGCCGGGTGTGACCCAAAAAGCGAAAGAAAGAAAGAAAGAAAGAAAGAAAGAAAGAAAGAAAGAAAGAAAGAAAGAAAGAAAGAAAGAAAGAAAGAAAGAAAGAAAGAAAGAAAGAAAGAAAGAAAGAAAGAAAGAAAGAAAGAAAGAAAGAAAGAAAGAAAGAGAGAAAGAAAGAAAGAGAGAGAGAAAGAAAGAAAGAAATTAAAGAAAGAGAGAAAGAAAGAAAGAAATTAAAGAAACCAATTCTGCAATTACTAGACTCCAAGATCTATTTATTTCCTCTCAAAAGTCTGGGAGACATAGTTAGAAGCCTGTCTCATGAGCTGGGGGAGAAGGCAGCTGGAATAGAGAAAGGATCACTAAGACAATGATGGTTGGAAGAGTCGTTCAAGTTGGGAGATGTGTACTGAAAGTAGATAAAGAACCAAACCAAATCTGTATCTGTATTGCAAACCATAATGCCCAAAAGTAGAGAGAGATTATGGAGGAAATTTTCTGCCATGGAGGCAGGGGTAGGGTTGGAAAAGGGGGGGTATACTGGGGATATTGGGGGTGGAGAATGCATACTGGTGGAGGGATGGGTGTTTTTGATCATTGTATGATTGAAACACAAACATGAAATCTTGCAATTGTATCTCACGGTGATTCAATGAAAAAAAAAGTCTGGGAAAAGAAGAAAGAGAGAGAGAGGGATAGAGACAAAGGGAGAGAGAGAGAGCAAGAAGAAAGAGAAGAAAGGAGCAAGAGAATAGAGGCAAGCTGGGGAGGGGTGTGGCAGAAGGGAAATTGGGGACATTGGTGGTGGGAAACACACTGGTGAAGGAACAGGTGTTGGAACAATTGTATGACTGAAACTCAATTATGAACAACTTTGGAACTGTTTATTTCAGTAATTCAATATTAATAATAATTAATATTATTATTTTTTAAAGTCTTAGAATTCCAAATGACACTTAATCTCAAGGAAATGCTCAGGTTTGGGATGCCAAAGTTCCTGGGAGGTCAAAAAGTCTGATGCTGTTCAAATTCAGTTAAAAGAACCGGGAATTTACCTTGGAAAAGACAGCATCCCACTAAGCATGAGAAAAGAAAGAGTTACAGTCCTTCATATCAAATCTTGTCCATTTTGGATTAATAACACATTGGCGCTGACACTATCCGTGTTACTTAAATCACATTCAAATATGAACCAATAGTGGTATGCACTGGGGTCAATTCATGAAAGCTGTGTCCATGCCCCGGTAATACTCCCGTTGTCCATCCTTTCCTTGTGCAAAACAAAACAAAACAAAACAAAACATTAAGTTATAACCATGGACTTTCTGACTGGAAGAACTTGGAAATATTCCCTGTTCTCCCAGTTGGGTTCAGTAGCTGCTAGGTGACAGGCTGTCAACACCACAGTACTGGTAAAGGAATCCACTGGCGTGACTTTTGGATAGCCCCTTGAAGTTTTTTGTTTTGGTCTTGTTTGGGCGCCACACCCTGCAGTGCTCAGGGCTTCCTCCTGGCTCTGTGCTCAGGGATCACTCCTGGTAGAGCTCAAAGGACCATATGGGATGAATCCAGGAATTGAACCCAGGTTGGCTGCCATGCAAGACATACTCTACTACATGCTCTAACCTGCTCTACTGTGGCTCCAGCCCCAGCCCCTTGAAGTTTTATGACATGAACAGGTACAGGAAATACAGTCTACAAGGCTGAGTGATAGCAAGGGTTAGCAGGGAAGGATTAATCAATACTGTTAAGATTTCCCTGAAGAAATTCTTCATCATCATCATCATCATCATCATCCCATTGGTCTTCGAATTTCCCAAGCGGTCTCAGTAATGTTTCCATTCATCCTAGCCCTGAGATTTTAGAAGCCTCTCTTTACTCGTCCTTCCCAACGATGCCACATTGGAGACTCTTTCAGGGTCAGGAAAGTGAGAACCAGCATTGTTACTGGTTTTGGCATATGAATACACCATGGGGAGTTTGCAAGACTCTCCCATGTGGGCAGAAAACTCTCAGTAGCTAGCCAGGTTCTCCCAGAGGGAGAACTAGGCTATTAGATGTCTTCCAGGAGCTTGGTTTTAAGTCTCTGGATGTTGGCCATTGGTGGGATTACACAGCGCTGGGTGTGACCGCCTAGCTACTGGAAAATGGGAAGTCTGGGCAGAAGAGGTCCAGTCCCGATCCGAGCAGGCTTGGAGGTCCGAGGGGCCCGGGTTGCACACACCTGGGTTACTCTGCCGGTACCTTCATGCGTGAGGCTCCTCTGAACGTGTGGAGAGGGGCCTTGAGCATGGCTGTGGCGAGGCTCCAGAGGTCCCATCCCAAAGCCTCCCATCCCAAAGCTGCAGGAGATGGGCTCAGGGATGGGAGGGAAGCTGGAGCCCACCCCCTCCGAGGGGCCCAGGGAAGACAACCAGGCATGCAGGCAAGAAACTCTCTTAAGGAATTCTTAAGACCTGTCAAATCCTATCCCATGTAACATGACAGCCTAAAACTGGAAACAGAGGAGACCCCTGGCAGAGATCAGAGAACCATATATGGTGCTAGAGATGGAGTAAAGGTCAGTCACCTGCAAGGCAAGTGCTTTAATGTCTGTTCTATCACTTTGGAGAGTAAGAGTGTGGTATTTTAAAGAAGATTGTAAATCATATTTATATGTGGTCTAAAAAAATAGTAAAAAGGTAAGCATTTAAAGAAACAAATTTTTAGGGAGTCATCCAATGTTTGAGCATAGTCATATCTTTTATCTATCTTCTGAGGTCATCGACCTCTCTATCATTTATCTGTATCTTTTTATGTATATAATATCCCAATGAAATGATGAGAGCAGACTACATACTCAATTTACTTGCAAACTCCAAAGTAAATGCTAAGTATATGTGTTTCCTTTCCCAGGAATATTTTTCTTGTATAACAGTGAGGTACTAAAGAAATCAAAACCCAAGGAAAAGGATTATCTAACTTTAATATTCATATTTAAGTATTTATACTTAATATTTATTTTTAATTATGGGGGGAACAAAGAAAGTGGAATTAAGAACCCAAGAATTAAAGTACTTTGGGGATGGAAAGATAATAAAGTGGGCACATAGCTAACCCAGGTTCAATTCCCAACATCATATGGAATACCCTGAGTCCTGCCAGGTGTGACCCCTGAGCAGAGCCAGGAGTAAACCCTGAACACACCCAGATGTTGCCCCAAACAAAAACAAACAGGCAAACAAATTAAAGCATTTTAAAATAAGGACTGAGCACATAGCTCTGTGGTAAAGCCTATACCTCCCGTGTGTGATGCTCTCTACTCAACAACTACAATAGTATATAAAATAGATTTTAGACAGACACTTCTAGAAAATGCTTTTATTTTTGTCTAAGGAAGGATGAATACCAATGCATAATTCATACATGACAACAAATCACTAAAGGATCTTTTAGTGAACATTACCATAAGAATTAATTTTTACTGGGTTCAAGGAGAGAATGCAGAGATTATGGCACTTGTCTCACACAGGGTCAAACTTGATTCAATGAAGATTGAATATGACCCCCTGAGAACTGCCAGGAGTAATCTCTGAGCACAGAGCTGGGAGGAAGCCCTGAAAACGGCTAGGTGTGACTCAGTTTTCCCCCATCCCCACCCAAAAGAATCAAATTCATTCTTTTCTCTCAAGAATCCTTAACAATATTATTTAATATCTTTTTTTATTTAATATCTTTTAAAAATAAGAAAAAATTGTGATACAAACCCAAAATCTTTTTACAATATTTTACATCCATATATAAAACTTCTGTATCTTCTTCTATTGCAAATCACAACACCCAAAAGGAGAGAGAGAGAACAAAAGAGAATGCCCTGCCACAGAGGTGGGGTGGGGTGGGGAGTGTTGGGGGGTGGGAGGGATACTGGGATCATTGGTGGTGAAGAATGGGCACTGGTGGAGGGATGGGTACTCGAGCATTGTATGACTAAAACACAAGCACGAAAAGTTGTAAGTCTGTAACTGTACCTCACAGTGATTCACTAATAAAAAATTAGAAAAATAAAAGGAAAAAGATTTGAAGCCTTCAAAACAAATAAAAACTTCTGTACTTGATTCATTGATTTGGGAGATTCTTTAAGGATTTTAAGGTTTTAGGTTTTTCTTATTTAAGGTTTTTCTTATTTCCAGGCCTTTTACCATGGCAGAGTTTGCATATTATAAAATCGTCTTGTCAAAGTGCTTCTTGTGCATACATTACTTTTCTAAAAACTGAAAAACTGAAACCAGAGCTCCTGTGTTCCCTTTCAAGGGTACTTGCTGTATTCTTCTCACCCAGGGGATGCTGTCCAGGAAATCCAGCTATGAAGACTAGCAGATTGTGTTTGAGGAAAAAAAAAACAATTTTTAATTTGTTATTTGATAGAAAAAAACTATTTCCTGTGGCTTTAGAGCAGGAGACCCTAATGGAGGGAAGCGATGTGTTTCTCAACTCACTGGTCCCACTTAATGTTTCTCACCTCAGTCCTCTAGAGCTACATTTCACTGTCTATAGCTACATTTCACTGTCAAATTGTCACAAATGTTAGGTCTTCCCCCCACACCCTGTTCCACTAAAACATGAGTTGGATATCATTATGTGAAGCTTTTTAAAATTGTAGTTTATATCACACAATTATGAAAGTGTTTAACACAGTTTTGACGTTCAAAGGCACTGCACCCTCAGTGGTAACTACAGTGCCCCGCAAACATCCACCACTCTCCTGAGTCAATTTTAGTCCTCGCTGGCACCTCCTACCTTATGGAAATTTCAGTTCTGCAATCAAAAACCAAGGGCTAAACTTTTTTTGAAAAAAAAATGGTGGTATTATTTAAAAATCACTTACTTTTTTCCCCAACATCCATCCCTTCACCAGTGTGCATTTCCCCCCTCACACACACACTCCCCGCTTCCTCTGTAGTAGGTACTTTTCTTCTCTATGTCTTGTCTCCATCTCTGTCTCTGTCTCTCTTGTCTCTCAGTCTCTCTCTATCTCTGTCTCTGTCTCTCAGTCTCTCTCTGTCTCTGTCTCTGTCTCTCTGTCTCTGTCTCTCTGTACTGTCTGTCTCTGTCTCTGTCTCTCACTCTCTCTCCCCTTCTGTTCAGATATTTTTCCAAATCTTGGTTCAACCTTGGGAGGTTATAGGAATCTAGAGATCTATCCATTTCTTTGAGGTTCTCTTGTTTTGTAGCATAAAGACTTTCAAAGTAATCTTTAGGGACTGGAGCTATAGTACAGCGGGTAGGGTGTTTGCCTTGCACACGGCCGATCTGGGTTAGATTCCCAGCATCCCATCTGGTCCCCCTGGCACCGCCAGGAGTAATTTAATTCCCGAGTTCAGAGCCAGGATTAACCCCTGAGCATCACCGGGTGTGACCCAAAAAGAAAAAAAAAGTAATCTTTAATGATTCTTTGAATTTCTGTGGTTTCTGTTGTTGTGATATCCTTTCATTTCTGATTTGGTTCTCTCTCTCTCTCTTTCTCTCTCTCTCTCTCTCTCTCTCTCTCCATTTTTGTGAGTAATGCTAGTGATTTATTAGTCTTGTTTATTTTTTCAAAGAACCAGCTTTTGATTTCATTGATCATTTGGATTGTTTTTGGGTATTCCAGCTCATTAATTTCTGCTCCGAGTTTTATTATTTCCTGCCTGGTTTGGGCTCCTTTTGCTGGTCATTTTCTAAGATTTTATGCTGTAAGGTCAAGTTATTTTTTGGCCCCTTCTTCCTTCCTGATGTATACTTGCAAAACTTTCCTCTTAACACTGCTTTTGCTGTATCCACAAGTTCTGGTAGCTCATGTCCTCAGTCTTGCTTATTTCCAGGAATCTTTGATTTCCTCTTTGATGTCCTCTATAACCCACTGTTTGTTCAGTAGCAGGCTGTTCAGTTTCCAGGTGTTTTATTTGATTCTCCGTTTCTGTTTATGTTTGTCTTCTATGTTCAGTACCTCATAGTCCAAAAAGATAGTTGATATAATTTGAATCCTCTTAATTTTATGGAGGTATGTTTTGTGGCCCAGCGTGTGGTCTAGCTTGGAGGATGTCCCAAGTACACTGGAGAACAATGTATATTCAGCTTTCGGAGAATGAAAAATCCTATATATATCTACTAGCCCCTTATCTTCCATTTACTCCTTCAAGGCTAGTATTTTCTTACTGAAAAAAACACTTATTTTTAAAAAATGTAAATTATCTACAATTATGTGATGAAAGGTTAAACTTCCAAACTGAAGAAAAGAAAAACAAAAATGTGATGTGCAGATTCTTCAGTGAAATACGATACTCTCCTAGACCTCGAGTACAAAGTTGTTGAGCCATCCAACCAGATGAAGTGTTTACAAATATGAGGCAATTTAATAAGTACAGTGCTGAAGAGCGGACCAGGGCCTGAGCACATGAGTGAGGTCCAGTGAGTGTTCTCCAGAGACCTTCACATCCGTCATCCCAGGCTCGGAACTCAAAGCAGGGACATGCCAGAATCAGAAGGTAAACTCTAAATAGCATAGATGGACTTGGCTTTTGAACTCTTTTCTTTAGAAGCCTCGTTTTTTTATTTGTGATCGGAAACCTGTTTGCTTAGGGTGGTGTGTGTTGTGTGGGGCGGGACAGAAATGTTTGGCTACTTTTGTTTCCATTTTTTATTTCCAGGTTTCTGTAGATTTTTCTCATCTTGTTTCCTGTTTTTCCTAAAAGCCTGACTATCTGGCTATCTTTTTTCCTGCAGGTGTTAGTAACTTCTTTATTCTTCCGGACATCCTATCATGGCCTTTCATGTGGGTTCTAGGACTCTGGTGAATGATGTGCTAACCCAAACAAGGAATCCCTTAGCGAGGGACTTCTGTGTGAAATTTTTTGAGAGACCTTTTTACTCAGAATAGAACTAGAACGGGCATCTCCAAAGCTTCCCAGAAAAATCCTAAAAACTCAGCTAAGTTTTTAACAAATAGATCCTTCTAGAGAGAAATCTTAAAATGTGGCTTTGCTTCTAAATTGCTGCCAACAGACTGTCAATAAATCATAAACTATAACCCTGGTCAACTGAAAAATTCCTTTATAACAGTATTCAAAAGAACCTTACTATATATAACATATATCAAATACTTAGTTGTCTTTGTGTTTCTTAATTATGCCTATTACCAGTTTATTTTTTAAATTATAATTCTACATACTTCTTGCCTGGACTTCATGCATAATATTATCCTGTTTATGGTATCTGGTATTTATGTCCTTAGGGTTTACATTATATTTTCTCTTTTTTGGCAAAAGTTATAGCAGCTTGGAGAAGTGACAGCTCAACCTCAGTGTCACTGCTGGCTTCCCAAGCCACTGGAATGACTGTTGTGCTTCAGGCCTCCCTGGGGATTACTTGGGGATGGAAATTTTCAGCCCCCAACTGGAGCTTAGCAAGAGCTAAAAAAAAATTAAAAAATAAAGTAATTTTCCAAAATCAAGTTCATTAAGACTCCTGCCTTATTATATAATCACTGTCCTCTCTGAAATATAATTCTTAGGACATTTCATTATGGGAAGAGTAATTATATCAGTGAGAGAACTCTAGTATGTTTTAATCTGATCATATAGTATTGCCCAGTACAGGGAGCAAATCTGATTAGGTGTGGTATTTTCCCAAATCAATAATAGCTAAATAATTACTCTTTAATGAAAATTTACACATTACTTAAATTAAAATCTTTACAAATGCCTAGCAATGAGTAATCCATTCTTCCACATTATACATTGGTCTAAATAGGGAATTTCAAGAAAAAAAGGTAAGTATTTGTATCATTTCACACATTATTTTGGCAAATCATTGCTTAAATTCAAAATAAATATAACCACCTTTGATCTCTTCACCAAACTAAGTATTCTTTGAACTTGACCAAGTTTTGTTTTCCTTATCATTTTATAGAAAGGAAATTTGCTGGATCTAGAAGTAGCTTGTTTATAATTCTTCTTCCAGGCCTTATTCTCCAAATCCTATGGAGAAACTAAGGATTTGTATATTTAAACAGACTCATTTGTCAGGAAATTTTTTGAACTCAATGTACAGACAAAGTATAATTGTCAAAAAGAGCTATAATATTTTTTATTTTTTTCCAGTAAAACTCTGGTTCCCATAAAGGAATATCCTTAGGGACAGATTTAGTACAAGAGTTAAGGCACTTGCTTGTATGTAGCTGACCCAGTTTAAATCCCCCCTCCCACGCATGGTCCCGCAAGTACCTCTAAGAACAGAGGACAAAGTCCTGAGCCCTTCAGTGTATGGCCCAACTGGTGCCTCCTACCTGCTCCAAAAATTAAAAAAAAAATTCCCAAAATAATTGTGTTAGAATTGTAATGATAAAATTTTACTGTATCATGTTTTTATTCTTGACGGCTAAGTTTACTTTTCCACAGAGTCCTTTAACAATGGTTAGTTAAATGATGTCTTTCCTTCAGGAAGAAAACAACCTTTTAATAATGTCCTACCTCACATGAAATGAAATCCAAAGGCCTTACCTTGACTTAAACAGTAGGGTTATCACATAATTATTCATACAAATGGAACAGTTACTAAGTACTACACTGAGTTAGAGATAAATAGGGCAGGGCAATCAATAGAAGCTGTAGTTGTACCAAGCAAAACAGGACATAGCAGTACACACCTAGAACACCCTACATGAATTCATCAGCCATATCTCTCAGATCCTATGTTCTATAAAGGTCCTTTTCTCCTAGTCCTTAGTTCCTGCCACTAGATGCTTTTCAAATGTAACAAGCATGCCTCCGCAGCTTGGAACCTTCTTCCTAGAGATATCTGCTTGTCTTACTCTTTTTAACTTAATTCCAGCCTTTACTTAAATCTTCTTGGTAAACAGACCTTTCCTAAATCCTTCTTAAAATAGTATCGTTCTTCTGTTCACATTCTCCCTCTTACCTCTTACCCTGCCTTATCTTTCTTCTGACATAATCATATATGTAGTTTGTTTCTTAATTGGCTGTGTCTCCTACCACAAGGTAAACTCTACTAGTGAATGTACTTTGCTTTATTTACTGTCATATGCCTAACATCTAGAGCATTTTTTAATATTTAGTCAACATTTGATCATTTCTCATGAATTGGTAAATGAAAACGTACAGAGATTTACAGATTGGTGGCTAGAAAAAAGGTTGTTTAAAGAGGAAATAGAAGCTTTCATTTACCTATAGATAGCAAGTAAGAAAGACTGTTATCTAAGAAATAAACATAGCTCCCTGAAAATATGTTACATGCTATATTATGTTAGGAAAATTTTTGTTTAAGTGAGTGATAAAGGTTGTATTCATGAAATAATGAGTCACTAAGTTGCATTTACCGTTTTTACTAAAATATGTTTGCTATTTGATTGTGGTGGGATAATTTCCTCTTTGGTGATACATAGTCTATATCTTTCTAATATATTTTATCTATTTAGATTACTGACTAAATGTTTTAGTTTAACTTAATTTTTTTAAATTTGTTTTAAATTTTGTGTTAGTTACTAGATTTAGAAAATCTTGTAACAATAGATTATGTGATTTTAGAAATAATAATACAAACAATTAGAACACCACCAATATTCCAGGCATTATTTTAACTGTTTTACAAATAATTACTTGTCCCAACAAACTCTTATGAAGTAACTATTCACATTATCCCCGATTTGCCATGAGGAAATTGAACACATTGATTTCAGGGCACTTGAGTTCATAGTCTGTGCTTTTAACTTCCTTGTCCTTTTCATATTGTATGACTTGTTATTCTGATTATTGTTTTATAATAACAATCAACTTAATGTTCCTGGTTTATCTCTACATTCCAATAGAAACATCTGAAATTATCCTCCCCCCACCTGATTTCTTTTGTAAATTCTAAATACTGCCTTTAGATATTTCATCTACTTAAAAAAATATTATGTTATCTTTTCTTAGCTTTTTTCTCAGTGTATTTTTATTATTATTTTTTCTTTATTTATTTTTAATTAGTGAATCACCGTGAGGGTACAGTTATAGATTTACTCATTTTTGTGCTCATGTTTCCCTCATTCTCAGTGTATTTTTATATTGGTTATTTGTTTTATCAGTTATGGTTTGTCTCACACGTTTTCAATGATTTCAAGGGATTTCTGTTTTGTTCATTGCTATATTAAAAAAATAGTCTTTGAGGGGCTGGAGCGATAGCACAGCGGGTAGGGCGTTTGCCTTGCACGCGGCCGACCCGGGTTCGAATCCCAGCATCCCATATGGTCCCCTGAGCACCGCCAGGGGTGATTCCTGAGTGCATGAGCCAGGAGTGACCCCTGTGCATTGCCGGGTGTGACCCAAAAAGAAAAAAAAAATAGTCTTTGAAGGACTTGGGGGCCATACTCACTTAGGAGCTACTCCTAACTCTTGGCTCTGTGCTCAAAGCTCACTCTTGGAAAAGTTGCCGGTGGCTTAGTAAATTGGGAAATCTGGGAGGTAGACTCAAAAAAAAAAAAAAAGAGTACTTCCACCTTACTGTTCAACCTGCCTTGGCACCAGCAATCAGGAAAAATGCCTGACTTGAATCTGGACTGGTACAATCTACTGCAAGAACTTACATTACAGATGTTTACATCCTGTCTCCCCCACAAGGCAACCATAAGACTGTGCCTGACATTCACCCTACTTCTAGGGTGACCATAGACTCAGGCTGGAGCAAGGAATTGCTCTTTGCAGAAAAGGAAAGTCAGTCCTAACTCTAGCAAAGATGTGCTGAATCCATTGCTTTCCTTCACAGAAAAGAATTTCAGAAAGAGGTTAAGTTGGGAAGCAAGATAGTTTTTATTGAATGACACTTACATAGGAAGACATAAAGGGCAAGGTAAAGAGGAAGTACATGTCATGATAGAACTCAGGCTTCTCCAGAGTGGAAAAAAACAAGCCAAGAGACAAAAAGACAAGCAAGCAAGATACATGTTCAAGGGAGAAGATATGGGCTTGAAGAGCAAGCCATGAATGGCCTTGGTAGGTTTTATACAGTTCTTGCACATGTTTTTTATCTGGGGTTTTTAATACATTAAAATTAATCTGGAAATTGTCAGATTAATTAATTAATGCTCTGTTGATGGTCTTCTCATAATCTCATAGATTCTTCTGTAGCTTCTCCTTTTCTGAGGAGTCTGCTCTTTGAGTGCAGTCTTGAATTTCTGCATTTGGGTGGTCTTTATACCCTTGGGCTACTTCAGGGGTAGGCAATCTCTTTTCAAGTTTCATTATTTCCCTGAAGTATGTTTCCAGGACCACCCTACCTATCAGCCTGCAAGTGCAGTGTTTGGGGCAATTACATATTGTGCTAGAGATTAAGCTGAAGCTGATCTCTTGCAAGGATAGTTCCTTACCACTTGTACTATCACCTTATTGCTACAGTTTAATGATGTATTTGGTATATATATATACACACATATATATATTTGTGCTTATTAACTATTGGGTGAACTAATAAGTAATAAATGAGAGGTTGAATTAAGATGGCTGAATGTTTGCAGTCTCCCTATGATCATGTAAAAATCTATGGCAAAACTAGGATTAAACTACATAGAAACTGACCAAAATCACAGTGAGTAAAATTTTCAACCTAAGAAAGTCCTCAGATGGAATGGAGACAAAGATTCATGGCTAAGAGAGAAACCCTCCTCCTGGGAACAACAAACTTCAATGGGGAAGAGATTTCTGGAGTGTAGAACTTTGTCCTGGGAAGCAGCAGACTGAAGTTATGAAGCACGTCAATCCTATTGTCTTATATTTACAACACTGGAACAGGAAGCAAGATATGAAGTATAAACAGGAGTCAGAGTCATCAGTAGGCACATCTTGGTGACCTCTCTCAACCTTGCTGGAGGACACCATATCGATCTCGCTCCAAAGTAACAGATCCTAAGGGCAAATTCCTGATAAGCTTAGCCTTTTCCTAGCACTTAGATGAGAGCAATCAGCAGGGACTGTGAAAGACCATAATTGTTTTAGCCTAACAAATGAATTTATCTGGCTTCCCTCAGTCAACATCCTACTGCAAGCAAATTACACCCTTAAAGGCAGAGAAAACCCTTGGGGTGAAATCAGAGAAGGTGACAATTGATTCCCCAACTACCCTCCTCTGCTTCCTGCCAGCTCCCACTGTCATGTGGTGTTACTGAGGCCCATCTCTTCTTAAACCTATTCTGTCATAGGTTTCCAGCCACAACATAAGTTTCTGCAACCAGTTCTCAGTGGCGGAAGGTCACAGGTGACCTTGAGTACCTGATTACTGTATAAGAACTTTCCAACTTGATGCACAAGTGTCTCTGAGCACTGGCAATCCTGAACTCCATAACCTATCCAGCCAGACATCCTCAATCTGTGATCACAGATATTGTTGAACTCTTGAAACCCTGCTGTCTATCCATATCAGCTCAAATTAGGTGCACACATACCCCTGAACACTCATAATCTTGTCTCTGGTTGCAGCCAGGCTAGCTCAAACTTGGTGCTGCACGCCTTGCCAAACACTTGTAACTTTGCACTGCAGAGCAGAGCCCAATTCTACCTCAGCAATTCAGCTGCTACTGGACACTTGTGACCACGAATCTCCTGGTCACCAAACAGGTCTGCCCTGCATATTTCTTTAGTCAGGCATCCATCAGTGTGTGGCCAGTCACTGCTCAGAACTTCTTGATTTTATCATCACATCTGCTGCTGGGTACTAGCAACTGTGAATACTGGTAACACTAGTCACTTCCCCGGCCTTCGAGACTTTGGTGCTGAGTCACTGTAAGGCACCCACAATCAAAAATTTCCAGTAATTAGTCAGATCCACATGAACTGAGAGCTGCATCTGCTTCCTAGCACTTGTCATCAATAATCTCCAGTTGCTCCCAGGCCCACTTGAACATGAGCCCTCACAGGGGGTTTCACAAAACATGCAAAATGAGGTAACAAAAGAATTCCTCTTTCTGGTGTAGAAGAAAGTAGTCTGAGAAGAACCTCACTTACATCAGGGCTACTTAAATGCCCTGAAGTAGACCTCAAATAAACAATCCTAGTGATAGGCCCTCAAATGAGGAAATCACTGGAAGAGAACTTCAGGGCACAGAAAGTATGTTAAATATCTAGGCAAAAATTATTGAGCTAAAACACAGTAGATGAACTGAAAAATCTAATAGCGTGGTACAACAACTGAATGACTGAAATGAAAATCAGATCAGTGAGCTCAGGAATAAAATATAGGAAACCATAAAAATGGACACCTCAAAAAAATTAAGAATTGATTCATATGACTCAGCGTTTTCTTTACTTGGCATCTGCCCTGAGGGCCCAAAAACACTATTGAAAAGACATTTATGCTCTGATGCTTTTGCAGCACTATTGCTATAGTCAAGACTTGGAAGTAATCCAAATGTCCAAGAACAGATAACTCGAGAAAGAAATTGTGGTATATATACACAGTGGAATATCACTTGGCTATAAGAGAACACAAAATCATGCATTTTGCTGCCACATGGACAGAACTGGAGCATAACATTCAAAAAAAAAATAAGTCAGCCAGAAAGGGACAGCATTAGTATGGTCTCTCTTGTTGTGTAGGATACAAGAAACAGTAAGTGGGGCTGGAGCAATAGCACAGTGGGGAGGGCGTTTATCTTGCATGTGGCCGACCTGGGTTCCATTCCCAGTATCCCATATGGCCCCCTGAGCACCGCCAGGAGTAATTCCTGAGTACAGAACTAGGAGTAACCCCTGTGCATCGCTGGGTGTGACCCAAAAAGCAAAAAAAAAAAAAAGAAAAAAGAAAACAAAAAAGAGGGAGAGAGAGGGAGAGAGAGAGAGAGAGAGAGAGAGAGAGAGAGAGAGAGAGAGAGAGAGAGAGAGAGAGGGAGGGAGGGAGGGAGAAAAGAAACAGTAAGAGAATAAAGAGAATAACAAACAAATAGCCAAAGACCCTAAGCAGTTTTCTACAGAACTGAGCGATCTGGGTGAGTGTGGTGGTGGTGGTGGTGGTGGGACACTGCAGAACGTGTGGAGGTAGATAGGAGGGGACTTGGAGCACTGGTAGAGGGAAGAGGCATTCTGGTGGCTAGTGTAATGCTGGAATAATGTATACATGAAATTAACATAAACAGTATTGTAAACCACAGTGCTTAAAGTAAAAGTAAATAAATAAATAATACAGTAATAAGAGACAGGGAAGGATATTATATAATGGTCAAGGGAACAGTTACTACATCAAGAGAGCTTAACTCTCAGTAATTTCTATGCACAAAGCATATAAAGTAATTACTGGCTGACCTGAAGAGAGAGGTTGACAGGAACACAATAAGTAGTCGGAAAATTTTACACCTACACTTTCACCAATGGACAGATGAGTCAGCCAAAAACTCATCAAGGAAATAATAGCCTTAAATGAGGAGTTGGAAAAGCTATAGGCCACATAGATATTTATGTGGCCCTTCACCTTTTCAAAAGATAAATGTACATGAAACATTCTCCAGCATAGAACAAATTATGGGACACAATAAAGTAATAATGATCTAAATCACATCAAGCATCTTTTCAGATCACAATGGAATAATGCTAGAAATCAACTATAAAAATAAAGCTAAAAAATTCAACCATTTGGGGACCAAATATAATAACTATTGAGTCAATGAAGAAATCAAAGATGCAAAAATTTTTCCTAGAAGCAAATAAGAATACACAGAACGCAGTAAAACTAGTACTAAGATGAAAGGAAATACACAGAATGCAGGCTTACAAAAAAAAGAAAAAGCCAAGAATAAAGCTTAATAATCTAATGTCACACTTTAAGGATATAGAATGAGAAGGACAAATGAAACTGAAAGTTAGAAGAAAAAACTAAAAAGTAAAAATTAGAAACAAAGTTGAAATTAAAAAGCCACAAAAGTGAATGAAAGTAAGAGCAAGAAATTCAAAAGTATAAGCTAAATACAGAAGTGCACAAGAAAAACTGGAGAAAACCCTAATTAATTGGATCTAAAATGAAAGGTGAGAAGTTATAACAGTTGCCATAGAAATACAGAAGATTATATGAAACTATCTTGAACAATTTTACAACACTATGTTGGAGAACCTAGAAGAAATGGGCAATTATTTAGAATATCCCAAAATACAATCACAAAATATAGAAAATCAAAACAGGTTAATCACAAACAATTAAATTAAAACATAAATCAAAAGTCTTGCCCTACCCCAAATAAAAACATTGGGGTTTACAGTGTTTTCTAGTAAATTCTACAAGATATATTTAAAGATGACCTATTATTAACCTTTTTCAAGCTCTTTATAAAATAAATTAGAAAAAGGAATTCTTAAAAACACTTTTTATGAAGCCAAAATTATTAGTTATCCTGATAGGGAAGGAAGTGATATTTTTCTGGAAATAGCAACTGAATTTAGAAGAGAAGAAGAATGAGCTGTAGAGCCTAGTAGTAATGATATATGCCATTATACACAGAACCAGATTTTAGATAACTTTAAAAGTCAGAGAGCAAAGTTTGGACCAAAGCTGAATGGAATTACTAGAATTTCTAGCTGACTAGAATTACTTTGAGTATGTGAGTGATTTATAAAGTTAAAAAATCAGGGCTGGATCAATAGCAGAGCAGGTAGGGTGTTTGCTTTGCATGCAGCCACCCCGGGTTTGATTCCCAGCATCCCATATGGTCCCCTGAGCACCGCCAGGGGTAATTCCTGAGTACCGAGCCAGGAGTGACCCCTGTGCATTGCCAGGTGTGACGAAAAAGAAAAAAAAATCAATCTTTCCATCTTCATTATTAGAACAAATGGAATGAAGAGTACAACACTCTTATCCCAATTCCTAGTACATGTTTAGATGTGCTAAATGGTGCTGTTATTATTACTGTCAAAAAAGTAATGATAGCAGACATTTTTGCTTTAAATATTTAATCTGAGTAGATTTATTTAATCTGAGTTATTATGACAGATATGTCTTTGTCTTTATAAAGCTGAATACAGTTTAACTAGTAATAAGACACCCAGGATTCAATATTACAACATGAGCAGGCCCTACATATACTTCATCAAAGGAAATGAGTTATTTCCATGGCCTATTCATAGATAAATCAAAAAGTAATTTAATGATAAAGTTTTCAAATTATTTACTACATTTTTATTTGTTAATCTGGGGAATTCTGGGCCACACCCAGAAATGCTCAAGGCTTACTTTGGGCTCTGTACTCAGACCACTCCAAGTGATGTTCAGGGGACATTCTGAAGAGTCTTGAATCAAACCAGTGTCAGCTGTATACAAGATAATCACCTTAATCCCCTTTACTCTTTCCAGTCCCTATGTACCTACTGTAGCACTGTTGTCTCATTGTTCATTGATTTGCTTGAGCGGACACCAGTAATGTCTCCATTGTGAGACTTGTTGTTATTGTTTTTTTGGCATATTGAGTATGCCACGGTTAGCTTGCCAGGCTTTGCCGTGTGAGCAGGATACTCTCGGTAGCTTGCTAGGCTCTCTGAGAGGGACAGAGGACTCGAACCCAGGTAGGTTGCATGCAAGGCAAACGCCCTACCCACTGTGCTACTGCTCCAGTCCTGATGTACCTACAGTTTATTGAAATGACTGTTTGCCACTATAGAAAATAATTTGTTCCCTTAAAGAATTAAAAATAGAATAACCATAAATAAAATCTAGCAATTCTACATCTGAGTGAGTATATAACTAAAAGAACTGAAATACAGGTCTCGTTTGGTTTTGGTTGTTTTTTTTTTTGTTTGTTTGTTTCTTTTTGGGTCATACCTGGCGATGCACAGGGGTTACTACTGGCTTTGCACTCAGAAATCACCCCTGGTGGTGCTCAGGGGACCATATGGGATGCTGGGAATCGAACCCAGGTTGGCCACGTGCAAGGCAAATGCCCTACCCGATGTGCTATTGCTCCAGCCCCTTGGTTGGTTTTATTTTTTTAAGTTTTTTTTTAAAAAAAATTGAATCACCAGGGCTGGAGCAATAGCACAGTGGATAGGGCTTTTGCCTTGCATGCGGCTGACCTGGGTTTGATTCCCAGCATCCCATATGGTCCCCCGAGCACCACCAGGAATAATTCCTGAGTGCATGAGCCAGAAGTAACCCCTGTGCATAGCTGGGTGTGACCCAGAAAGAAAAAAATGTGAATTACAGAGTTACAAAGATATTTATGATTGAATTTCATGCGCATATTGTTCCAGTGCCAACTCTTCACCAGTGTCCATTACCTTCCACCAACATTCCCAGTTTTCCTCCCACCTCCTAGCCACCTTAGCGGCAGGCACTTTTCCCCTCCCCCATTGTCCTAGTGTTCCTTTCCCTAACTTATATCCCTCTCACTTTCCCCAAGAGCCAAGCATCCTACTTAAAACCATTTCTCCTGCTCTTTGTTTCTCTTGCCATTGGACATTTGATATTCCCTGCAGGGTTTCTTTATGCCCATGTATGAGAGAGATCATTTTGAGTCTGTTCCTCTCCCTCTGGCTGAATTCACTCAACACGATACTCTCCAAATCCATCCACATTGCAGTAAATTGCACAACCTAAGGCTGAGTAGTATTCTATTATGTATATATGCCATAGTTTTTAAAATCCAGTCTTCTATTTATGGGCATTTGGGTTGTTTCCATATTTTAGCTATTGTATAGAGTTCTGCAATGAATATAGAAGTGCAGATATATTTTGATTTTTATTTTTGGCTCCTTGGGGCATATTCCCAGGTGTGAAATTGCTCATCATATGAAAGTTTAATTCCTAGTTTTTGATTAATGTTCATATGAAGGTTCCTTTATCCTCACATCCTCTCCAACACAGGTTGTTGTTCTTTTTGATGAGTGCCAGTATTTGTCGTGTGAGCTAATATCTCACTATTGTTTTGATCTTAATTTCCGTGATAATTTATGATATAGAGCAATTTTTGGTATGCTTTTGGCCATTTGTTATTTCTTCTTTGAAGGAGTTTCTGTTCATCTCTTCTCTCCATTACTTGAAAGGGTTGTATTTTTTTTTCTTGTAGAGTTCAACCAGTGATATACATATATAAATATATAATTACATACATATAAATCCTTTATTAGATGAGTAGTAGGCAAATAATGTGTTCATTTGAACACTGGCATTCATAGAAGTACTATTCATAATGACTAAAGCAAGAAGCTTGGTAAGTGTCCACATATATATAAATGGTTAAGTAGAATGTATTGTATACATCTGTGGAATATTATTTAGTCCCCCATAAAAGGGACATTGGGCTGGAGAGATAGTGAAAGTGATAAAGCACTTCCCTTGCATATGGTCACTTTGAATAATGCAACCCTAGTTTGATCCCAGTCAATACATTGGGTCCCCAGAGCCCTGCCAGGAGTGACCCCTGAGAATAGAACGAGGGGTAAACTCTGAGCATCCCCAGGTACCACCCCTAAACCAAACATTAAAAAAATAGAATTTGAGAATATTATGCTAAATGAAATTAACCAGTCACAAAAAGGACAATGTTTTACTGTATGATTGTACTTAGCATAAAATAGTTAAAGTAGACACATGAATAATGTGGAATAATGATTCCCAGGGAGTAGAGGGAAGTCATTTAGTCATTACTCATAATGACTAAAACATAAAAGCAAGATAAGTGTGTTTTCCATACAGGGAAGAGGCAATAGAAAGATACAGATTTGAGCCAGAAGCCCTGCGCACGCACCACCCTTGTTTGCCGTTATGTCGGCTCGCTCACCAGCCCGGCTCCACCAAATCCTGACTACATCTCCCAGGAGATGCACGCCAAGCAGCTGAACCGTATGGAATTAGCGCCCCTGCAGCTGAAAACCCCAGAACTCCCATGGGAGGCAGACGAGCTGAACACCCGCCAAACCAAGGCTCCGGCAGCAGCACCCATCCCCAACGCCACAGATACGCCAAGGATTCAGTTCCACCGCCGCGTGACTTTTCGTTGTTGACACCAATCTTCAAATAATTTCAGGTACCGGTGCTGGGGCGGAGAACTCTGCTGTTTTTATTGTTGTTGTTGTTTGTTTGTTTGTTTGTTTGTTTGTTTGTTTGTTTGTTTTCGAGTTGGGGTGGGCAGCCTTTCCCCAACCCTCTTAAATCTGGAACCGGCGGCAGTCCTGCCCCGACCCATTTTGCTTCCTTGTTGACTCTGTGACCCAGACCACAGAATTGTCTAAACTATGAAAGGTTCGCTAAGACACCTCCTGAAGTAGCATAAACCTTATCAAATTCTTAGACAAGGACTTAGCAACCCAGCATCAGCTATAACAATGCTCACATAAATTTATTTTCTGGAACTATCCACCTTAATATTTCAACTTTGTTACCTAATCAATTTTAAATTTTAATCCTAGACTTGTGTTAAGTTGTAACTTTTTTTTACATCAAATAATTTAAATTAAAATGCATGTATTATATATATATATATATATATATATATAGAGAGAGAGAGAGAGAGAGAGAGAGAGAGAGAGAAAGTTATAGATTTGAAGAGGCAGGGTATGGTGGCAGGGAGGCCAGGGAGGAACCACTCCTGGTAATTCTTGGGTAACTGAGCAGGCAGTTCGATGTGAGGATGACGAGCTTTTCAAGTCAGGAAGCACCAGTACCACCCACCACCATGATGCTCAGGGACATTAGGGCTGTGTTCAGTGTTGTCCTGGGGATGAAACCAGATTATTTGTCTAAACCCTGCACTATCTTCCCAGCACCACGTTACAGTTTAGTGAGCACAGGTTTTAGCTTTACAAGATGAAATGGATGGTGGTGATGATTGGTTTTACAACATTATGAGATTATTTAATATCACCAAGCCGTATATTTAGAATGATGGTGATAAATTTTATATATATTTTATCAAATAAAAAAATTGGAAAAAGTGCTGTGTGAAACTCTGCTGAATCCAGTTATAGCTTTTTCATTCCCCATGGAGGATATTTCACTAAAATTCAACTGGTATGAAAACAGGCATTTCCCAGAGGGATAAACAGAGAACTCGTAATAACCTCTGCAAGATACTCCATAAACCTCAAAGATTATGAGAATGCCTGTAAGGCTTTTTATTTAGTATAGTTTGGGGTGTTCTTGTTTTCCTTTGTTTTGTGATATGATAGGGAAGGTAGAATATAAACAAAATGTATCTCAAGTTTTTAGTTTTTTAGCATAAAGGGAAAAATTTCTACTAAACTAATTTTAGAATGCCATTCTCTTTAGTACAATAATCACGTACTATTTTCCAAACTGTTTACTTGAATTAATAATGCAAGTGATAATTAAATATAGAAAAAGTAGACCAAGGTGGAGATGGAGCAATCTAACAACAGAACTTCTGCAGAGGAAAGTAGAAAAATCTTCACTGTATCACTGACATCTCTTTGTTCATTGATTTGCTCGAGCGGGTGCCAGTAACATCTTCATTTATCCCTATGACCTGTGACATGCTAGTGTAGCCTGATGGCATCTGCTCGCTCCAGGAAAGAGCACATTGTTACTGTTTGTGACATATCATATTTTAAAGAAAAATCTTAAGAGGAAAAAAACTAAAAGGTGAGGGAAAAGTGATTTAATTCTTTTAAAGATTTAATAGTCAAAAATTTGAGCTTAAAGTCATAAACTGCTTAATTTCCTGTATGCACTTGGCATTATTGCTTATGGCCAGTGGTTTAGCAAACATTTTCTTTATGCCACACCCTTGGCCTATTCCATTTAATTAATAGAAAGAAAAGTCATCAACACATACTAAGACTGCTGAATAGCTGGATTAATCTTTTAACAAAGTCTTGAATATTTTTCATTCACTTTGCTCTTAAACCTTGGAATTAATCAGACTTTCAGTCAGGTTCTCAAATCTCCTCTCCATCTCTCTGCTGCCTTTTTTCTTGGTGTGAACCTGCAATTCCACACATTCCATGCTGCCCTCCACACCCTTTATGCAATCATCCATTTTAAAGTGGAGCTTTGTGGACATAACTACTCTTTTCCTAGCCAAAAGGCCCCTCCTCAGAGCCTTTATTCAACCTATGGCACATGCCATGTTTCCAACAGTAGGATTAACTTTGGGTAAGAGTAAACTGTGTGTATTTTGGGTGCAGATCAGTGTTTGCTGTTCTGGTTGGCAGTGTACACAATAACCTCAAATATCTTTGGGCATTTTAGTTTAGGTGTGGTCATCATGTGACACAGTTGTCAACCTTTTTTTTTTTTTTGAGGACACTGAGCTGAAAACTGGTTTCATTCTATTTGTTTTGGTTTGTTAAAACCAACTATTTGTTCATGGAGAGAGTATGCCTTCAGCACGGAGGTCACCTGAGCAGAGAAATTTGTTGGTTCTCTGCAAATTCTCAATTGTCACCATAAAATAAAGCCATTTACAGTATTTTACACTTTGTGGTGTCTTGTGGCATCTGATCCTCCAAGATAAACACAACTGCTCTTTCAAGGTATCATCGAAGATGACAAAGCTCATGCACTCAAATCTAGGTATGCTTTCGCTCTTACCAGAGCAACAGGCAAGAGTCCTAGAGCAAAAGCCTGGGTCAAAACTGCTCAATTACAGAGCAATTCCATATTCTGAGAGACAAAAAAAGTAATTGCTAAACAACTGCCTGTAAAAGCTCCTTCCCCTTTAACTCAAGAATATCATCAGGACCCTTAGCAAAAACCAAGCGGTGATGCTGACTTAGTTGTTTGAACATTGGCCCTGAACCTGGACATGCTTTTAAATTGAGCTAAGGTTTTAAAACAGCAACTGGACTCATTTAACTCTGTTTATTGCTATATCCTCCATTCTGGCTTTGTCCCAGAGATTTCCGATAGCTGCAGCAGCTTTGGAGTCAGTAACTCTGGTGTGTTTGCCTCTGACCTCTGACCTAAACCTTGGTGTTATTTTCAGCTGTTCTTTGCCAGGGAGTCTAACAGCTGCTGTTTAATGCCACAGACAACTTGTGACACACAGGGAGTTTCTAGCAATAAGATTAATTTACTGATCTTGTGCTCTGATTTGAAGAAGTCAATTATTTTCCTGAGAAGTGGGGAGAGGAGGTGCAGGATAAACATCAATACTGAAGTTAGAATTTTTTTCCCCTTTCTATTTTATACAATAACAATTGTATGCGGTATTTACCTTTAGTTTAAAAATATCTCGTTTCAACTAAAAGGTAAAGCAAGTTATGTTTCTCATAGTTACTTCTGAGTAGTTGTGATATCCTAACTTAGAATATGTTTATTGAAGTCCTTACCACAAAAAAATGCTGAAATGATAGCTACCTATTGATAATTGCTGGTTAAACAGTAAACAGTATTTTAAGCTGGCTTTTTTTTCTACCCTGGAGAAGACTGTGTTCTTCTTAAACACTTATCACTCTATCTCTTTCTCCTCTCTCATATCTCTATATTTCTCTCAATAAAAACTATTTCGCTTCACTTAGAAAAATAAAACAAAAAACCCAAGCTGTCCTTCAGAATCTGAGCTTTAGAAAATGTAAGCATTCTATGCAAACTTTCTTTGGTAAGACAGTGAATTTTAGAAAAGAAGGTTATTATAAAGTTGAATTTCAAGCAATTTTTGTTTAATCCCTAAACAAACATCAGTATTTATTTTTTCAAGTACATTGGTGGTGGGGGGAATTCTTTGCTTGAGGGAGACTTTAATAATTCCAAAATAAGTTGATTTCCAAGTCATAATTGGCTACTTTCAAAGTCCACCATAGCTGTATAGTTTGGCAAAACTTATTTGGATTGTCAGGGTGTAATTTTTTTTCCATCTGCTATCAAACATCAACTGATAGGCACAGTGCTAGAAACTGCCCTCTACATTGAAGATAATGGCAAAAATAACAGGCGCTTACTGTTACCATACTAGGGGTGTGGCGATTCTCTCCTGCGCTCTCCTCTCTCTCTCTCTCTCATGATAAACTCAATGGGGTTGTCTATTTTTAACCTCCTGTTCTTTCCTTTTGGCAGAGTAATCAGTGCAAGCAGAGTTCTTTCCCTGAATGAATCCGAGTAACCCCGGTGACTGCCTTCTGAAATGACCGGCAGACACACATCTGCACAGAGGCTGCCCAAAGTCTAAACTCTGGATACAAAGTGCCATGTCCAGCCAAAGAGGACCACGTGTGGAGCTTTCTGCAACAACAGTCAGTTCCGTAGCTGTGCAGGCTGGGAACTGCAGAATCGTCATAGCTGTCATAAAGGTAAGCCGACAACTTTCTTTCTTCTGTGTGGCTGTGGACTTCTTGCTGTGCTCTGATAATCCTAGAAAAAACATTCCACACAGTCGGCTGTACTGGGCATCTCAGAAAGAGCAGAGCCGGTATAGCTTACTGCTTAAACTGGCAACTAAGAGAAACTACCAAGTTTTCTTCGTGTACTAGAGATCTCTTTCCATTAGTCAGACACCAATTACAGCAGCTTGATTTAAAGGAAATAATTAAAAAAAAAAAAACTCCCCCATCCAAAAGAAAAAAAGAAATAAAAACAACTACTCTCTACTTTCAATTTGATGTTTAGAGGCAAGGCGTTGTTGATTACAAGGTTTTAATTGCCAGGCTGAAGAGTCAAGTGTGAAATGATGTGATTTTTGAGAGTGGATGCGATGGAGGAGAGAAGAGAAAAGTCCCAGCAGGGACGGGTGGCAATGTTTGGAGTATGATGAAAAGCAGGGAGCTCCTAATGAGAACAGCCCTGCTAAGTGCTCTTCGTAGCACCTGGCTTGACACAGTAAAGGCACTAATAAATCCTTGTCACTCTGTTGAGAGAAGGAAGATTTTGCCAAAGAAGGTGCAAAGGACATGCATCAAATTTGCTCTTAAGAACAGGAAGTTGAAGCCATTGGGGCTTAAGTCTCTTGCATGTTTCATGTCAAGTAATGTGTTTATTTGCAAAGATGACTGCACATCTTTGGGCTGATGAAGACATCTATGACTTCATTTCCTATAAAAATATCCTGCAAGCCCCCCCCTTCTTAAAGCATTATGTTTGGATTTAGGCAATTCACCCATCTGATATGTTTAAACAAGGGAATCCAGCACATAAGCTGATACCAACTGGGTACAGTCAGAACTCGATCAGACCTAATTGAATGATTTTTATGGCTTTTTGCTAGAGCATGGGGGAAAAGGCTATTTAATTTTACTTAATTGTTGTAAATTTTATGTTAATGTGAACATTCATGTAAGGGAAACAGCAATTGACCTTGAGCAAAATGACTCACTCTAGAATCTCAGAAAGCAAAGATTTCCAACCGAGACTGATTTCCCAGTGCTACTGAGGCTTGACTGTACGTGAACACGACACTGGACCCCCGTGCTTTCAAAAGCAATGCATGCACAATGGAACCCAACCTGAGGCAGAAGTAGTAGACACAGTTTGTATGATGTACTTTTATGATGGTTTATGCAACTGCAAATTTTAACAATGAGAAAAAAATGGCAAACCCACTCTTTTAAAAGAGTTAACTTTACCTCTAATTTGAAATGTTCAGAGCAGGATGAGGACAAATATGTAAGGAAAAAAGTAGAGGGCCAGAGGACAGTAGATGCTTTGCACATGGGAGCCTGGGTTTGACCCCCTGTACCACATGACGCCCCTGAGTACTGCCAGAGTAAGTCCTGAGCATCGCTGGCCATGGCTCCCAAACAAAACAAACAGAAAATGAATACATTACGGAAGAATTAGAAAAAGATTGATGGTAAGAAAAAAAAATCATCTAAGATTGTATTAGAAATACTTTAACTGAACTGCATATTTAATGTTTTCTATTATTTAAAATGTTTAAACTATATTTTATTTTATTATTATTATTCTATTATTCTTCTATTTTAAAAGATTTTGGTTTAGGTAAATTTAGCAAACTATTTCTAAAAACTCCTCCTTCCATGCCTTACTCTCCTACCAGAGTTCTCTTAACTAGTGAGTTCTCTTAACTGTCCCTGTAGTTTATACAGTTCATATAGTTTATATATTGGATATATATATCAACTATATCCAATGCCACTAGTAGTGGAAAGCTTATCTTAAAGAAATAAAAGTGTCTGTATCTGTGAACTTCTTGTTCCCAAATTTCTCTTGGTACTAATTATCCAGGATAAATGTTTCTCCTTATCTTTAGCAATTTACTTAGGCAGATGCATGTTAGTGGTCCCTCTTGTCTAATCAGTTGTTGCTTCATTGAAAAGCAATTCCTCAGGAAATGAGATGATGAATTATTTCTTGGAGCAGTGATAGAACCCAGAGCGTAGAAAACAAGTTGGTTGCATTAAAATGGCTCTTGTCACATGCATCTCACTGTATTGATATCATTGTATGTACTTTGTTGAATACTCAATAACAAAATTTTAAAACATTACACATAAAAGTTGTTGTTTTGTCACCTGTTTATTCTATGTGATTGAACCCATGAGGCCAATGTAAAGACAATAAAAGGCCTTTAAAAATCTTTCCTGTATGATGAAGTTTGTATCCTACTTGCCTGAGTAGAGTTTCATTATTATTTTTCTTTAGTTTAATTTTTTAAATTTTATTAAAGAACCATGTTTCACAAAGTTATGGACAGTTGAGCTTTAGACTTACTATGTTGTAGTACTGATCCCATAACCAGCATCAAGTTCCCTTCACCAGGGTACTTAAACTCCTTCCCACTACCCTCAGCCTGCCATCTGACAAGCACATTTTGAAGTTTTATTGTCGTAATTTGGATTTTGTGTTTTCAGTGTTGTTGTTGTTATTGTAGTGGGCCTAGAGAGCTACACTCCCACATTGCCAATATACCCAGAGCTCCTGACCTCTACTTCCTCTTTAGTCTTATTTCTCATCTTCTTCGTTCCCCCCTCAAATTTTTTCCTTTCCTGTCCTTCTCCTTATTGAGTTTCATTATTATTAATGAAATTTTGTTTTGTGAATGAGAGGATATATAAATATGAGTTATTCTGTGATTTTAAAATATTCTATAGTGCCGAATGTATTGCACGTGTTCCTTGGTCGAGAATTTTAAATTTAAATCCAGTGTGCCAGGAGAAAAAAATACATATATTTTTTCCAGGAATAAAATTAAAATAAAGTTATTTTATTCTGGAAATAAAATTAAAATAAATATATTTTATTCTAAGAATAAAATAAAAGCAGGCCACAAATTCCTGGTAGACTTTTACTATTCTCTGTCAGAAAAATCTCTGTGGGAAGGATATACTGTTATGTAATTCATGCTAATTGGAAAACTGGAACAAAGGGAGCAGGGAGAAAACAAGGATGAAGAGAAATAACAAGAAGAATTAAAAGTGCATTTTGTTTTATTTTTGTTTTTCAGTCTGGGAAATGGGTACAGCTTCAGCTGACTGAATCACAGCCAAACCTCCTAGAAATTGGTAGCAGTCTAAATGAAACCAAACAACTTCTACATGATCATGAACTTCTTTTGGCCAAGCTCAAGGTGAGATATACAAAATTACAGCAAAATTTTAAAAGTTGTTTTGTGTAGATTTTTAGTTTGCTTCCTCTGAGGCCACTGACCTCTAGGTGGTTTAATATAAAGCCATGTAGACAATTGGGAGATTGCTAAAGCAAGTTATGAGTTAACACTAGCATTTGAGAATAATAAAAGGATTTTAAAAAAATCTCTCCCTAAAGTAATAGAAATATAGGGTGTGGTAATGTTTTACTATTCTCTGTCAGAAAAATTTTTTCTATAGAGAAATAAGAAATTTTCTTCTGATAGGCTTTTGTAAAATTTTTCACTATTTTTCCATTTTCATAGTTACATTACCAAGTCACAATAATAGATCTAAACATTCTGTTGTTGATATCTGTTGGAAGAATAATATAGTGGATTCCCCTCCCCCACTCTGTTCACCTATTGAAAATATCAGATTTGGTGTTTAATAGTTGAAGTCCTTGAAACCGGATAACCCTTGTGATAAAATCAGAGTTATTATTCCAAATATGATGCTGTTATTTGGTTGAGTCTAAAAATCACATTGGGTTTGACATTTGTAGATAAGTTATCAAATCAGGGTCAACTATATAATTTTTGAGGCTCAGTGAAAATGCGGGGGCTTCTGTTTAAACAGCAAGGATGACCTTTTCCTCGTCCTATCCTGACATTATTTGTTGTCTGCCATTTTGTGTCCAGGTTTTCAGGCTGGAGGATATGTGCGGCAAGTGTAATCTACACAGGCACTGGGACTTAGCATTACTAAGTGTCAGGGTGCAACTTGATGCAGCTTCTGCGGAGCTGTGTCCTGATTTCTGCCAGGACACATGACCAAGGTCACTGAGCATGGGAGGGGGGTGCTGATGGGAGAGTAGAGACCTGTGACACTTGGGAGAGGAGGCTTGAGTTCCCCTGACACTCTACTGTCTTGTACTTCATTTACAAAGCAAAACTTAAAAGATGTGATTGTTAAGTATTTCAAGACAGTGACAAGCAGAGACTTAAACCCCAGGTGATCTTTTTCTGAGTTCCATGATTTGTGTGAGAAATGAAATTCGCAGACGAATGAATGCTGTCATGAGATCAAAGAAGTTTGATTCAGAGACTGGTAATGTTTAGATAGGCTGCCTTTCCACTTTGCTGCCTTCTTTGAACACTGAGGCTGAATTTAGACTTGTTTTCTGTTTTTAGAGGTAGATCTTTTGATATACATGGACACAATAGCTTTTGGGGGGCAAAGATGTAAGGAGTTTAGGCTTCTCATGTAATGCTCAGTTGGCCTGAGGGCCACTCTTGGTAATACTCCAGATGACTATGTGAGCAAAATGGTCACTCATGCTTATGTCCTGCTGCTCAGGCCAACGGGACCACATCTGGCAGCACTGAGGGATAGTCAGGCAGGGATCAAGTGGTACTGAGGTTTGAACTAGGGGCCTTGAACATTCCAGATATGTGTGCTAGACCTTTAAATTATCTTCTCGAGCTCTGGACAGAAGTTTTTCAAATGTTACAGTAGGAAAAAGAAGTAGAAAATCAGACTGAGAAACTGAAGAAAGATTTCGTACTGAAGTATGCAGAGTTCATAGAATCCAGAGCTTATTCTCCTACTTAAGAAAGTTTCTGCGCCGACCTAGTAAGACAGTGGATAGGATGCTTGTCCTGCATGCAGAAGACCCAGGATCAATCCCTGGCATCCCATGTGGTCCATCAAATGAACATAGAGCTAGGAGTACTTCCTGGGCATTTGGAGTATGGCCAAAAACCAAACATTTAAAAAAAGAAAGTTTCTTTCTTGAATTTTGCTTTCAAGGTAGAAATTCTTGGTTGTGAGTTTCAAGAGGAAGGTGGGGGCAAGAGGTACTTAATCTTTCAGTGGTCCGAGAGCTGTGGCCTGAGAGCTCTTACCCTGGTTGGCACACAGCGATGGATGGATGAAAGACAAAGGGAATGGAGAAACAGGGACTGGGCCTCAGGCTTGTTGGTGGTCAATTTATTTCTCCCTCCTCCCGGGATAGTCCAATCTTTCCCTTACAGAACAATCATAGTCATAGTTTTGGTCGTAGTCCCAGTCATAGTTCCATCATCCTAGTCTCCCCGAAAACCTCAAAATCCTCTTAGTTGTCCTCTTTCTACTCCTTGTCCAGTCCTCTCTCACTTCTTACAGCAGAGTTATATAGAAATCAAGATGAGTGGGGGTACAAATAGGTGGGGTTGAAGATTTTCATAGCAAACAGATGTAAAGCTACTCCTTCAGTGGAAATTCTAGGATATTAACTCAAGGACAAAATCTCATCTCAGGGTTCAGCACACCACATTACTAGGAGATCCGCTCAAGGGCGGTATTCCATCTAGGGATTCCATTCTCCTTTCCTCAGCTAGTAACCCATTTAAACAATCATAGGAAATTTACTTCTTACTGGAGTGATAGCACAGCAGGTAGGGCTTTTGCCTTGCACACGGCCGACCTGGCTTTGATTCCTCTGTCCCTCTCGGAGAGTCCAGCAAGCTACCGAGATTATCCCCCCTGCACAGCAGAGCTTGGCAAGCTACCCATGGCATATTCGATATGCCAAAAACAGTAACAAGTCTCACAATGGAGATGTTACTGGTGCTCGATCAAGCAAATTGATGACAATGCTACAGTGCTACAATATTTCTAGTCCTTTTGTATGAACACTTTAAGAGATATATTAAGCTTAAAGATTGGCTCTTTCTGGGGACTTCTCGCTATATATTCCAGAGCACAGTCCTCAGGCCAGGTTAGTCTTTCCCAACCACAAGAGGGTCCTTATTCAGTTATTTCTTTCTGCGTCATGACAGAACTTGTCCATGATCATGCTCTTAGCTTATTATACTTCATATGGCACTTAGCTTGTCCCTTTCCGATGCCAGGGAAGCTTATCACTTACCCTGGGTCCATCCAGTCCCTTTGTCGGGACCCTGCTTTTAGAGTGCAAGGAAGTAAAAGCAACTGAATCTTAAGTCAAGTAAATATGATGGATGCCCAGGAGTAAATATTAAAGCATAGCATGGACTGTCTTCCTGTGTCTCTACAAAAAAGACATTGCTAAATAAACCATGCAAATGACATAAAGGAAAGTGACAAGCAATATAGGATTATTAGTGCTTGATGGAACTGGGTGTGCCTCAGGGATGCTGTGAAACTCAGTAAACCTAAGCTCCTTGTGGGAGGAGCAAGTACAACCCAATGTTATTCAACACTTGTCCACCATAATCTTGAGTATTTGAAAAAGCACATGATAATGAAAAAGAGTACTTGATCAGGAAATTGGGTCCTATGCTTATTATTTTAACTTACAAACTCAGTGGGGAATTCAATATAGAGTCCAACAAAGCATTGCTAAATAGGCAGATTTACAAATTATTCAAACTACCAATGAATCACGCACAATGATTCATCCCAAAATTTTATTGGAAGGACAAGTATAAGAAAGATTGCTTTGTGTTATTTTTAAATTCTACAGTAGCTTTCTCTTCCCCAAAATTTTGAGATCTTTTGAAATATTTGGAAGAAAACAGTCAATAAAAAGCAGTCAACAAAAACTGAAGACTGACAGCATATGTGAAGTACAACAGGAAAAGTCCTAATTCAGTGTTAATTATACTAACTAGTGAAATCTGGCTAACTATTCAAAGTTTGCTTCTATGTAAAAAGCTTAATTCCATGAACTATGGAAATGCAACATTCTCCTGGCAATTTCTGCCCATTGACAGAGGTTTAACTCTCATCATCTCCTTAGTCTCCCTTTCTTTCTTTCTTTCTTTCTTTCTTTCTTTCTTTCTTTCTTTCTTTCTTTCTTTCTTTCTTTCTTTCTTTCTTTCTTTCTTTCTTTCTTTCTTTCTTTCTTTCTTTCTTTCTTTCTTTCTTTCTTTCTTTCTTTCTTTCCACCAGCATTCAGGGGCTGAAGTACCCTTCTGTAGTTTTTAAACTTTTAAAATTCATCCTAAAGAAGAGGATGAATCAAATATTAACATGTTTTGTGGAAATTCTCTCTCTCTCTCTCTCTGGATGTGAGTCTAAGAACATGAAATCTCAAGTGAAAGGCCTTTGCCTTTATATATAGGCCTCAAACAATGACCTCTGAATGTCTATTTCCCTTATACTCCCTGCACCTCACCTCCCATTCAACCCAGCCAGTCACTCCAAGACGTTAATTTTAAGTAAGAACACCATTTTAACCAATGGTTTTGGTTAAAGAAATCAATTTAAAGTTTCTCTTAAAGAAAAGAAAACTATTCCAGTTCTGCTAACAAAATACTTTAAAATAACAACAACAAAAAAGAATTCCATAATGTAAATGGATAGGTCACTATAACAACCAATTTACTAGTTTCTGTTCTTTCAGGATAGACAGATCTTAATTCATAATGGAAAATTATTGATTGTAAGTTTCAATATGAGCTTTTCAAATAGGGGAACATCAGTCGATCAATAAATCAATAATGTTTAAGTTTTAATGTTACTTCCAGTCCTTTTCCTATGTTCAGGGAGGGCCCAGCAATTTGTTCTCATTATAAAGAAGATGCTCTGTAATGGATGCGGACAGTGGAGAATTCACCGCCTAGTTCATTCAATCTGTTTCCCACAGAGCAATTACTAGCATATCCGGGCTCTGGTTCTTTATTTGAAAAATTATGACAATAACATTTCCTATAAAACATCCACAAAGGAAATTTGGGGGAGGAATGCAATGATATACTAAATTCTGGTTTTAAAAGAAAAAAGTAATAAAATTATTATATCAGTGATTAATATGTCAAAGTAATTTGTTTGATAGAATATATTCTACCTTCTGTTGAAATAATATAAAATATTAATAATTTAGACTGGGAAAATATCTGGAAACAGAAGTTTTATGAGTGTTTCTGGTATCTATACCCTAGAAATCTTATTTTATTTCCGTCTGTATACTTAGTGAATCCCATGGAGCATTCACAGGAAAAACATTTCCCTGTTTTTAGTGGTGAAACATAATCATGTGGATAAAACACCAGCTCCCTAAAGGTATCTAGATTCCTAAAGTATACTAAGATAATTTCAAATAAGAAGAAAAAAAATACCCAAAAACTAAGGGTAGGAAATAAAAGAGGAAGTCAGGGGAAGAAGATAGTTAAGGCCAATGTAAAGATAACTTCAGGTGTTCAGGGATGAAGATGGAGTCAGAAACAACATACAGAGAGGTTTGCTCATGTGAAAGATAAAATAAAATAAATGAAGAAAAAAATCACACACCCTGTGAAAACAAAATTGTGGTAACCAGTGGGGAGAATGAAAGTGGGTGAATTATAGGTATATAGGGACAATTATATGGTGGGGAATGGAAACTAGGCTTTTAATGTTGATAATAATGAGGCGCCTACAGATTGTGATGCTGTACACTTGATCATTAAATATGTTAAAACCAATTGTAATGAAGAATCAAGAGAAGCTTATAATCTAGAGTCCTATAATCTTTTTTTTTATTTTATTTGTTTATTTTATTATCATAATTTTTAAACATCCTGTGCTAACCAAAGTTCCATTAAATCTTTGCATCTGATTGCTGTATACATACCATGCAATCGTCATATTATAAAAATTCCGTTTATTATATATTTTTTTTAAATTTATTTATTTTTAATTAGAGAATCACCGTGAGGGTACAGTTACAGATTTATACACTTTTGTGCTTATACTTCCCTCATACAAAGTTTGGGAACCCATCCCTTCACCAGTGCCCATTCTCCACCATCCGTAAACCCAGTGTCCCTCCCACCCTCCCCAATCCCATCTCCCCCCACCCCACCCTGCCACTGTGGCAAGGCATTCCCTTCTGTTTTCTCTCTCTAATTAGCTGTTGTGGTTTGCAATAAAGGTGTTGAGTGGCCGCTGTGCTCAGTCTCTAGCCCTCATTCAGCCCGCAACTCCCTTCCCCCACATGGCCTTCGACTACAATGTAGTTGGTGATCGCTTCTCTGAGTTGACCTTTCCCCGGAACGTGAGGCCAGCCTCGAAGCCATGGAGTCAACCTCCTGGTACTTATTTCTACAGTTCTTGGGTGTTAGTCTCCCACTCTGTTATTCTATATACCATAGATGAGTGCAATCTTTCTATGTCTGTCTCTCTCTTTCTGAAGAGTCCTATAATCTAAATAGAGAAATTAGCACTCTGTGAACAATGACACTTTGGAGTATCACTGTCATTGTCATCCCGTTGCTCATCGCTTTGTTCGAGCGGGCACCAGTAATGTCTCTCATTGTCTCATTGAGAGACTTATTGTTACAGTTTTTGGCATATCCAATATGCACGGATAGCTTGCCAGGCTCTGCTGCGCAGGCTTGATACTCTCGATAGCTTGCCGGAGGGGTGGAGGAATTGAACATTGAACTCGGTTGGCCGCGTGAAAGGCGAACTCCCAACCGCTGTGCTATCTATCACTTTGGAGTATGGAGTATGGAGTACTAAAATCCTGCAAGTCTGAGATAACTCCCGGATCTTTTGGTTTCCCAGTTCTGACAAAATCCTGACACTAATGAATGCTCATTTGTGTCCTTTTCTTTTATATTCATTTAGCTAGACATGAATACAACTAGAAATAGGTAAATATTTTAGTAGTAAGATGAAAGTCTTATTAAAATTTTCCCAAAGGACTAGAGAGAAGTTAAGGTGTTTGCCTTGCATGTGGTTGTAGCCACAAATCTGGTATGAATCGTTAGCACCACAATATGGTCTTCTGAGCACTGGTAGGCATTCCCCCTAAGCACAAAGCCAGAACTAGTCCCTGAGCACTGCTGGGTGTGCCAACTCCTTCTCACCCCCTATAAAAAAGCCCTGCCTTAAATAAGGAACAAGTGATGTTAGTGCTGTAAACTGTGCTTAGCATTATTGCAATAATACCTTTTTGAGGGCTACAGAGCTAGTTCAGGAGTTAAAGTATTTGCCTTGTCTGTAACTGACCCTAGTTCACTGCCTGGCACCTCATATGAACCCACAAGAACTGTCCTGAGCATAGAACTGGGAATAGCCTATGAATACTCCTGGGTATGGCCACTGGAAACAAACAAAACATTGTGAAATGATTGCCAGTGTTCCCCAAATGTTTTTATTTCTACAAACAGAAACTCCATGCCTATTTAAACAATGACTGATTCTGCCTCTAGTGATCTCTATTCTACTGTGAGTCTATGAATTTTCTGTTTATATAACTTAAATAATTTAAATAATATAATAGTTGCCCTGTGCTGTTCTGACTTGTTTAATTAAAATAATTTTTCAAATTTAATTAATGTTGTAGTGAGTATGTGAACTTCAGTCTTTCCAAATAAATGACTAATATTCTATTGTATGGATAACATATTTTATTTATTCATTCATCCATCAATGAACACTTCCTCATTTGCACTTTTCACCTATTATGAATAACATTACAATAAGCTCAAATAGATACAATAGATAATTGTGGCTATGTTTAACCCTTTAGATGCTGGAATGAAACTGTTATATTTAATGTCAATTCTATACTTTGTGAGGAAACACCAAAATGTTTTCACAGTAGCCACATCATATTACATTCTCATCAGTAATGTACAGGTTTTCCAATTTCTCCACTTTGGTGCCAAAGCTTGTTATTTTCTGTCTTTTTTTTTTTACTCCCTCCTATTACAACCATGTTTGTAGGTATCAGGATAATTTTAATTTGCATGCTCCTAACGACTAACAATGTTAAGTGTATTTTCCTGTGTTTTATGACCAATTGTCTATCTTCTTTGGAGAAAATTTGGATCCACTTTTCACACACCTCAGGGGACCATAAGGTGGTGGGGACCAAGAGTTGGACTCCAATGTGCAAAGTATGCCCCCAATTTTTAAAGCCATCTCCCCAGCCCCTTTGCCTCTTAAAAACTGGGTTGTTTGTGCTTTTCAGTGTTGGGTGGTGAGAGCTCTTTATATATCCTGGGACTGGGGAAATAGGACAGGCAGACTCAGGTTAGATCCTTCCTCAGCACCACATAGTCCCAGGATATAGGTTGGTACACCCTAAAGGCCACCAAGAACTCCAGTGAGGCCTGAGTAATCCCCCAAAGCACAGGGCCTGGGCAGCTCTGAATCCTCGGGCCTATGCATTGAAACACTGGCTTGGTTGATAGAGACTCATCAGATATGGCCCCCGTAGCCTTGAGCCCTTTTTGGAAGGTTCTCCCTGTGAAAAAGACATTGTTATACTTTCTGGATAGTAATCCCTTATAAGATAGAAGGTCTTCAAATATTCCTTCTCACTATCTTGACAGTGTCTTTAAATATTGTATTTCTGTTATGTATTTTCATATAAATACAATATTTATATGACTCGATTTATAAAGCTGTATTAAGGAAACTTTCATTACATGTGTATTTTGAATGCAACAGACCCCTTGCAGATATAATTTGAAGAAGACAAAAGCATTTTGCATTTTCTCTATCATAGCAGTATTTTATTCACAAAATAGGAATTTCTGCAGTCTCAGGAATGGATTGATGCTTTCACCCATCTTTCCTCCTCTTTCTTCCTGATAGGAGTGAAGGGACTCTGTTACATAGTTGATAAAACTTGGGGTAGTTGTCACAGAAAAGCTTGCCTTGGCAGGTTTTCCCGCATCCCTAGCTACCCTTGGGCCACAGTCCCCCAACTCCGTGCTTCAGCTGACCTGGCTAGACCCCCTGTCTGGCAGAGGCAGACACAGCCACCCTTCTCAGGACAGGGAAATTCATATTTATGCCTCAGATACAACTTTCTCCACTGGCAAGTCCCAAAGACTAGGTTTTCGGAAGAAAATGGAAAGCCAAATCAACTTTACCCTCCGGGCCTTCCACCACTAAATTGTTCTGTGTTTAGCATTTTTAAAATGCCAAGTGTCTGGCTTATTTTTCATGGTCATTTTGGAGAAACTTCCTCTAATGAGATAGGAAGGTCACAGGAGCCCGGAGGAGTGGTGACAGTGTAGGTTAATTTTTCTTTCAGCCTTTTAAAAATGAAAAACTTTTTCCATTCAAAAACAAAAATGGCATTCTCACAACTATGAAACAACAAAACCTACCAGTTCTTCTTCCTGCTTCACTTGGCACATTTCTAGTTACAGGGATTTCTTTTTGTAGACATTTAGTCCAGTGAATAGTATAGAGCTGTGGTGTAAAAATTTGAATAGCAGCTTTTAGATTTGAAAAACACCACAGTCACTTAAAGAAATGTATTGCTTTTTATGAGACTTTGTTTTAGGAGCAGTTAGAGAATCCATGACTATTGGCACACGGGCATGGCACTGAGAATATTACAAACATCACAAATAATATGCTACTTCTTTGGGCTAAGCAGGTGTTCAAAATATCACCTTACCTAATGAAGAGTTCATGCAATTCCCATGATTGATGGCTGGAGAAGAAATTCTGTACGGGAAACATTTGTAGGCACAGACTAAAGAGTTTAAAAATTGGAGAGAGCATTTTCTCTAGTCCCTGTCCTGGTTCAGCAGTCAAGGTTGGATTCCTTGACAGATGCTTAAAGAAACGCCTGTGGGAAATATGAAGCACTCATCATTTTCCTTTGTGGCAGGGATAGTGAGTGACACAGATCTGGCAGGAAAGAGGCACTGCCACATTTCTGCAAAGATGTGGCTCGTTTAGAGCAAATACCAACCACTATTTTGACAACTTTGGAGGGCACCGGTATAGAAAAAGATGATAATATATTAAAGGTGGACACAAATTCTTTGGTACTCCTCCAATTTAGACTGGGGTCTCTGTCCTTTTCCTTAACTCTGAGACTGCTTTGATGAGCAGTTTATAAGCAGGATACAGTATCAGTCTCATCCCAGTCTCAGGAGAATGATTGCTTTTACCTTCTGTAACTTCAAAAAGTTTTCCTTGGATCTCAGCCAACTTTCGAGGCAGGCAAATAGCACTGTGGGGAGGTCCATGTGGAGAAAAAGGAGATACTGAACAAAAGCTCTGGCTGTGCTCTGGGCTCATAGCCAACCAATCTGCCAGACCTGTGAGGGAGCCATCTTGGAAGTCGATTTCCCAACTGATTTGAACACAGACAAATCTTCCTCATGAGGCCCCCTCAAATTGAGAATCATGAGCAAAATAAAGAGTTATTTTAAGCCACCCGTATTTGGGCCACCAAAACCTATTGCTATGCTGTTTGCCACACAACAATAGGTAATTGGAAGAGAAGAAAATAGGCATGGAGCTGTCCTTCAGTGCCTTTTGAAAGAGCCCCCACAAGTAAAAAGGCACAGGCAGAAGAAAACAAGTTTTCACAGGGAGACAGTTGAGAAGTGGAAGTAGGATTCTCTGAAAGGAAAAAGCTGGCGTTGTAGTAGTCAAGATAAGTAGCAAGATAATTCTGTAGTTTGTGAATAATTTACATTTGGGAAAAAATAACAATTCAAAAACATTTCTCTTATAATGTTAGCGTAATTGACCTTCTTTGTCAGAAGAGAAATATTTTCCAGTGTGTTGGAAAAATAATTTGATACACAGGGACACGCACAAAATATTATGGGTACACAGTGGAAGAAATGACTAATTCTGCTGGGGGAATTGTGATATATGAGCTATTCTAGAAATGAAAATGAGTTTTCCAGGCATCATCTACCAACTTAAGGAACAAACAATACACTGGCAGAAGTATACATCCAAATTATATGACACTTAGTGTTATAACCCTCTTTATTAATTACAAAATAAGGTAATAAATAGAGTGTTCACAGAAAAGAGACAAATTTCCAATGAACATGCAAAAGATGTTCAGCATAAAAAAATGTGCTGAGAAATGGAATTAAAGGGAAATTAATTTTAATTAATTAATCTTTAATTAAAAGATATCAAGCATCTTTTCACTTGTTTTCAATAGATTAATCTCATTGAAAACAGAACATTGTCCATCAATAAGGGAATGCATGTGTTAGTTCATTTCAAGCTTCCATACTGTGCAACATTGTGCAGGAGCCCAGCCTTCTTTTTGTGACATTGACAGTCTCCTAGGTGATTAAGCTGGTATAGTTTGGGCTTGATGCTAGTTGTCACCAAATACATTCTTATTTGAAGTCAGTCAAAAGTCAGAATCACCACAAGCAAATCTGAGATCATAGGCTTATAGCCATTTCCGATTATCTGTTTAATGGCTTTTAAAGTAGCCATTCTTTAAAATGCAAATTAAAAATCAAAACCTTGTCACTGAAAACAGAACTCAAAGTCTTTAGATTAAATGGTCTTGCTCTGAGATTTAGACTGTCAGAACTCTTTGGGGCGTAAGAACTATAAATGAGGGTTGGTCATGGTAAAATGGGAGCAAAGAACCCAGTCAATCTTATTTTCAATTTTGAAGACGATATGAGTTTTATTAAATGTTAGGATCAAAGTAGACTTTTGCATTTTATCCATAAATCAATTGATTCTTTTTTTCTCTCTCTAAAAAGATTGAAATAGAGAAGGAGAGATAGTACAGTGGGTAAGACATTTGCTTTGCATGTGGCTGACCTGCTCTTGATCCCTGACACCCGATATGGTCTCCTGAACCTTGCCAGAAGTGATCCCTGAGCACAGAGGCAGGAGGAAGCCCCAAACACTGCTGACAGTGGCCCAAAACCAAAAATAAAATAAAAATTGTATAGAGGTATAAAAGTAGATAAAAGTTACTTAATAAAAAAATGTTACTTAATAGAAAATTAGGGCCTTTGTTTTATTTCATTTGCTCATTTCAGATTTATCATGATCCAACCTGGCTAGTCTTAGGCAGAATGTATGTTTCCTAAGCCATAGGCTTTGTCTTAGATGTATTGTAATGCATTATCATATAAAACTCGAGTGTTTTATAACAATTTCAAATGGTAAGGCTATCACTTCTCATGACAAGTTCGTCAAGCTCTTAGTGGTCAGGAGAAAAAACCAACTTCGTACTACATGATTACTTAGTTTTATCCTTCAAATTACCTACATCCTCTGAAACCAAACCAGTTATCTCTAGTGACAATGGAATTTTTGTCTTAAAAAAAAATGTTAAAATTGGGTACCAATTCAAATTCCAGAGCCGGTAGAATAAGCAACATCCTCTTGTCTCTAGTAAGTGCAACTTCAAACCCTGGCAAAATGTCTAAGTAAAGGCAGCAGGAGACTAGAAATAGAAAACAGAATTCCACACACCACCACTGAAACAGCTGTGTTTTTTTTTTTTTTTGTCCACTCCAATAATGCCCAGCTTGAATTCAAAGACTAGGTGACACCCTGAAGTACACAAAAGATATGGGCAGGAGTTTTTTCTGTCAGGTAAAGTAGAAAGAGGCTAACTATGCGGTCAAACAGAAAGGAAATGCCCTGTTTTTGTTTTTGTGTTTTCTTCTCCTTTTTCTTTGGTCTTTGCTCCTCTTAGGCAGTCCCTCGGATACAGCAGTGATGGGGAAGGTGGAGAGTTCCCTCGGAGAAAGGAAAATGTCTCTGGGAGCAGAATTTGTGATGAAGTAGCTTTTGTTTAGCTCCTCACTCTGTTCTCTCCACTACTTCATACCCATACTGCTGAGGAGAGAAATTCGGGCTGCTGATCAGAGGTTCAGGCTTCCTTGGTGAAATGTCAGGAGCTGAGTCTAGCCTGTGAGATAATAGGAAAGCCGAGAGAAATACCTCTGTTTCGCTTACAGCTCTATAACCTTAAGATGGCTATCTGATTTTCATGAAAGCAACCCCGATTTCTGTCTGTAGATAGAACCAGGAGTTTCAAATTTAATTTGTAGGACATGCTGTTTTACTTAAGTTTCCACTCAAAGCAAATTCCATGTTTTAACATAATTAGAACTAGAAAAACCCAAACCACCAAGGTTATTGCTGACTGCTTCCTGAGGTCCTGAGATTCTTTAGCTCAGGAATCCCTAAGGCCATCATACTTTCATTAATGTTCTGGAAAGAAAGCATTTTGGTCGTGTGTCTTAGAATGGCAATAAGTAGGAATATATAATGCAAACCAAGAAGCAAGTCACCTATGTAATTAAAAAATTTCTAAGTCACATATAAATTTACAGCATGAAATACATTAGTAAAGGATAAATGTCTCAAATCACTATTCTAAGTTTTCACCTTAAGAAACTAGAAAAATAAGAATGAGCAGCCATAATAAGGAGGGGGAAAATAAAGACCAGCCATCAATGACATTGAAAACATAAAAACAATGGGGAAAAAATGGTTCTTTGAAAAGAACAATAAAATCAAGAAACCTCTTGCCAGGTTGTGAAGCAAAAGAGAAAGAAAACAAAATTTATCAGTATTGGACATAAAACATGGGAAATCATTATAAACTTCACTGATCTGGAAGTATAATATGTGGATACTATGGACAACTCCTTGCATATAAACTCAACAGCTGAGATAAAATGAAACAATTCTTCGAAAGTCGAACCTCACTAAAAGTCACCCAATATGAAGATCAGAAATGAATGAAATTACTTTTATAACATGCTTAATTTATTTTAGTATACCTAAAATAATATCACTTAATATATCACCATTACAAAAGCTATTAAGATTATTTTTAGTATGCTTAAAACTCAGTATATACTTTTTGATTTTTGACTTTTTGGTTCTCACCAAACAATACACAGAGGTTACTCCTGACTCTGCACTCAGCAGTTACTCCTTCTGGTGCTCAGGGGACCATACAAGGCAAACGCTCTACCTGCTGTACTATCTCTACAGCCCCTTAGTATATACTTTTGCTAATAATCCAATAACATATATTTTATTATATATATAATTTTTTTAGGTTGAGCGACATAATCATGGTGATGTTCAGGGGTTACTCCTGGCTCTGTGCTCAGAAATCATGCCTGGTCAGCTTGGAATGCCAGAGATCCATCCCGGGTCAGCTGTGTGTGCAAGGCAGTGTCTGCATGACACTGCTTCAGTCCCCAGCACAAAAATTATTTGAACTGGCTCAATTTCCAAAGACTTGTGTTTATCATATTGAAAATAAAGATTTAGACATGTGAAAAAGTTAAGTCTTCTAGGAATAAAAAATTTACTTATAACCAAAAAAATTTAGGAAGGAACCTGAAAAGAAAAATCATGAGATTTGATTTCTTTTAAGGAGAAGAAAACCTGGTCAAATTATTTTTATTCTTATCTATTTGCTTATTTTTATTTTTATAACTTTATTAAGTCATTAGTTTAGTTACAGACCTTCAGTATTCCAATATTAACCTCACTGTCATTGCACCTTCCCACCATCACTTCCGGTTTTCCCAACCACCCCTTAAAGCTGCCCCCATAGCAGGCCTCAATAATCTACTTTATATTGGTTATTATAAATAATTTGCTAAAAGGATGTTCAAAGAATGTTGTCTTAGAGAAAAGTTAGTGGTCTGATGGTGCCTTCAGGCTTCCTGACACCCCCAAATTGTCATTGTACTGTTCACTGGATCCCAAGAACTTGGGACCAAGTTTATCAAGAAATTAAACAGTCAAAAGTTAGGTATGTGGGAGTCATGTCCACAAATCACCTCCAACTCAGCTATACAAGCTCATGTATTGGCCTTATTTCAGAGACCCATAGATAAATGTCGAAAGAGATCAAAATCCGCAGTTAAGCTTGGACAGTGCATGGTTGAGCAGACCGGGGTAAATCAGAGGGGGGTAAGTTGACCTGGGGCATGTCCTAACAAAGCCCTCAGTAGCTGCTTGCTTCCACAATCCAAAATTGCTGCTATACCCCTGACCTAACTCCACCATCTGAGGACAGACCTCACCAAGATATAATCTACTTAAAATTTTGATATGTGGGTTTTGTGACTGAAATCTCCAGGCTTTCTCGGAGTCAGTATGGGCTACCTCCCCCCCCCCCCACGTCCCTGTACTTCCAAAAGCCTCAGCTGTCACATCCACACCCAAAGCTGCCACCTAATTGAAAATATGCTCCAGCCTTATCCTCCCAATAAAAATATCAAATGCCCTGACCAAACACTATGACCTCTTAGCACCTGTATTGCAAACTATAATGAATAAAAGGAAAAGGACAGAGAGAGAGCAAGAAGGAAAGTGCCTTCCATATTGTAGGCTGGGGGTAGAGGGTAGAGGTTTGGAGGGTGGTGGTGGGGAAATGGGGGACATTGGTAGTGGGAAATGTACACTGGTGGAGGGATGGGTGCCGGATCGTTGCATGACTGAAACCCAATTATGAACAGCTTTGTAATGGCTTATCTCACAGATATCCAATTAAAAATTTTCTTTTAAAAAAAGTAATGTGGAGTTCATACCCAATAAAATCAGCTTAACCAATGGCTGAGTAAATAGCACTACCACAATACTGAAAAAAAAAAAAGAAAGTTAATGAAGATTTTTTTTTTATCTCACCATAGAGTTATTAAGCCCTTGTTCAAGAAATTACTAAGATGTCGCTACAAGTTAAGCCTTCTGTGTTATATTTTGTTAGTCAAGATTGGCTGTTTATACATTACATCCCATCCAATCTAGAGTGCTTCTCCTGGTTTATTAGTGTTGTAGAGTTTGAGATGTTGCTTGGCCACATTTGTGGCTGTGCAGTCCTGGGTGTCCAGAATTTTTAATGAGGTGATACAGCTGGAACTAAATTTTTAACTCGTTGGCGGCTTTGAGGCATGTGTGTGTGACTGCTAGGACTTCCAAAAGTACAGGGAGATGGTGGAAGGCAGCCCATTCACAGCTCCGTGAAAGCCTGAGATTTCAGTCATGAAACTCTCATACCTGAGTTTTTCAACAGATTATTTTCTGAGTGAGACTCATCGGAACAGTGGAGTCTGGCTGGTGGTATCAAATTATTTTGAAAAGAAAAATTTTGAGGTTATTACTTAAATGGTACCTTTAGACACTATAATAGGAAGAGTGAAAATATTTTTCAAAGGGTAATGTGCAAAAATATGAGAATAAGTGTATCTGTTCACGTGTTTTTCAGCGATTGCAATTTATTTTACTTTAAAAAGTAACTGAGACTGGAATGATAGTATAGTAGATAGGGCACCTACCTTGCACACAGTTTACTAGGGTCGAATATCTTGGCACCTCATATGGTCTCTTGGCCCTACCAAGAGTGATCCCTGAATGCAGAGTCAGAATCAGACGCAAGATCTGAGCACTACCAGGTGTGTCTTCCTTCCCAATGCATTTTCCTTAAAAAAATTAAATTAAATTAAAAAGTAACTAACACAAATGAATTACACAAACATTTGAAACAATAAAAAATATATTTTGTTAATCCCATTTGAAAGTCTGGCAGTAGAAGGCAATGATTTAATAGAGAATTGTTTGAATGTGTGTCTGGAAGCTTTATTGCATAGAAGAGTTCATATGTAATTAATTTGTTGTTCATTGTACATCCATTCCTCAAATTTTTCTCAGTGGTCTGCTTATGGTTATGTTACTTAAAGTTTGTAATAGATGGTATATCAAATGCAATTCAGAATCTAAAATTAGCTGAAAGTATTTTCTCAATATTCTTGATTAATTTTGGTTAGTGCTGTTTAACAAATCATTAAAAGTCATATATTTTGGTACATTAATGATGAGTATATAATAAAAATAAGGGCATAGTTATTTTGTTAGCATACTTATAAAACTTGGACTGTTTTAAATTTTTTCGTTGAATTACTTAATTCTTTTTATAAATAATTCATAAGTGAAAAAGTTTTCTTTATGGTTGTAATTGACACCTAGTTTTTAATAATAAATCAAAGAAGGTATACAAATATTATTTTAAAATGTGATCTGTCAATACTTGAAGGTTTACAAATATTTATTGTCTATTAGTGTCTTGTGTTTAAAGACCATGTTCTGTATATTGTTACTTATACAAATGAAATGAAGATTATATCTTTGGCAAGACTTGCTTTATAGAACTAGATCAACCAACACTGCGCAAAAAGTGTTTGAGTAATTAATAAAGACTAGTATGATAAATAATTATGCTTTGGGGGTTTTCTTTTTTCCCCAAGAACATAAAAATTTTCTATACTACCTGAGATTTAAAACTGACCTGCAGAAATTTTTAGGTAAACATTGGAACACCAAACATTTTTAATCATTAATCATTGTCGTCAATTGCTTTGAATAGATCAGGTGTATACTTCTACAAAAAAAATACTTAAATTTGCTAATATGATTTTACCATCGTTACCAAAATTTTCATCTTGTATATAGACAAAGTTATAAGACATCTTCTGTGCATGCAGCTCAAAACTGGATAGAGAAATGAGACCATTACAAAACAGAATTTTCTACCCTTTGAAAAACTTGCAGATACAATGATAGTTACTACCTGTTGAGCAGCAACCAGGTGTCAATCACCATACTGTCTGCATTAAGTACTGTGAGGTGGAAAAGAGTCATATTTGCATATGATTAAGTAAGATCAGAGCTTTGCCCAAGTTCCACAATCTTGTGTCACTATATGTCACTGCAATTCTAATCTATTTTAGAGAACTAGGATTCAAAACATACACATTGTAAAATAATATATGGGGAAAAATATCTATTAAAGTGCTTACAAATGGCTGATGTTATCAGCTCAGAAATAGAAGCATTTATTTGGACCTTGAAGGGAAGTGATACATAAGGATTTAAAGTCAAAATGATATTTCAGATGAGTCCAGGAAATGGGGTTAGCAACACTGTTGGGACTGAAATAAAGAAGATTCACACAGACAAGTAAAGAACCCTGCCAGAAAATACCCAGAGGTGAAACTAAGCTGGTATAGAGGATAGGGACTCGGACTAGAAAGCAGTAGATGTTGGAGAAAGTGGTTGGATTTGTGTCCCCTAAAGAAGTGGAATGATTTGATAAAGGCAGAGTTTTTAAAAGGTCGCAAGTATAGCAAAAGGCAGGGCAGATTTGAATGGGAAAAAAATCACTCAAGTTAAAAATTGCAACTGTGGGCTCTTAAAAGACATTAAAACTTAAACTAGAATTCTGAGTATAACAGTAGAGAACATTAAACTTAAAGGTCTTTCTTATAGCACTTAGTACAGTATATTATGCATAATGGGAATATGTTTTGATGATTTAATTTATAAAAGGTGTATATAAAAATGATAATTTATTTTACACAGTGAGGGAAAGTAAAAGATAATCTTGAACCTTAAAAATGACCAAATAGAAGCTGGAGTGATAGCAAAGCGAATAGGGCATTTGCCTTGCACGTGGCCAACCCAAGTTCAATTCCCAGCATCCCATATGGTCCCCTGAGCACCAATAGGGGTAATTCCTGAGTGCAGAGCCAGGAGTGACCCATGTGCAACGCTGGATTTGACCCTAAAAGCAAAAAAAAATCAACTAATAAAAATAGATGATTTACTGATATATCACAATATTGTCAAATGGTGCCATTTTGAATTTAAAGTATTTTTTATATTTGCCAGATTGTAGTCAATGATATTTTATTATTTGCAAGACTAAAGTAATGCTGAGTAACATGTTACAATTGATTAATGAACAAATGTGAAGAAAAGAATCAGAGATAGCAAAAGGAATTTCTTATTTTTTAAAAAAGGGTTTTTTTTTTACCATTTTTTAAATTATTGAATCATTATGAGGTACAATTACAAAGCTTTCATGATTGAGTTTCAGTCATAAAATGATCGAACACCAATCCCTCCACCAGTGCACATTTTCCATCAACAGTGTCCCCCAAATCCCTCCCGCCACCCCCACCCAACCCCACCCCCTGCCTCTATGGCAGACAACTTCTTTCTACTTTTGAGTATTATGGTTTGCAATACAGATACTGAGAGGCCATCATGTTTGGTCCTTTATCTACTTTCAGCACACATTCTCTCATCCTGAACGATTCCTCCAACCATCATTGATTTAGTGATCTTTTCTCAATCGCAGCTGCCTTCTCCCCTAGTTCATGGGGCAGGCTTCCAATTGTGGAGCAATCTTCCTGGCCCTTGTCTCTACTGTCCTTGGGTGTTAGTGAATTCCTCTTTCAAAGTTGGCTGAAGCACAAAGGTGATGCTGACTGAGCAGCTTGTGTCAGGCAAGCAGAGTCTGGGATTAAGGTCATGGGCAGGCTTCACTTATTAGTGAAGTGTGAGAAATAGTGAAGTGTTTACTGTGAATCTGAATTTACATGAAATACAGTTGTGAAGTTGGTGTTTAAAGGGAACAGGAAGGGAAAACTTTTAGTGACCAGAGGGTCTTACTCAACTGCCCAAAGAAAAGTATAAGGTAACTTTGAGATTCCAAATAGTCATGGTGGTTAATTGATTATAGGTTATTGTGAGTAAAATCTGCCATGGGAACGTTTATTCTTCCATGTTCCTTTATGACTGTTTCTAGGTCCAAAACTAGAAACGGCAATTAAGGCAATTTAGGACATGAATTGGAGGAAATGATATGAAAAGGAATAATCTCTATGTGGAACAGAGGAAGGAAACTCTAAGGAGGCAATTCTCAATCTGGTCAGCATAAGAACTCCTGGAACTTAAAAAGACAACACCGGACTCAGTTATCCAGACCCTAAATCCAAAGAACCAAGGGAATCCTGGGATAATTTCAAAACTTTTAAAACAAAACTCAGAGGCACAGTGAACAATAGGAAGTTCTGACCGAAACCAAGAGAAACAACCACTAAGCAACCAAATTAAAGGATTTGAACAGAGGTACCATGATGGCACTGAATGTAATCAAAGTTCTAGGCAAAAATATTCAGGATCACATCACAAAAGTTTGGGGGATAAGAAACTTTGAGAAAAAAAATATTGAAAGTAGAGCAGCAGCTGTACGTGCTGGGGAAAATGCCACTTTATTTGACAGTAAAGAAATTATTGTTGCTCTCTGAAAACTTTGTAAAATATTTTCTGCTTATTCTGCTGACCACATCCGCTTCTGAAACTATAACTTGTCTCTCTCTACTTTAGTATCTGTTTCGTGGGAAGCACTTAAATTTTTATTTTTGTCTTCTTTATTAGATTGTGAACATATTTCTATTCCCTCATTGGAGCACTCTGTTATGATTAGTCTTTCAGTAAATGTTTTTAGAATAAATGAACAAAGGACGGAAGAAATACTTCCATCCATTGCATAATTCCAGAAGCCATATGTCATTGTGTAGTTAAAAATATTTTAAAATATGAAAGTTGAATGTGGGTGAGGAAGCGAAATAGTGATGATTTAGATGTATTTGCATGCCTCGCTCTTCTGGCTCACAACGTTTGGAGGGTTTTAAGAAAACTCAATTATTAATGTATAGAACAGTTGGACCCCCTCAGAGAACATGGTGGAACTGGTTAATTATTCATGCTATTAGTTTTTCTGATGTGTGTCATTATTCTTCTTTAACTAAGCCAAAGGATGAGTTTTCAACTAAATTATTGATACCCACTTTTAGAATGCTGAATTCTCTTCCTCTAGGAAATATTCCCTGGACCATGATAACACCTTAGGCCCTACTGTCTCTGTTTGCTTCCATGGGTCTTTTCAAACAGCACGGTGAAAGTAGTCTCACATTCCAATGCAGTGCTCAGTCAAATATAAACTATATCCTGCATCTATTTATTGAGGTTGTGGAGCCACACCTGGAAGTGCTCAGTGATTAGTTTTGGCTTTGTACTGAGGGACCATATGGGGTGCTAGGGATCAAACCCAGGTCAGTCATGAGCAAGACCAGAACTGTACTTTCACTTCAGTCTTGTATTTAAAGTGTAGTTTCTGAATACTTATACTAGAACCAAGTTATCTTGGGTGCTGTACAATGGGACCTATTGTGAGTGCTATGGGATGGGACTCTTGTGGGTAAGACAAGAAGAAGCCATACTTGCCATTTCCAACTCCAGTGGGCTCGTCCTCATCAGTTATTGTTGTGTCTAACATTTGCTTTTTTAATTTTTTTTACATACGCCTATATTTCTCAGGTGAGTACAAGCTTTCCTCTGGGCAAAGACTGTGTTGTGTATATTTATTATCCAAATAGTTTTTATCTTAACTAACTGTAAGAATTTTGGAACCTAAATAATGACACAAGAATAATCAATACAGTAGACTTTTTTTGAGAGCTCATTAGGTGCTAACCAGCTTTAAATGTTGATAGAAAATAGTTATATTAAATATATTCAGCATGAAAATATCTAGGTGCTGTAAATTCATTTTTGTTAATCCTTTAGTAAGTATATAAGATATATTTTATGATAGGCACTTTATGATAGTTTATACATCTTACCTGCTTATTAATCCCTGGATTGCTGCTTAGGTACATAATTCTGGTAAAGTTACGTGTTTTGTGTCCATTTTTATTTCCTCATCTGTAAAAGGTAGGGTAGATAATAATAGTGCTGACCTATTAAGGTAGGTGTGAGGATACTCTAAGGCACATTATTTAAAGAATTTAGAACAGGATGTCATGCATGGAAAGTATTGGATGATTCTTAGCTATTATTTTTAATTCCATTTACAACGTGGAGACTAATGTAAACATAAGGTCACTTTCCACATAGCTAGAATGCAGAGAAGCCATCACTCTTAATTGGTGTGTCTCTTTGCCAGTACTTACTTGTACCTGGCATGCTGTATGACCTCACATCGTTAGCAGTACTATAAAACTTCACTCAGGAAGCATGTATGAATGGGGTGAGTTACAAGTCAGCTGAGGACCACACAATAATTTATTATTGGCATTGCAAGCATGGATTTTGCAGGTTTAGCACGTACCAAGCTGTAGCAGTCAGTTCCGCTTGCTGCATTTTAGCCTTTTAGTAGGCATGGAGTGTGGAGTTCTACCCCCAAGGTAAGGGAAGAGATCTCATCCTCCAAAAATGTACAAGGGAAAAATGGCATGGGTAGATGCATGAAGCGATTAAATAACAATGCAATTACAGTGTCAAGGCAATGGATAATTAAGTCCCCAGAAAAAAAGACACTGATAGAGAATCTGCTATAGATAAGCTCAGGGGGAAATTATTTAAGTTAGCTGGAGTGGTTCTATGGAGATGGTGGAATTTAAGATCAGCGTTGCATGCAGAGTTGTGGAAGTAAGTGTAAGAAGTGTTTTCTGGGATACAGAAGTGAGCAAACTCTTCAAGTCAGAAGTAGTTGCCTCCTTCCTGACTTTGAATTGTCCTGTGAGCAAATGTTAACTTAATGCTGGTATTTATTTATCCTTCTGTTTGGTACAAAAACTCCCCAACATTGTAACTTTCATCAAGTATTAGGGAATGTGTCATTCTCTTTGTTGTTGCTTTTGTTTTGTATTCAAGCATGGTAGAGTTCAAGTTCTCCAGTAAAATACACAAAAGCATTCTTGATAAGCCTCCAGGGCTCTGTTTTTTCAGTCACATGAAAGGCCACAGAAAGCTAAGGGAAAGGCAGTGAAATCTAAACAAATCCAAGGATACAGACAACGACTTCAAATAATAGAAACCATTATTAATAGTCAAATCCATGCACCTGCAGATTATTTCTAATCACTTTATTTACTTCATATCACAGAGCAGACCAGGAAAAGTCATTTATATGCAAATACCTAAGAAAGAAAAATTAAGAAAAAAAATAACCTCTGTAAAAAGTGAATGCTGTAAAACTTTTTGGTTGCATTTAAAAAAAATCGATGTTTTTGGAAAAATCTTTCATTGGGAGCCAGAGCAATAGCACAGAGGATAGGGAGCTTGCTTTGCAAGCAGTTGACCTGGGTTCCATCCCCAGAACCCAATATGGTTCCCTGAGTCTCTCCAAGAGTGATTCCTGAGTGCAGAGCCCAGACTAACCCCTAAGCATCATAGGGTGTGGCCTCTAAAAGAAAAACAGCCAAAAAAAGATTCCCCCCCACACACACACTGGGCCTGTGTAAAATACATTTGGGTTTTTTTCCCCCCCTTTGGCCATACCCAGTAGTGCTCAGGACTTACTCCTGGCTCTGCACTTAGAGATCACTCCTGGTGGGACTCCGGAGACCACATGTGATGACAAGGAGAAAACCCAGGTCAGCCATATACAAGGCAAGTGGCAAGTGCCCCACCTGCTGTACTGTTTCTCCAATCCCCAAAGAAATCTTTCTTCAGCAATTATTTTGTAATAAATTAAGTAAAATATATTATTTCATTTACATTTAATTATAAAGAAGCTATGCTATAATTTTGAAAGATAGGGATTTTTCTGGCATTTCCATTACGCACAGATTTTTATGGTTCTTTAATAAGTGTGTCTGGCTTGAAAAGTAACTGCCCTCGCTTCCAAAAAATAATTAAATAAAATTAAAGATTTAGTTTTTGGAATCTGAATGGACTGATTAAGTACAATATCAGAATTTTCCAAGTTATTTTTCTTAATGTTTTTCTCTCTGTCATTGCTGGTGATTGGGCACTTCCTAGTAACAATAGGGCCAACAGATATTTTACTCATTTGGTTTTGGTACAAGAACCTCGGAAAGTTAAGGAGTGACACAGAATTTTAATTAAATGTGGGCTGTGCTCTAGCTTTCATTTGGAGGCTATTTCCAGTCAAGACTGCTGGGTCCCTCGGGGTTTTCAGCAACCCGTTAGCTGACGCTTCCATTTCAACCTGGAAGGCAACCAGATAGCTAGTTCTGTCATTTGTGTGCCAAGGTGGATTAGAGGCAGTGCATACAAATAGGGCAGGGCAATCTCATCATCGGCCAGGCATGTGAAGTGAGGCTTTCATAGCCAGAATTAGGTAGTGGCATGTTCATTTCTCTTGCATCAGAAACATATTTTAAACCAGAAGGTCATTTTGTTTCCCAAAAGCATGTATAATTCAAAAACTAAATTAAATAAGTATGGTTTCAGAAAAGGGTATTTCCTATGTTGTTAGGGAAGTAGAGGGATATACTACCTATTAAAAGAAGTAGGCGATTTCTAAAGCGATTTCTTTCTTTTCTTTTCTTTTCTTTTTTTGCTTTTTGGGTCACACCCAGCAATGCTCAGGGGTTACTCCTGGCTTTGCACTCAGGAATTACTCCTAGCGGTGCTCAGGGGACCATATGGGATGCTTGGAATCAAACCCGGGTCGGTCACGTGTAAGGCAAACACCCTACCCACTGTGCTATCTCTCCGGCCCCCAAAAGCGATTTCTAAAGCACTCATTAGCCTCGCATTATCATGAACTTTAGTTCCATTGTAATAATGATGTTAGTAGTCACTGACTTTTATGAATAACTGTGTGCCGAGCCCTTTAAATACAACATCTTATTTTGTCCTTATTATGAGTGATACACGCTTATGTCATTTTCTACACATGGAATCTAAACTCAGAGTGATTGTGTTTTATGACATAGCAGTAGATTGATGTTGTCTCAGTGACACTAGTACTCTTGTCCTCACATCCCTTCAGAATTTCTAATCTCTAAGTCTCATTATCAGAGAAAATTCCTTCCTTCCTTCCTTCCTTCCTTCCTTCCTTCCTTCCTTCCTTCCTTCCTTCCTTCCTTCCTTCCTTCCTTCCTTCCTTCCTTCCTTCCTTCCTTCCTTCTTTGCTTCCTTCCTTCCTCCTTCCCTCCCTCCCTTCCTTCCTCCCTCCCTCCCTCCCTCCCTCCCTCCCTCCCTTCCTTCCTTCCTTCCTTCCTTCCTTCCTCCTTCCCTCCCTCCCTTCCTCCCTCCCTTCCTTCCTCCCTCCCTCCCTCCCTCCCTCCCTCCCTCCCTCCCTTCCTTCCTTCCTTCCTTCCTTCCTTCCTTCCTTCCTTCCTTCCTTCCTTCCTTCCTTCCTTCCTTCCTTCCTTCCTTCCTTCCTTCTGTTCCTCCCTCCACTCTCCCTCCCTCTCTTCCTCCCTCCTTCCTCTCTTCACCCTCCCTTCCTTCCTTCCTTCCTTCTTTCCTTCCTTCCTTCCTTCCTTCCTTCCTTCCTTCCTTCCTTCCTTCCTTCCTTCCTTCCTTCCTTCTTCCTTCCTCTTCCCTTCCTTTCCTTTAATTTTCTATGCTTTTTTTGATTTTGGGCCACACCCAGCAGTACTCAGGACTCTGTACTCAGGGATCACTCCTAGCAGTGCTCAGGGGACTACATGGGGTGCCAGGGATCGAACCCTGGGTCAGCCATATGCAAAGCAAGAGCCCTACCTGCTCTTGTATTATCTCTCTGGCCTCCTATATTTTTAAAAAAATATATATTTGGAGGTCTCCCAAGAGGTGCTCAGGGCACAGGATGACTCTCCTAGTGACACTGAGCCTGATGACATAGTGCTCAGGTTATCTCAGTGGTGTAGTGCTCAGGTTGTGGTGCTCAATGGTGGCCAGCAGGGTCACACTCAGAGTTGCTTGGAGCACGGTCCAATGCTGGAGACAGAACTGTGGGCCCCTCGCTAGACCTTTGAGCTACCCCCTTTTCCCCAGAGCAACATGATTTCAAATTATATGTGAATTAGTCTTCATTCAAATACAAATAGTGGAGCAAACTTCTTTTCATTCAGCGACATTTTGCCAATGGGACCGTCACACTCTACTTTTTTAGGGCTTTGGTTGAAATCTAATATAGATGCTTTAAAATATAGAGGGAAATGGGAATATATAAAGATTAAAGGATTCTAATTTCTTTTAATGTGAAAGTACTTAATGTTTTAATAGTATAGACCATGAATATACTTTATTGGTCGTTGGGGAGTCTAAGGAGACTCTTCAGGATAACAAAAATGCTTTTTGTTTTAAAGAAAAAAAAGGTAAAAAGAAATAAGAGTTTCCACCTGACCCAGTGATTTTACTTCTTGACATATACCCACTTTGCTTCTCCCACCCTGCCACCCCCCCCCCCCGCCTCCTGCCACCAAAGTGCCACCTTGCAAAGTTCAGTGGTTAGAGCTTAGATCTCATGTTTTCAGTATTATTGAGTCTGTGCTTTGGATATATAGTTGTACCACCCTCCTACATCGCCAATTAAACCAACCCCCCAAACCCTGTTCCCACATTACTTCTCTCTCTCATCTTCTTCCTTCCTGATAATTCAAAATTTTTGAATATGCATCAATCTTTTTGCATTTGTATTGCATATTAGAATACCAAAAGACTGTGTTATAATGTTAAGTAGACAGAGTCCGGTAGTCTTTGTAACATTGGCTCAGTGGACACAGTTCTTCTTCTGAATAACAAAATAATAGCTACCTCTGAGACAATGTACAATGATTTGGACCTTAGAGCTAATGAGAACAAAGGAAGAGTCTGTTTCTTGAAAGATGATCTGACTCTTAGGAGATTATAGACCAATGGAAACTGGATTTTTTCATATTTACCCTACAGAGCGTAGGTAGCCATCAAGACTACCCTGGTGACCTCTGGGAGCCATGCAGTACCTGAGATAAAAGTTGGAAACTCTGTACAAAACATGTGCTAAGCCCTCTTAACAATCTTCCCAGCCCATGGATTTTGATTTTTTCCAATTTGCTTTTAAAGAATTATTATCTGAAATTAAATTCAGAAATCACCTTCTCAGAATATCAGCCATACCTTATTTGCTGTTTTCCTTTAACAATAGTTTTATCTAACAGTTTTATCTATTAACCTTTCATAATAGTTTTATCTTGAATAAATAAAAAATATTATATGGTCCTTTTGGAAACACAAAAATGGATGGCAGTCTTTGTTCTCACCTTAGCTTTATTACCTGTGGGATATAAACCTTGATCATGCACAGTGGTACTGCAGAGTGAAATATAATATCCAGATTAGAAAAGTGGAAATAAACTGACATTGAATTCCAGAGGAAGAAAGAGTTGCTTTTAGTTAGGGTAAATGGCACTATTTCATGGGAAAGGAAGATTGGGACTGCGACTTGAAGACAAAAAGGTTGTAGATAGGCAGGAAGTATAGTATAAAGCATTCTCGTTAAAAAGAGCAACAAAAGCCAAAATAAGTTGTCATAGTATAGACAAGACAAAAGTCAGATAATACCAATACATTTTTCAAAGGGTTCCTAAATATGCATTATTTAATTCCAAGTACCTTAAACTTGTTTTCTTCAGTAGTTTTGTGGCTAGAACTACCACAATTTCTATAAACTAGAGATGCTACCTGTGCCCCACAGTCTGTTGCAGATGGATTCTGCAGTATAAGAAAACATATGCAGGATATGCCGTATATATTTGCTCTTTTAGAAAATTGCTATTCAGGGGACCATTTAATGCTCTACTGGAGAGAAAATCTATAATCCTTTGTGTGCTCTGCATGACAGTTGAGGTATTATGATGTTCATAATATAGGCTGTACTTAAACCAACTCTTTCGAAGCTACATTTAAAAAGACAAAGTACATTTTTCAAGTACCACAGAATATCTGTGACTTCCTGTTCTCGTGGAACCCAAAGAGAAAGTAGTGCCTTTTAATGTCTCTTTAAATAACCAGCTTTATGACATTGGGCAGAGTATCTTTTTTTTTCAGATCCAATTTCAAAATACTTTTACTGAGTTTAATGACTAACCAAGTGGGAAAGGAAAACTTAAATTAAGGTGGCTTCGACTGGGCCTCGAGGCAAGTCATTTTTTCTGGATTGCTCATCTTAGAAGCCTCATATCTCACTGTCAAGCCAAAGTCGTTTCACACTGTAAACTGGGCGTTCCATTTTGTTCTGTTAACAACTAGCTTTAAAAAATATATAAACACATTATACTGCTACTGTAAATTAACCTAAGTGTTTCACTTGGTGACTTTCCTAAGGCTTTCTTATCCTGATAACAGATTTCATATCTGAAAATATTTTACTTTGAAAGTAAGGACAAACACAACTTTTTTTTTAAAGACTTGGGAAATTGGCTGAAGTAGGGTTTTATTCACTTCAGTCTTTAGTTTTTCTTTGTAAAAATTTGTGTAACCTGACTTCCAGTTACTTTATAGTAAAGATTGTATCAGTGAAAAAGTGAAGGGCTTCATTATTCTCTGTGGTAGACAGGGAATGAAAGCTTAAAAAAAGCATACAAAAAAGGGGATCCATGCTATGTTTAACAGCCTTGGGGAAAGATTATTACCTACTTCACTTATTGCAGTACATGCTTTTTCTCAAATGAAGATGCAGGTAGAAAGTTAGACATTTATTGCTATGATGGATCTTTTAAGTTTACAGGAGGTTGATTTGACTAACACTATCAACCACAGAACTAAAGGTAACTATTTTTTTTTGCAGATGCCCACCATTATTCAGTTACAAGTAAGATGTAGGGAAAGTTGGCCTCACAAATCACTGGTAGCTGTTCTATTGCTGTAATTATTTTAGTTATAATTATTTTAAAATTCAAAATATCTGGATAAAATAGAAAATTTGATTTCTATGATATATAAATATTTCTGTCATGTGAGAGCTGAAATTCCAGTTAAAGAGTCTTTTTTCAGTCATATGCAAAATCCCTCCCCATCCGGTTCCATTAAAAAAAATTCTTAAGGCATAGAGGCCAGCTGATATGGGGAATTTATTTTGTATTTGAGGATTGCCTGGAGACCATTGCATCCAAACTTTATCATTACAATAGTATCTTTTCCCCTTTAGAAAGTCTCAGAAGCTTACAAAGCTCAGTCTATGCTGGTTTGCACCCACCTCCCAATCTCAGAATTCAATCTGTTTTCCACTAGGTAAGAGTTAATTTGTACTTCAAAAGGTAGCAAGATATGAATGTGTCATTCCTCCTAGTCAGGAGTTCATTCAATAATTAATAAAAACAGATTATGGATTCAATGCAGGAAATATAAGGATAAGTATAATATCATTTCTCTGCTCAAGAAGCTTATATGAAGGTAGTCCCTTTTTTGACCGTCTTTCAGTTTGAATAGTTTCAAAGTGGCAGATATTTCACCTGGAGTTACTACCGCATTTCTATATTTGCATCATAATTGCTTTGTCTTTCCTCTCATTTCTTCACGTACCCATGGAAATACAATATATATATATATATCTTTTAATATTTTTCTTGTTAGGGGAGAGAATAAATTAATTAGAAGTACATTTCAGGTGTTTGAGAATGATTATTTAAACAAGTTGGTTTACGAACTTGAAGGGGTTTCATCAGAACCTTATATAAAATTTAATCATAGAGGAATAAAGAAGGTCTAGGAGGTAAGCAGGAAAATCCTTATAAAGTATCACTTCCCAGGGCACAGGGGATGGGAAGACAGTTTAAGCACTTAGTAAAGCACAAACCAAGGCCCCAGGAGAACCAGCTGCAAGTAATTTGACATGGTTTGCTTACTGGTGAGAAAGAGAATAGAAATACGTTTATGGACAAAATGGGATGGATATAGGCAGTGGTCAGATCATTGAGGTACAGTATCCATGGAAAAGGAGTTTCTCTCTCTTTATCTCTCTTCCTTCCTTCCTTCCTTCCTTCCTTCCTTCCTTCCTTCCTTCCTTTCTTTCTTTCTTTCTTTCTTTCTTTCTTTCTTTCTTTCTTTCTTTCTTTCTTTCTTTCTCTCTCTCTCTCTCTTTCTTTCTCTCTTTCTTTCTTTCTTTCTTTCTTTCTTTCTTTCTTTCTTTCTTTCTTTCTTTCTTTCTTTCTTTCTTTCTTTCTTTCTTTCTTTCTTTCTTTCTTTCTCTCTCTCTCTCTCTTTCTTTCTTTCTTTCTTTCTTTCTTTCTTTCTTTCTTTCTTTCTTTCTTTCTTTTCTTTCTTTCTTTCTTTCTTTCTTTCTTTCTTTCTTTCTCTCTTTCTTTCTTTCTTTCTTTCTCTCTTTCTTTCTTTCTTTTCTTTCTTCCCTTCCTTCTTCCTTCCTTCCTTCCTTCCTTCCTTCCTTCTTTCTTTCTTTCTTTCTTTCTTTCTTTCTTTCTTTCTTTCTTTCTTCTTTCTTTCTTTCTTTCTTCTTCTTCTTTCCTTTCCTTCCTTCTGCCTTCTTCTTCCTTCCTTCCCTTCTTCCTTCCTTCCTTCCTTCCTTCCTTCCTTCCTTCCTTCCTTCCTTCCTTTCTTTCTTTCTCTTTCTTTCTTTCTTTCTTTCTTTCTTTCTTTCTTTCTTTCTTTCTTTCTCTTCCTTCCTTCCTTCCTTCCTTCCTTCCTTCCTTCCTTCCCTTCCTTCCTTCCTTCCTTCCTTCCTTTCTTTCTTTCTTTCTTTCTTTCTTTCTTTCTTTCTTTCTTTCTTTCTTTCTTTCGTTCTTCCTCATCCTCCTCCTTCTTCTCTCTTCTTCATTTTAATAAGTGTTAACTGATCACTGACAAGTGTTAAATTGTGGAATGACCTTGCTTGTGTACTGCTATACGAACTTTATAGAAAATGTATATGATGTTAAATGGAACAATGAAAGGGGAATTTCTTTTGCATGCATATCTTCTACCACAAATCTGTAAGAAGATACATTTTGGGGAATTGGTGAACCCTAATACTCACTCATGTTCTTTGTTTTCCATTTCCCTAAGAATAAATCTATGGAAAGCTTCTTCCAAAATATGGATGAACATCAGAGCCAAGGGAGGAGGGATTTTGTGCTTGTTTTTAAGAAGCAGGGAATATTAAGATTTTTTTTTTTTCACTCCCAAGTTTGAGTCCCAAGTCTCTGAAGTGGAACCCTGGAAGCTGCATTTCCCAAAACTCCTATAGATGGCGCTGGGGCCCCCAACCTCCTGTATGAGGTTGGTAGCTTTAATTAAGCAGCAGAGAGAAGGTAGGGAGGATTCAGTGACAGTGGCTTTTTCGTAATGTTTAAAACTTTTCATTATTTATAACAGCTCAATCAAATGCCATGGGAATATGTTGATTGCACTGGACAGCGTTGTTGAAATTGCCATTTATATTGTTGAAACTTTGTACCCTGATTTCAGTCATTCAGACAGGATGGACTAAAAAAATACATGAAAAATTAATAAACACCAATTAACCCTAATATTGCATGGGACATGGTTTTCAGACTGGGTGTATATCTCTGCTCCAAACTCTAAAACTACCGATTTATTAAAATGAATAATAAAGATAGCCTAAGCTCCAGATATTTACTCAGGCTTTTCAAGAATTCTGTTAATTTAAAAATAACCAATAGCCATTTTGATAAAATATATGCTGTAAAAAATATAACAGTATAAGAGATGACATCCATCACCTTGTGAACACTGCCACAGTGAGATTTTATGTGCTAACCTAGAAAATGTATTCCCTGGTTCTCCATCTGAATCAATTTTCATCATTATATAGTTGCAACAGATAATCTAAGTGATGACAGGTGGAGGCAATAATAGTTGTTAGTCCAGACATATATTAAATAATAAAGATAGGAAAATCATTAAATACTAAACTTGCCAGTCATCCTATTTTTAAAAAATATTTTAAATGTTACAAAACATTTATCTTCTTACTGTGTAAAACAAGAGCAAGTATCACTGCATCATCATTAGTTGACACTTTTTAAATAAATGCTTAAACCAAGACTCTTTTAGGCATTCACTGTATCACTGTCATCCTGTTGCTCATTGATTTTCTCAAGAGGGCACCAGTAATGTCTCCATTGTGAGACTTGTTGTTACTATTTTTGGCATATAGAATATGCCATGGGGAGCTTGCCAGGCTCAGCCATGTGGGTGGGATACTCTCAGTAGCTTGCCAGGCTCTCCGAGAGGGACAGAGGAATTGAACCCCGTTGGGCCACATGTAAGGCAAACGCCCTACCGCTGTGCTATCGCCCTTTTAGACATTAATTTGTTTAATCTTATTTCTGCCTAAATGCTTTAAGTAAAAGTATTATTTAGACATTGGGGATATGCAAAGGACTGAGGGGCAGTCAATAAGTAATACTGGGAAGAATAACTGATCTTTAGGGACTTGGCTGTACATTATGTTCAAAAACCATATTTCAGTGTAACAGTTACTTTAAAGTGGCTAACAGGGGGATGGAGCAATAGCACAGCAGGTAGGAATTTTGCCTTGCACTCGGCCGACCTGGGTTTGGTTCCCAGCATCCCATATGGTCCCCCGAGTACCTCTGGGAGTAATTCCTGAGTGCAGAGCCAGGAGTAACCCCTGTGCATCACTGGGTGTGACCCAAAAAGTAAAAAAATAAAAATAAAAATAAAGTGGCTAACAAATCATGGCCATCTGATGCACTTCTGTTGTTAACCTTTTGTTCAGTCAAAAACAGGTGACTAATATTTTAATTTATTTCATCTACTGATTAAAGTATGTTCAGTTTAGAGAAAGTAATAAAATGTATTAAATCTCTGGATTAAATCCGAAAATGTGTTTTTTCCTTCATTTATATTTTTTATTATTTCTATTCTTTTTATTTCTATATTTTATTAGTAGAGGGAACCACATCAGACAGTTCTTTATGGGCTACCAGAGTCACTCCTGTTGGTGTTCAATACAAAAGGAAATAAAAAAAATATCAAAGCCTACCTATATTGACTTTATTTTATTAATACTTATTTGTCCAGGCAAGAAAAAACTATTACAATATTCAATGGCAAAAGCAATGGTGCCATATTAAGTGAAAAAACAAACACAATTTTTTGACAGTATCCAATTTGATTTTCAATAAGGTCTTGGCTATTATAAGCCTCTCACCACCTCAAAATTTAATTTTATATTGTTTCTGGAAGGGGACACATCTGTTGGTGCTCAAGGCTTACTGCTGGCTTTATGTTCAGGGAACACTCCTGGAAGTACTTGGGGAACAATAAGATTCTGGGGATTGAACCATACTAGGCTGTGTGGAAGGCAAGTGCCTACCTGCTATACTATCTCTCTCAAGCCCTTCAACATTTAATTTTAAATCCTTCTATTAAATGTGGTAGAAAACAGAGCCAAATAGTTTACATAAGACTTTCTGATAATACTCTTGCACTTTGCAAATGGTCAATACACAATAAATGCTGAGTACCAAAAGTTCTTTTGAAGATAATATGTTTGTTTTTTGCAATATTTTTTGTTGTTGTTTCTTCCCATTGGTTTATCACATATGTAGAAGATCTGTAATTACATCACTTATCAAAAATGCCAATAACAAAAGTGCTTGGAAATAGAATTACAATAGAATGACAAAATATTTATTTATTTAAAATTCTTTATGTTTAGAGATAAGCATACAATTCACACATTTGCAAATGACTATTAGTCTCAAGAGCTAGTTATTAGTATGCATTGTATGATGTTGAGCTTTGAAACAAACTTGTCAGGTCATTTGCTAACTTTAGAAGGAATAGCAGAAGATGACTGTAAACATTGATTTAGACCACATTTTATATTAGCATTAGTAAAATGCAGTTGCAATAATGACAGAACATGTTTATTTCCACATTTCACTTTGTTTTTAATAAAAGATGCCCTAGAGGTGCATAAAAAGAATTCATCAATGTTTCCTTAGCCATTAGTACAGTCCTCAGCCAAAGTTAACTGTAAATTCCATGAGGCAACATTTGTCTCATTCTTGGATTTTCAAAATGAATGGACTCAGTTTGATAGGACAGTTGGGCTTACAATAAGGCTCAAAATACTAAGAATTGAACTTCACACAACTCAGACTTGTGTCAAGTTTATTACATTGCTACTTTCAATTTTAAGTAGTGAATGTGCTATCTTTCAGCATATGTGATAGGATTAAATGAATTTATACAAAAATATAATCTTGTCATTGCAGAGGTACAAAATTTGTAGGTAAAACAAGTGACTGAAAATTTTTATAAAAGAACAATAATCTTTAAAAAATCAATAATCTTTTAAAAAGAACAATAATTATGAGTGCAGGAGAGATATGACATTGGGTGAGAAGATTGCCTTGCACTTGACTGACCCAGGTTTGACCCCTGACAACATATATCTTCCCCAGAGCACCACCAGGGGTGGACTCATAGCTAGAAGTAAAGACTGCCAGATGTAGTCCAAGAACCCAAATGAAATATATAATAAAAAATAAAATAAAATATAAATAAAATATATGCATCTATATGCATAACTATGTATATATTCTTTGAAAGTGGATCATTGTTATTTGAACTAGGATTTAAGTGCTTTATGTTTGAACTTTTATAAATTCTGAAATTATTAATATAGACTATAGTGATTGGCTTGTCATGTAACTACATCAAACAAGGAATACCTTTCTGTTTCTAATTAGGATTCTGGAATAATTTAAATAATTCATTTTAGGACTTCAATATGTTGTCCATCAGTGGTTTTAAAGGATGCATTAATATACTAGTCAGAAAGGGCTGGAAAGATAGTACCAGAACCACTAGTAGGGCACTCGAACAATCTCACCTGTCCCATATTAGTACCCTGAGCACTGCCAGGAGTGATGCCTGAAGGTAGAGCCAGGAATAAGCCCTGAGCATTTCTGGGTGTGGCCTGGAAATCAAAAACAAACCAAAAATTGGGAAGAAAAAGAAAAGATACACATAAACATCATTGAAATTATAGCATTTCTTGGAAGCTTACTAAGTCGCTATACTTAGAGTTCCACAGACTGCTTCATTTAATCTTCACAAAATTTGTGAAATAGGTATTCTTATTATTATTCCCTTTTTATAATAGAATGACCTAACGCAGAAAGTGCTTCTAAAATGTGCTGAATTACAAAGCAAAGTGAGTATGTGGACTCCAGATTCCATGTTTTAATCACTATGCTATAATGCAAACCATACATCAGAAAAAAATTATTATTTTGCAATATAACCACTCAAGGAAAATTCATCTTCACCACTGGAAAAGCAACTCGGTGTGTTTGAAGTTAGTCAGAATATATTATCTTTAAACATGAAAGAAAAGACATTACTTCAAATTTTTCTTATGAGCCAACTTTGTATTTTTTTTGTAGGAATAAAAATTTCAAATTACATTAAAATGCTAAAATGGTTGAGGAATACTGAGATAATTCAAAGCAGAAACAGCAATGAGAAAAAAGATCTACATCTCATTTTCCATATTGACTGAATGCATCAATCAAATCATCTGAGTAATTGCTCAACTGTTCACTTAGGTTTCCTGGCAGCAAATACTTCACAGCTCTTGTAATTCCACAAGAATATCAAGTGATCTGATATGTACAATTTTGATGGTTTTGCAATGCTTCCAGGGGATTTTGCCCATGCATTCACTTCCTTTCTGGTGGCAAATAAATCGTAGAATGACTTGTGCCCTCCTGGTTCTGTTAATCATCATTGCTATTTTTGCCCTGCAAGGATACCTGATTTACATGAGTTTTGTTATCAGGCACATCTCTCCACTTGTAACTTCTCCCCAAATCTTTCAGGTTTAGTACTAGATACTGTTTTATTTTATCCTCTTATTTCATCTATTGTATTTTTTTCTAAAATTGTTTTTCCCAGATATCTGAAAGTGCACAGTTGTATTCTCAGATATTCATTGATAGCTAAAATTATTTTAAATTTTTCATGATGATCTTAAAATATATAATACAAGCTGCCAAATGTTAGTGCTTACACTTAATGCTTTTCATTTTGTGTCAAGTACATTGCAGAATCTTACTATACTGATGGTGTCTCAAACTTGTAATCAACAAATTATTTGTGCTTTAAGTCTTGAGCTTGAGAAATGCAGCTAAACAGTATTAGAAATGAGCCTGGACAAATAAAAATCACTCAGACCTGACTGCTTATTCCTAATTATGAACTTCTTATGAGACTTGCACTCCCCTACACTCTTGGAATTTAAATCTCTATTCTCAGGATTTATGGCAAAGCCAGATATGCAAAGAGATTATTTTAATGTATCATGATTTTGCTCATTCATTGGTACACATTTTCTGGAAAACAACTTAACAATTGCATCAAAACTGTAAAAAAAAGTGGCTATCCTTTGACACAATCATGCTACTTTAGAACTATGTATCACCATATCACTGTCATCCTGTTGTTCATTGATTTGCTTGAGCGGGCACCAGTAATGTCTCCATTTGTCCCTGTCACATGCTAGTGTAGTCCAATGGCATGTTGGGGGCTCTTTCAGGATCAGAGGAATGAGGACCATTGTTGTTACTGTTTCTGGCATATCGAGTACGCCACGGGTAGCTTGCCAGGCTCTGCCACGAGGGTGGAATACTCTCGGTAGCTTGCCAGGATCTACGAGAGGGACGGAGGCTTTTGGGTGGTCTCTAATTGCCTTTCCAGGTCTTCCCAGTATTGTTATATGGAAATAGAACTATGTTATATGGAAATTAAAAGATTCAAAAAGACATACATACAATAAATAATGAAAAATTCAATTAAAATGAGGTACTGTTAATTTTTTTGCCCAATATTACTTGTAATAATTTAAAGAAGAAAAGAAAGAGAGAAGTAGATAGAAGATGAAAGAATGAAGGAGGAAGGAAGGAAGGAAGGAAGGAAGGAAGGAAGGAAGGAAGGAAGGAAGGAAGGAAGGAAGAGAGGGAGGGTGGGAGGGAGGGAGATGACAATCAGACAATTCTCTGCTTTCCATGCCACAACCTGCAATTTTTTATGTTCTCTTCCTCAGACTCTTTGTTTTCTTAAGTAAAACTATTTTATTTCAGAAAAAAATTAAAGAAAAAATATTTAAAATTTAATATTAGCAAATAGGGAATACTTAAACTAAAAAGGGCATCTCCTTGAAAGACTATTAGAGATTCACTTGAAAGACTATTAGAGATTCACTAAAATTAATAAAATAATATTTGTATAAAATACTAAAAGATACTTAAGAAAACATGAAGGTTTTTATTCCAGAGGTCACCAAAATTATATTTTGTAAAACACAATGACAAATAATTTTGATTCTGTGAATCATAATTTTGTGAGTTGCAACTGTTTAAAATGTGTTGCATATTGAAGAGAGCTATAGCTAATTCATAAAATACTCTCAAAAAGTTATTACACTAAAATTTAGCTTGTATAATTTCATGTGCTATAAAATAAATTTTTAAAAGCTTGTATTTCAGTCACTTAATATGAAGTAAAAAAATTAAAAAACATATTCTTAGCTTAAATACCATACAAAAATTAATTTCAGATTAGATTTTCACTGTAGGCCATAGTTTACTGATATCTGATCTCTATCATATGATTCTTATTATGTATGTTTGCATGGTTTTGTTTAGACATTTATGAAAAATGCTATGAATGCTAGTTATGACTTTTTGTGAAAAAGAATTACAGATAATTTTCATTATATGATTTTTATGTTGTCCCCATTTTATTAGTAAATTATTTTCCTACTGAAAATTTAACATTTGTAGTAGTAATTTGGACTGGAGTAATAGCTCGAGGCCGAACTGGGTTTGATTCCTCCGACCCTCCCGAAGAGCCTGGTAAGCTACCGAGAGTATCCCGCCCTCACAGCAGAGCCTGGCAAGCTACCCGTGGCATATTCCATATGCTAAAAAACAGTAACAAGTCTCAGAATGGAGATATTCTTGGTGCTCACTGGAGCAAGTCGATGAGCAACGGATGACAGTGACAGTGACAGTGACAGTAGTGATTTCATTAACAGTGGAAAGCACTTTAAAGGGGTAAATGTACCCATGGAGTTTGAGCATGAGAAAAAGTTTACTGTAAAAGTCAACCTTATACCATGTCTCGGAGGATAATTATTTAGACATTGATCAGTCACTGGAGAGAGAGGGAAAAGGAAGGGAGGAAAGAAGGGAGAACTTTTTTTTTTTTTTTGCTTCTTGGGTCACATCCAGTGATACACAGGGGTTACTCCTGGCTTTGCACTCAGGAATTACTCCTGGCTTGCTCAGGGGACCCAGGGTTGGCTGTGTGCAAGGCAAATGCCCTACTCGCTGTACAATTGCCTAGCCCCGGGAGAACATTTTTATACTTTTAGATTAGACTGTGAAAGAGTCCAGAAATTACAAGAATTTCTTAAGTTTGGAGGGCCGTGTCAGGGAATAAGCAAAGACTAGAAATGAAATCAAACATAAGAGGTCTATAATATTTTCACTTTGAATTTTATCTTAAAATTACTGAAAGTCTTTAAAAGAGTTCTGTTTCTTTTTTTTTTTTTTGCTTTTTGGGTCACACCTGGCGATGCACAGGGGTTACTCCTGGCTCTGCACTCAGGAATCACTCCTGGCGGTGCTCAGGGGACTGTATGGGATGCTGGGAATCAAACCTGGGTCGGCCGCGTGCAAGGCAAACGCCCTACCAGCTGTGCTATTGCTCCAGCCCCAAGAGTTCTAAGTTTCTAAGTGAAATAATCATATTTCAACACAGAAAGATCAATATAGTATCTGTTGTGAATGCTGCTACTCTAAAGAGAAGTAAAGGAGTGAAAATAAAGAACAGAGATGGCTTAACATATACAAGGGAAGCTGATTTAATGTAGCTTGTTACTGGTTAGCTCTTGGATTTGAAGGAAAGTAGGAAGAGAGAATTCTATGTTTTTATATCTGTGAGCCAGGTCAATTGAAGACTAGGTAGAGAAGATGAAATGATAAGGTTAGATGTTTTAGTTGAAGGTAGTTTTAGGGTATTTGGGTAAAGATTTTTAAAATTAAAATACTAGGAATAAAAAGTGATAGAGACAGTGGTTGTAGTTTATAAAACCCTGTGCATTCACTTAAAAAGACATTTTGAAAAATGGCTTACTCTTTGTCTTCACCCAGTCCCTCTTTCAAGGGATTAAATGAAGATGGAATCTAATTAATACCAGCAGCTTACTGGGATAGTCTATCTAAATGTCAGGGTTACTTGACCTCTGTCCCAGGAAAGGAATCAAGCACAGAGGGTCCCAAGAATTCCATTGTAGTTTCTGGAGAAAGTGAAATATTGTTGTAAAAAGAAATACAAACATTTTTATGCTTCCTCTAACTCTGTAGCTACTTATTGAGTGAGTGAAAAAGAAAGATTATGGTCTATTGTACCACCAAGATAATAATATATATATGTCTAAATACATACATATATACATAAAAGATAAATCTCTAAAAGAGATTCTAAATACAGAAGAGTTGGAATATATTCTCCCTGTAGAAGTTAAAAACAAAAATCCAACTTTAATGGACTATAAAATGATATTAATCACAGAAGTAATTAAATAAGACTCTTGGCATTGATAAATGTGAGGTCACTTTGGATCTATACAACTACATTTAGGTAAATGAAATAATAGAAGCCATTCAACAGTGAATTGGGAAGTAGATTGGTATTAAGAAAAACATCAAGTGCCAAAGAAAAAATACAAAAATTATTAAATGCACTACTATTCAATCTTTCATATCCATTATCAGAATTTGTACAATTTGATTAAGAGATACTTGAAGTCTTGCTAAATGGGGTGAAAGGATGGATATATTAATGCATTCATGAATAACATCAGGTTCTTTTAAGAATTATTTCTCTGAGCCGTAAGAGTCCTTGAGTCCTGTTATCTTGCATTTGAACAAGTGATTTTAGCTTTAATGTAGCAAAAGGAAGACTTCTCATTCAAGTGAATTACTTTCTACAAGCTCCCTGCTAAATGAGAATGAGGGTATTCTAAAACTGTAGAGCTAAAATATAAGTTTAACTGTAAAGCATTATACAAATATTATTATTTATATTGCAATATTATGACTGCATTGATAAGACACTAACATATTTTTTCTCCTCATGATTGTTTTCAGTCTTCAACCTGGAGAATCTGTTTATCTCTGAGAATCCTCTAGCAAATAGAGAGGCAATTTGAGGAGTTTGGGTGAAAGCAGGAGCAGCAGGACCTCAATTCGTGTGTTCAAAACAATCCTCAAGACTACCTGTCTCTAATTTCCATAGTACATAAACGCTTTGAAATGTTCAAAACAGGTCTAAATATGGAATGAGAGCTAGGAGAATAGCAGGATGATTTGAGGGTTTTTTCCACAAATGGAAAACTAGGAGGTGTGGCTCTTTGGGAATGAATAGGCAAATTTTTGGTCTGTTCCAAGAAAACTTTTTTTTTTTTTTTTAGTCACTTCTCAAAGCAAATGTTGGCTTTTTTGGAGAAAATCCCAAGTGCAACTTGTACCAAATGAAACGCAAAGGGTTCAGTGAGAATGTTCTGGCCTTGAGATTGCAGTGAATAGAAGATTTAGCAATTCACTTTTCAGGTCATGGGAGAATCCCAAGAAATGCTGGGTTTGTAGTCCTATCCTTTTTTCCCCCAAATTCTGCATGACAAGTGCCTCTTCAATGGGAAAAGAATTGTATCAAAAGGAACTATTTTTATGTATGTGTTTAACAAGGCCAAAATATGATTCTGAAGATAACTCTATCAGAACTAGAAATAGCTAGCTTTGAGATTTATCTTCTAACTTTCATTCAAGCATGAGAAATAACATTGAAATATTAAAAGTCCACTTGCTACTCTAGGATGAATTATTTATTATATCTTATTTTCCCCCTACATCTCTTCCATGAATTTATCAAGTTTTCCTATTTTTGATTTTACAGTGCTTGTTATATAACTATAAGAAATACTTAAAATTCAAACTCTTGATACATATTTTCTTCTTTCAAATGCCACTCATAAGTGGAAACAAATAACTTTTTAATTTTGAGGATAAGTATAAAATAAATAAACATGTATAAGACAAAATTAACTAGTCTTCAAGATAATTTAAAGTTTGTCATATGAGGAACTGAAGAGCAAAGTGTACATATTTACCTAACTCTCCAGGCAAGTTTGACAATTATTTAGCTTAGTTTTAACATCAGAGAAATGAGAGTTGGAGCACATTCAGTCATGTTCTTCAGTCAATATCAGTCTTTAGTCAATATCCCTGAAGAATTTATTGGCATATTCAACCCAATTTTCTTTATTCTTTTTTTGCCATAAGATGATCAGGTTCTGGAATAGATTTTTCATTTATTCTGGAATAGAATTTTTAATTTTCCCACTTTGTTAATGTGAGAGAACCCTTGATTATATAAAATATAACAAATTATTTTGTTTTGTGAATATGTCAGACATTGTTAGGATAATAAACAACCTTTGGACAGTGGTGATTCAGGAATAAATTTTCTTTACTTTTTGTTGGCTTCATGATAATCAAAATTTACTTTTTTTGTTGTTTCCTTTTTGTTTGCTTTTGTGGGGAGACATCATGTGATGCTTCTGGCTCACTCCTCACCTTGTACTCATGGATCACCCCTGGCAGGGCTTGAGGGACAATATGGAGTGCCAGGGACAATATTGAACCCAGGTTGGCCTTGTACAAGGCAAGCACCTTACCTGCTGTATGTACTATATGAATTGTAGGTGTTTGATATGTTGTCTTTATTTTTTTTTAATTTTTCTTTCTCTACTTTATTATTTTTTTAAATTTTATTTTTTTATTGAATCACTGTGAGATACAGTTACAAAGTTTTCATATTTGATCCACCACCAAACCCCAGCATACCCCCCCTCACTCCCCCTCTGCCTGCGTTGCAGACATTTTTCACTTTACTCTTTCCTTACTTTGATTACATTCAATTTTCAACAGGGATCTCACTATCGTTATTTGGAAGTTTTCCTCCAACAGTCAGACATGTTGGATGGCATCAATAGATTGTTTTCATTTTTTAGAAAAGGTCATGCGGCCTCGTGTTTCGGAGCTGTCCCAGTCCCATATCCCAGAGCCATGTTAGTTGCTGCTCATTGTCGCCATAGCTCCATCTGGAGAAGATGTACTGGCTGTACCTCCTCTGTCTGGCTCACCGGTGTGGCTGGCTCGGTCTGGGGTCCAGAGCATTCTCCGGCTGCGTTGCTTACCGGAACGCCCGGTTTCTTCCTTCTTTCTCTACTTTAATGTCTGCCTTTTATATAGAAATCTGGATCCATTTGCTTCTTGTATATTTGTATTGAGATTTCCATGAAGTTTGCAATTGACATGCTAGATTTATTAGCCTAAAGCAAGCAAGTCTTGAGTTCACTGTGAAAGTTTCCATTATAACTCTCTGCTTTTCCCACATTTTATGGTTATTTTTTTTCTTTTTGACTCTCGAGGTGACAACTGGTGGTGCTCAGGGTTTACTCTGGGCTCTGCACTCAGGAATTACTCCTGGCGTTGCTTGGGGAACCATATGGGATGTCAGGGATTGAACCCCTGTCAGCTGCGTGCAAAGCAAACACCCTACCCGCTATATTGCTCCTGCCCCACATTTTATGTTTTTTGGTATCTCATTATTTCAAAGTAAAGTTTCTCTGTCTATTATCAAAGATAATTTAGTATTTCTTGCAGAGCTAGTTTAGTGGCCATGGATTTGTTTACTGTTTATTTAAGAGTTTTTTATCATTACTTGGAATTCCAGAGATAAGTTTGGTGGATAAAGCAGTCTTATTTGGATGCTTCACTTTTATCAATGGGCTGGAGTGATAGTACACCAGGTAGGGCCTTGTACGAGGCTGACCCAGGTTTGATTCCCCTGCCCCTCTCGAAGAGCCTAGCAAGCTACTGAGAGTACCTCACCCGATCGGAAGAGCCTGGCAAGCTACTCAGGGCGTATTAGATATGCCAAAAACAGTAACGACAAGTCTCACAATGAAGACATTACTGGTGCCTGCTTGAGCAAATCGATGAGCAACAGGATGACAGTGATGACAGTGACAGTGATTTTTATCAATATATTGGATGTGCTATACTGCTAGTATTTCATTTGATATATCTGTTGTGAGTTTTATGGGACTTCCATTATATATAAATCTTTGCTTTGTTTTCAAGGCTCTTTTCAGGATTTTGTACATTTGATTTTTGCCATTTTTACTTAAAACATTTGAACTTTCTGATTTTCAGGGTGTATCTCCTTCCTTGGTTTATAGAAAGTGTGCCCTATAATATCCTCAGCCAGTGATCCTTCCTTTTCTGCCTTCTCACTCTTCCTATGATACAAATACTGCTTTCTACTATCCCATAGATATCTTATGTTTTCTTCATTGAAAAAAATCCATCCAGTGTTTTTATGGTTTTTAATCTATATTATCATATACCATACTGACTCATGACATATTATGTCTTCTGTCACTATTCTTGTTCTCTGACAATCTACTGCTGAGCTCCTGTGCTGTGATTTAAAGTTGAACTACTGTGTATTTTAACTCAGTGATTTATTTATTTATTTATTTATTTTATGATGTTGAAGATCAAGTGCAGGGTCTCACACATGCAAGGTACTCAATGGTTTCTGTTTTACCATAATCACATAAACCTTCTTTCTTTCTTTCTTTCTTTCTTTCTTTCTTTCTTTCTTTCTTTCTTTCTTTCTTTCTTTCTTTCTTTCTTTCTTTCTTTCTTTCTTTCCTTCCTTCCTTCCTTCCTTCCTTCCTTCCTTCCTTCCTTCTTTCTTTCTTTCTTTCTTTCTTTCTTTCTTTCTTTCTTTCTTTCTTTCTTTCTTTCTTTCTTTCTTTCTTTCTTTCTTTCTTTCTTCCTTCCTTTGCTTTTTGGGTCACACCTGATGATGCACAGGGGTTACTCCTGGCTCTACACTCAGGAATTACCCCTGGCTGTGCTCAGGGGACCATAAGGGATGCTGGGAATCGAATCCAGGTCAGTCACGTGCAAGGCAAATGCCCTACCCACTGTGCTATCACTGCAGCCCCATAAGTTTTCTTTATTGTTGGAATTCTCCTTTATTCATTTGCTCAATTCAGTGAACATCATTATAATTGTGACTATAAAGTGACATTAGGGAATTAAAAAAGCTCTTGTATGCTTGTGGTCATTCTAAGGCTTCTTTCTTCATCAAGGCCGGGACATTTCTCTGCTTCATTGTGTCTGGAGCTTTGCAAGAGCTAGCAGTGAGGGTCAGAGTGGATGGCAATTTGAGGCTCAGTCACTAATCCAGCTAGAGAATGTGGCTCTGAGTTTGAGTTGCTTTTGACAACTGTGGGAATTCATACCCCGAAGTATAATGCAGTAACCACAGCACCAAGATCTTGTAAACCAGGGCTACTTCCCAGGTTTTGCAGTGGCTGCTGTCTGACAGTGGCTGTGTTGTTTTGTGTGAAAGTGAATTTTTCCTTCATTAGTGAGTTCCTGAGAATTGTATGAAAGATTTGCATACAAAATTCAGATGCTCAAGAAGTTAAACTTTATTGGGCTGGAGAGATAGTACCATTGATAAGGTGTTTTTGCCTTGCATACTGCTGACTCATGTTCTATCTCTGACATTTCATATGGTCCCCCAAGCCAGGGGTGATTCCTGAGTGCAGAGTCAGGAGTAACCCCTGAGCATTGCTAGGTGTGGCACCCAAACAAAACAAAGAAATGAAGAAGTTAATCTTTGTTATAGTGTACAGCTCAAGAAGATGGGTACAAGATCTCTCCCTAATGTCCAGACCTCTCCTTTTACCCATGTATTCACTATTTGTCCTGTTCGTTAATGCCCAACTCTGCTGATCAGCTGTCTGTGTGGGCTTAGGTGGGGGTTAGGGGACAGTGTAAGGGTGTACAGAGAGAGAGAGAGAGAGAGAGAGAGAGAGAGAGAGAGAGCAGACCGAAAGACAGACAGAGACAGAAGGTGGGTAGAGGGAGAGGGAGAGGGAGAGACAGGCAGAGAGATAGAGACAGAGACAGAGCAGAGAGACAGAGAGGGAAAAGGGGAGAGAGAGAGAGCCAGAGGACAGAGAGAGAGAGAGAGAGAGAGAGAGAGAGAGAGAGAGAGAGAGAGAGGAGAGAGGTCTGGGGCTTCTTTTATCTGCTGCAATCTCCCACCTCCAATCATCCCCTTTGCTAAGTGTTTTATTTTTGGCTATGCCCAGCAAAGCTCAGAAGCCATTCCTTTCTCTCTTTTTTTTACCACATCCTTTAGTGCTCAGGGCTTACTCCTGGTTCTGCACTCAGGAATAACTCCTGGTGGGTTCTAGAGAACATATGTGGTGCCAGGGATGGAATCCTGGTGCTCACCTACAAGGTAAGCGCCCTACCTCCTGTATTACTTTCCTCCAGCACCCATTTACCTATTTGCCTGGAAACCTTTTTAGCAGGTTAGATTTAAAGCAATCAACCAAATTAACTAGTGCACCTGGCCCTCCACTCTTCTACTCCTGCTGTATAAGTGTTAATGTCTAGTGGTCTTTGGCAACAAAAGGGGATGTGGATGCTAGCCCCCAATAATAACTACACCACCAAGTGGGCCTGAATAACTCAGGGTATTTGCATTTGCCAGCACCTAATAGCAATTAGATTGCCAGACTCAAGCAGTTGTAGAAGCATCCTGTGATCTGATAATGTATTGTGGCCTGTGGCATCCAGTTTGATCAAACTGGAGCTGGTGAATGTTCAAAATTGGGCTGAATGTGGACTTGGAGGTACTGGGAGGTCTGCAGATTTTTTTTTTTTTAATTCTAGAAAGCACCTTCTGAGTCTAAATTTTCATTCAGGCTGTCCAATATTGATTGGGAGGAGCTGGTTTTGTTTAGCCTCTGGGGATCAATGACATTCACTGCCCTGTAGCTTATCCCTTGCTTGAGATGGTGGAATTTACCTTCTGGGTCTTTCTTACACAAAGAGGAAGGGGACATAATAGTTTCTAACTAGCTTGAAGGAGGCTGCTGACATTCTTGCTTCCCAATCTGGTCTTCTAAGAGTAGAATTTTAAGGTAGGAATCCCTTTTATTTGGGCTTCCAGCTTGACCCTTTCTCCTTTCTCCTGTGGCTAGCTTCTGTGGTTCCTTCCAGGTTTAGAAATCCCTGTGCTCACAACGTGATGTTTTAGCAGTCTTAGAGCTATTGGTTTTATCACTTTCCAAGGGGGTGGAGAGTGGAGGCTTCTCCATCTACCTACTTGTTTGCTTCATTTTTTTTATTTCTTTAAAGACGAGGAGTTGTCTAATGCTATGAATTTCATCTAAGGCTAAAGGTAGTTGAAATTTGATTAGTTAACTATTTTTCAGTTAGCTATTTTTTTTCCCACTTTACATCAAGCCTTACAAATTCATTAGCAACAATTACATGGAATAAATGATTTTACTGGGTTATTTTTCACATTTTATCTTGAGATCTTCTTTCAAATATGTTCTAATTAGATTTTTTCTTTGTTCTTTCTACTTTTTTAACATGAGATCGATCCCCTATAACCATGGGAAAGTAGATGTGCACTTGTGATTAATTTCAAAATCTGAGACGTGTTAGGCTAGTCCATGCCCCGAGTTTGAGGCAATCTATTGCTCCCTGTGCCTGCTCCATAGGCCTGTCTGCATAGCAGTTTGTGTTCATAAATTATCTCCCAGACCTTTCTTGACATCACACAATTTAAGTAGCCAAGTGTTTAAAGTGTGATCCTGCAAATAAGATAAAATATGATTTGGTTCTGTACTCTTACACTGAGAGACACTGTGTTTCTTCCTCCCCGCCTTAGGCTTTGGAAGACCGGGTGTGGGAACTCCTGCAGGAGGCAGACAAGACAGCTGACCAGAACAAGGAGCAGAGTGTGGTCTACGAAGCCATGGCCGACACTCTGGGCGAAGCATGGGCAGCTCTGGTCACTATGCTTGAAGGAAGACGGGAACTCCTTAGACTCACTTCAGAATTTTTTGAGAATGCCATGGAGGTTTGTGCTTAAAATAACATCCATTTTTTTTTGCTTTTTTTGGGGGGGGCAGGGTCACACCTGGAGATGCACAGGGGTTACTCCTGGCCCTGCACTCAGGAATTACTCCTGGAAGTTCTCAGGGGACCATTGGGATGCTGGGACTCGAACCCGGGTCTGCTGCATGCAAAGCAAACACCCTACCCACTGTACCTACTCCAGCCCCAACTCTCCATTTTTTCTTTTTGCATCAAAGAAAATGAATAGCACTCAAGAAAAGTTTTATCGCCACAAATTAAATGAATTTGAGATGTCAGTGAGATAGGAATAGGATCCCTTTACTGATGTGTGTCCTGTGTGGAAATTCTTTAAAAACATAGCATAACTGTTTTTTCACATGACATAAATGTTATAGGGTGGTTTCAGGCTCAGAGACTTAAACATCTGACAGTTTTTATTTCTCTATCACATATGAAGTAGCAATTTAAGGATATTGCCCCTAAAGGATAAGGGAAGACTCCAACTGGCTAAAGGAATCTATGCATTTCCAAGTGAGATGAGCTCATCAGCCATTTATCATTCCACTCATTCATACCTGGATTTTATATGGCACTGATAATTAAGAATTCTTGTTGATCAAGTAGTTTAGAAAAGTATTAAAGTTCATTAAATTCAAATATTATTTGGAGAAAACCTAAAAAAGAAGTAGGAACAATAGTAGGGGGAAGGTCACTATAGTGGTGGAAATGGTGTTAAAACATAATGCCTGTAACAAACTGTGCTATGAACAACTTTGTAAACCATGGTGTTTAAAGTAAAAAGTAGCACTGTAGCACTGTAGCAGTGTCATCCCATTGTTCATAGATTTGCTCCACCAGTAACGTCTCCATTGTGAGACTTGTTACTGTTTTTGGCATGTTGAATATGCCACAGGTGACTGGAGCCATAGCAAGGACTGGAGCCATAGCATAGCGGGTAGGGAGTTTGCCTAGCACACATTAACCCCGGTTAGATTTCTCCCTCTCGGAGAGCCCAGCAAGCTACTGAGAGTATCTAGTAGCTACCGAGCAGAGCCTGGCAAAGTAAAAAGTAAGTGAATAAATAAAATAAATGGTGAAAAAGAAATTTAAAAGACACAGTGGTAGACTTTTGTGCCTTTCTGACTCATGTTTTGGCTTTGGTTTATTTTGTATCCAACGCAAAGATGAGCCTGTGGATTATAATGTCTATATAAATTTTGATAATTGCCCTTAAATCTTAGTGCTAAAACAATCTTCCTATTAGATTTTACTATGAATATACAATAACAGATATACAATTGTTTTTCTCTATTCTAAACTTTCTCCAAGATTATTTCTCTAAAAATGTTTTCCTCACTTTTAAGCATCTCCCTTTTATTCTACTTCCATAAACATTTGAAAAAGAGTAAGCATATTCCTCACTATTTAGGATATCAAATTGAGATTCATTTTTTTCTTGAAACAGAGAACTACTTTTGTGTTTTTTCATTCTTGCAATGCCAACTTTCATTTTTATTCATATAACTAATGTATGATTATTGATAAAAATGAAAACAATGACAAATTATAGTTTGTTTGGGTTTTTTTGGCCAACACAATTGCATTTTATTTCAGGATCACAACATTTTAGCCAAGTTGCACATTGTCTACTTGCCTGTTTCTTGCCTATTTATCAGTATCAGCGTTCCAGGGTAGACCTCACCCACAATCCACTGCATAAATTGGAGATTTTATCGACATAAAAGAAATCTCTGCTGTGACATAGGAACCTTCTAGAATCAATAAATTATAGTTTTAAAAGCTAAAATATCCTTTCTCTTCCTCATTTCTAAGCTCATTCTGTACAGTTAACTCTGTGTATTTTTTAGCTCATTTTATGCACAAATATGTATTAGATTTCTTTGTATAAGAAACTGAGGGAAGTTGACACTGGTTTTGGGATTGATGTTAAGATACTATATGTCTAAAACTCAACTATAAATAACTCTGCAAATCACAGTTCTATAATTAAATTTAAAAACTTTAAAGAGAGAAAAAGAAGCTGGATTGAGGCCAGAGTGATAGTACATCAGGTAGAGTGTTTGCCTTGCATTCTGCTGACCAGATTCTGGCATCCCTTTTGGTCCCCCCAGCACCTCAAGGATAATTCCTGAGTGCAGAGCCAGGAGTAGCCATGGAGTATCTCTGGGTGTGGTCCCAAAACTAAACAGATAAACAAAGCAAGAAATTGGATTAGATTTTGCATTTCAGCCTTTTGGCTAAGACCAAACTGAAATTGGATTAAATCAGAACTATTCTGAAACTTGAACTTTTTAATTGGGGGAAATATATTGTAACCTTCTAGAGTATATTAAGTTAAATTTACTTATAATTGTATAGGCTACTGATAAACCAAACTACTTTTTAGCATGGCTGCACCTAAGAAGTGCTATGGGGCTCACGGCCATTCTCAGCAATATTTTACCAAGGAATCCAGTGGTTCCATGTGAGAATTTATTCTGCTGGGCTGGGGGAGCACCAGTTCTGCCTTTTGTCATACTCAGGAGGTCATGTGTTGCCAGGGATCAAATCTATGTCCAACTATAAACCTCTGCTACCTCCCAGTCTCTCATTAGCCAAGCTTTTATTGGTTTTTCTTAATGTACTTTACTGTTACTCTCTGACAAACTTAGACACATATTTAATGATATGAAAAGAATACAAAGGAACAACTAGTCATTACCTTGGTGCTGTGCTGTGTAAATTGCCTGCATGTGAAATGCTTTCACCCAAACACCTTAATCTAACATGTACTTACAAAGAAATTTTATTAAAACAGGTATACATAGATGATCATCTAGACAACTAATTAATAAAAATTATCTATAAATAACTCATAATGGCACGCTGAGTTTCCTCTTTCAAACATTTTCCCCTTGTATTTCTGTTGTAGTTTGCTGTTAAAATAGATCAAGCTGAGGATTTCCTTCAGAACACCCAGGAGTTTGAGAGTGCCGAGTCCTTAAAGTCACTTCTTCAGCTCCATGAACATCATGCAAAAGGCAAGAAATGTATTGACTGCTTACAAAAGCTTCTAAATTTTTTCTTTTAAAAATGTTCACTTGTGAATGCTTTTATATGATGAGTGTGAGGTTTTAGTTTGTTTATGAGAAATTCAGTTTGCTCTAAAATTAAACAAAGCTTTGGGTGTTTGGTTTTTTTTTTTTTTGTCATTTCAGTTAGGCAAGAAAGAAAAAGTTGCAATTATTGGAAAGGGAAAGTAGAGAACCTCAGAAGAACCTCAGCTATTTAGCCAGCTAGATTTTAGTTTTTATATTTTTTCTTTTTTAATTTAGGAATAGAACTGGAGTGATAACACAGCAGATAAGGCGTTTGCCTTGCATGAGGCTGACCCGGGTGCAATTCCTCCGTCCCTCTCAGAGAGCACAGCAAGCTACCGAGAGTAACCCACCCACACGGCAGAGCCTGGCAAGCTCCCCGTGGCATATTCGATATGCCAACAACAATAACAACAAGTCTCATAGTGGAGACATTAGTGGTGCCCACTCGAGCAAATCGATGAACAACGGGACTACAGTGCTATAGTGCTTAATTTAGGAATAATAGTTTACTATACTATTGAAGTAATTATTTTATACTTGCAGAGCGCAATACTCAGTCTCTACACCAGTGTGTCAAGATCCTTCTTCCATAATCCCAAGGTCCCTCACCCATTTCCCTTCCAGCCTCCTCAGTTCTCAGTTCTTTTGTTCATCTCTTATAGTTTGTTTGCATTGAAGATTGTCTTTTTGTTGTTGTTCTTGTTGTTCTTTATAATACTCGGCATTTCAGTGAGATTATCTATATTTGTTTTTTACTATCTCACTCACTTGACTTTATATTTTAGTTCCTGAGACAGGAACCTTGTTCATCTTTGTAGCTTCTGTCAGTAGGTACCAACCCATGGTAGAACCTCAAAAAATAGTATGTGGTTGGATAAATCACTGAATTTGGTGAAAACAATTTTCCTCTGTGGCCTACACATGAAAGTCAGCCCTTATAGAACCACTCCATCCAAAGTCCCTCTTGTGATTTCAATTTAAAAGAAGTATAAAAATCCAATTAAGTATTATACAAAAATATTTTTAGCTCTCTCTGCACAAATATAAAGATAATATAGTTATCAACAATTTTTCTGGGCTTTTTCTCTAAGATTTGGGGTAGGCTGGACTGTGGTAAGGAAGACATTTGTGGAAGAGCAGCAGTTGCTTCTAATCTGTTCCTGTGGGAATAGGTTAAAGAAGTAGAGAGGAGTCATCATTTTCATCTTAATGCATTATTCTAATTGTCACTGCCAAAGAGAACTGAAAATGAGTAAAATGGCTTTTGGAATTGCTACCATAAAACTATTACTGGTTTTATAAGTCCATCCTGTAGAGTAGGAGCAAAGTGTTCTTAAAGTCACAATAGATAGTGTGTTTATATCATGCTCTTAGAGATTCCCCAAATGATGGCTCACCACCTTTTTTTTTTTTTTTGGCTTTTTGGGTCACACCCTGCGATGCACAGTGGTTACTCCTGGATCTGCACTTAGGAATTACTCCTGGCAGTGCTCAGGGGACCATATGGGATGCTGGGAATCAAACCCTGGTTGGCCGAGTGCAAGGCCTACCCACTGTGCTATCACTCCAGCCCCAATGGCTCACCACTTTTACAAAACTTGATTAAAGGACTCCTTCTGACCACAGAGATAGTATAATGGGCAGGGCAATTGTCTTGCACATGGCAGACCTGGATTTGATCCCAGCACCCCATAAGGTCTTGCAAGGAGCAAGAGCTAGGAGTAAGTTCTGAGCACCACTGGGTGTGTCCCCCAAATAATAATAATAACAACAACAACAACAACAATAATATTATTATAATAATAATAAAGAACTTGATCTTTTCTGTTTACATTCACTAGCTCTACACACATAATTTTAACCGATAAAGGACGCAAGAAAATAAAAAGAGATTATGCACATCAAAATAATTTATTGTCAAAGCAACAATCAACCATATTTATTTAACAGAAGTAGTCTGGCTGAGTCCAAAGATGTGAACAGAGTCCCTTGAAATTCCTCCTAGGATATTGGAGAGTGATTCTAGCCCTAGGCTCTGAATTGGGTTTTTATCCAGCAACTGTATTGCCATTTGATTCACTTTTTGGAAGAGGTTCATTACTGAGGCAATCTGAAGCACTTTTCTGGGGGATCAGTGGCTATTGAAGTAGGGACATTTTCAAAATATTTGATCATGGAGTTGGAAGGAGGGACGGAGCCATAAAGTTGTTTTGGTGCTGGCTCCTTTAAATCGACTTGAATTTGCCAATCTGCCACTGACTAGAGGGAGCCAGTTTTCATGCAGTTTTGAGACTGACTCTAGGTTGTAGTGCCCTGACTTTTGGCTGATAAAGGGACCAATGTCTTGCCTTTCAGCGGGACAGCCTTTGAGAGTCCAAAGGTCATCTTCTTACTCTGAAGAGATCAATTGAAATGGTAGCTGAAGACAACAAACAGTTTATTTTCATACTGATAAAAGCTTTTTCTATTCTGATGCTATGTTTATCATGAAGGCTTTGTGGCTCTCTATGTGATGCTTGAAGCCCAGGATTATAGAGTCAGGCTATCTGGCTCCTAATTCATATCCCAATAGTGGCTTGATTTATATAAAATGGATGGTGAAATTTATTAATCCACTACTCAGTGGGATATGATGAAGATAAGCAGACTTCAAATGTGTATTCAACGACAAAATTCAGGCTTTTCATTAAGGGCTTCAGATCTATCTCAGTCCATTCTTCATGCTGTTTTAGTAAAATGTCACAGAATGAGAAGCTTGTGAACAATATTTATTTCTCACAGTTCTAGTGGCTAAAGTCTGAGGTCAGGGTGCCATGTGGTTCAGTGATGGGCTCTCTTCCAGACTGCATATTTCTCATTGTACCTCCATACAGCAGAGGGATTGGGGAATCTCTGATTTTTTTTTTAATTTTAAAGAACTTTTTTTTTTCTTTTTGGGTCACACCCGGCGATGCTCAGGGGTTACTCCTGGCATTGCACTCAGGAATTACTCCTGGCAGTGCTTGGGGGACCATATGGGATGCCAGGGATGGAACCTAGGTCAGACACGTGCAAAGCAAACGCCCTACCCGCTGTGCTATCTCTCCGGCCCCAATTTTAAAGAACTCTTATACCATTATAAGGGCTTCACAATTGTGATGTAAACACCATCCCAGTGGATACAGAATTTTTGACATTGTAATTTAAGAGAGAGAGAAACAGACTATGGGAATAGCATTATCTTTAAACCTTAAGCAATAAAATACAAGGGTAGCTAATAACTCTAATCAGATTCTGAGATGAATACTGCAAGATATGAGAGCAAGGATGGTAAAGACTACCAAGGTAACTGGAAAGATTGTAATCAAATGTCACTAATATATGCGATTAGTTTTACCAATGCTTTTATCATATTTAAAATGAATTCAGACTGTGTTGCAGGTGAGAGACTTATTCTCTACTATTGCAGAGGTCAGAGTCAGAATGAAGTTCTGCCTTCTAGAATGTTACAGAATAAGTTTGTCTCCCCTTTCATGCAAAAGTCCTTGAAAATGGCCTTCCCAAATTTCTTTCATTTGCATGAATCATGCCTACTTAGTCAAGTCTTTCTAATGAACATGGGTTTTATATTACTTGCCACGAGGATGGCCCCCAGTTCAACAACATGTCCTTAAACAATTTTTCCTAACCCATGCTAGGTCAAAACACCAAAAGAATGTCAAGGAATGACAAGACACTTGTCCACAGAAGCCTACCCTTATTAGGGGCTATAGACTTCTGCCTGTGAATTACTTTTGTGCTTCTAGTATGTCCCTCTATTATACCACCTAGCATACTGTGTAGTAATCCTTGATTTGTTCTCCATCCCAGATTATGGTACTCTGAAGACAAGGATTTCTGCATCTTTGAACTCTAGAACTCAGAGTAATGTCCAACCCAAAGTATGTTTATTGAGTGCTATTTGTATTTAATTCCAGTGTAAGACTTGGTGGAATAATACATACCACTTGAGCAAAAGCAAGGCACTACACTGATTTATAAAAAAGAAAATTGACTCAAAGCTTGGAGGAATAATAATTGGATTTTTTTTAAATTTTCTAATGACCATCTTAAATTGAGCTTAAAATGTAATAAGCTTCCTCATAAACAGTCATATTATTACTTCCATTTATTTTTGGATGTGATATGTATTTGTATTTTATTTTTATTTTTTATTTGAGGTTATTTCTGGTTTTTCTCAGGGTTTACTCAGGAAGCACAAACTGGAGACCTATTTTTCAGAGAAATGTTTTGTTTACTTAGTATTTTTTAGTTTAAGAATATAAATCATGAAACAATAATATTCTAAAGCTTCCACATTAAATCTATAACTTTTCTAAAAAATTAGAATCCACATCAATACCAAATCCATAATTTCTGATATCTATTGTTGGTTATAACTGGGTGACAGCTGACAGAGTTAGACTGAGCCAGCACTTTTTTGTGTCCTTTATCCTTGATCACAAAGCCAATATATTCGTGGGATGTAGTTTGGCTATTATAGTCATTAGCTTTTACCAACCACTTAGGATTTAGAATAATCCTAAGGTAAGTAGTCCCTTAACTGGTATTGCAACTCAAAGAGTGGACTGAACCAGTGGCTAAATCCCATGGTCTTTCATAGTGCCGAGTTTCAGCATGCCTTCACTTAGTCATTATTTCTATAGGTATTGTTATGTCAAGGAATTTGGCCAGTAGTATTGTAGGTATTTTGTTTGCACACTGCTTCCTTGCAGGATAATTTATGAATGCGAAGGTTCATATAATTAAAAATATATAGACTGGTAACTATTCTTTCATTTTTCTATTTTCTTCCAGAACTCTTAGAACGATCTCTAGCCCTTTTAAACAAAAGTCAACAACTCACTGACTTCATAGACAAATTCAAGTGTGATGGACCTAATGTGAACCCACAGTTAATTCAGGGAGCTAGTAACAGTTGTCTGAAGATTGACAGCCTTCTTGAACTTCTGCAAGACAGGAGACGGCAACTAGACAAGTACTTAAAGCAACAACGGCAGGAATTGGGTCAGGTTCTGCAGATATGTGAGTGGGATCAACGAGAGAATCAGGTAATCCACATGTGGGCAAAATGCTATCTGAACCTTGACTAATGAATTTTCCTTAATATGTCGAAAGCTATTTCCTGTCATAGTTCCTCAGCTGTCATGTCAAATTCCTTGGTTCTAAGGTCCAAACAGCTACATCGTCTTTCCATGTAGATGATATAAAAATCAAAGATTTTTATGTCTTGTTAATGTATATTGATTTTATAAATGGTAGAATTTTTGTAGGCAGTTTTGAGAGTGACAATTTTTCAATTATCTTTCAAACTTCCTTTCAGGTAGCTTCTTTTAGACATTTTACTTTGAAATTATAAAATATTAATCTTAGTTTTCTTGAATGTGCGGAGGCATGAAGGTGCTAAATTGTACTAGATTGTTGCTAATGAGAGAAAAAATAAAATAGGAGTAATGTTAAGCTTAAAATGGAGGTAATGTTCTTAAAAAAAGTGACCTGTTGCCAGTGAAGAATAGGTTATTGGCCTATGCTGAGTGATTCCAAAACTTTATTGTGTGCTGAGTAATTAGAATACTGTAGGGTGAGAGGTTGATAGTAGGCATGATTGCCAGAGCTAATTACCAAGACTGCAAGCTCAGTTTTGATCAGTCATCACTATTCTTTCTTTCTCTTCCAATCACTCTCAGATATTTGTGGATAGAACTTTCTTTGAAAACCCCTGACTCAAATAGGTCGGATATTTATTGAAGTATTTCTAATAACTGCAAAATCATTTTTAAATTTATACAGAAAGAGTTTAGGTAATTTTAAAGGAAAGATGATGAGGCAGGAGATTTTGTCTGAAGGTAAAGGAGTTATCTCTTCACACATTTTATATTATTTCTTTGGTTCAAATTGAAGAGATAAGAGAAAGAGAGAGAGAGAATAGAGGTGCCTGCCGTAGAGGCAGATTGGGGTGAGGGGTGGCTTGAAGGGGTAGGAGGGAAACTGGGGACACTGGTGCTGAGAAATTAAACTGGTGAAGGAATGGGTGTTGGAATATTGAATGGGTGTTGGAAAATTGTATGACCAATTTTGTAATGCTCTATCTCAGGGTGATTCAATTAAAAGAAAATTGGAGAGATAGACTTAAAACAGAACAAACATGAGGCCAGAAGAATTCTTTTCTTTTTTTCTGTTTTTTGTTGTTTGTTTTTATTTTGGGGCTACACCTGGCTTGCATCAGAACTATTCCTAGCTCTAGGACTGCTCAGGGACAATAGATCAGGAATGAATGAGATTGGAAGTGTTTGGGGGAACACAAAGGGTGCTGGGATGGCAGGAAACATGGCAAACTCTGCGTACTATTCTTCCAGCTTCAAGCCAGAAAAATGAGAACTTAATGACACTCAGCCAATTTTGAGTAATTATCCTTACACCGAATTATTGAGTACCTACTATGTATCAGGTTCTAGTTTATGCATTGGAGATACACAATACTTAGAATAACATCACATGAAGCTGACACCCAAGGACAGTAGATACAAGGGCCAGGGGTATTGCCCCATCGCTGGAAGATTGCTTCATGAGCAGAGGGGAGAAGGCAGATGGAATAGAGAAGGGATCACTAAGAAAATGATGGCTGAAAGAACCAGTTGGCATGAGAGATGTACGCCGAAAATAGATAGATAATGGAACAAACATGATGACCATTCAGTGTCTGTGTTGCAAGCCATAATGCCCAAAAGTAGAGAGAGAGTATGGGGAATATTGTCTGCCATAGAGGCAGGTGAAGGGTGGGAAAGGGGGGGTATACCCGGGATAGTGGTGGTGGGGAATGTGCACTGGTGGAGGGATGGGTGTTTGATCACTGTGAGATTGTAACCCAAACATGAAAGCTTATAACTATCTAAAATAGGAAGAGAGAGAGAGAGAGAGAGAGAGAGAGAGAGAGAGAGAGAGAGAGAGAGAGGGATAATGAAGAAAATAATGGCTAGAGGAACCAGTTGGAATGGGAGATATGTGTTGAAAGTAAATAATGGACCAAACATGATGACCTCTCAGAGTCTGTGTTGCAAGCCGTAATGCCCAAAAATAGAGAGAGGGTATGGGGAATATTGTTTGCCATGGAGGCAGGGGGAGGGTAGGAAGGGGGGGTATACTGGGGATATTGGTGGTCAGAAGTGTGCACTGGTGGAAGGATGGGTGTTTGATCATTGTGTGATTGCAACCCAAACATGAAAGCTTGTAACTATCTCATGATGATTCAACAAAATTTTTTTTAAATGTGTACAAAAAAAGAGATACGCAATACATAAGACAAAGTGTTATCTATAGGAATGAAAATTAGAATGCAGTTTCTGTCTCCAGACATTGCCAGATGTCCCAAGAGACAAAATTTCTTCCAAATAAGACTGTTATTTTGGTGTTAAGAAAGGCATATGATAAACAAATGAACAATCATAAGTGATGTAAAGAAAACCAAATCGTCCTAGGAATTTTGCCTTGTGTTGGTCTACTTTTAATTAGGGAAGTCGCAGAGAAAGTCTCTGAAGAAATAACAGAACAGAAAGCCCAGAGGCAAACAATAATCTTGGGTTAAATATTCTGATTTCTTTTTGTTGCATTCTGTCCAAGTCACAAAGTACCTTCCAAGTCACTTCCAGCCCTTTGGCCTTGACTATTGCCAGCTGCTATCCTGCTTATGATGTGCTTTGTCAGACAATCCCACTACTTCCCAATGCAGTTCTTCTCCTATACTACCTTCACATGTTCATTACCCAAAGTACTAATATCCACTGTAATAGTTTTCATGAAAACCTGTCATAACAAAGGAGAGGTAATGTTTAATTCAAGAATCAATTTAATATTATTATCAGACAATGGGCTGGAGTGATAGCATAGCCATAGGGCATTTGCCTTGCACGCAGCCGACCCAGGTCCGAATCCTCCGCCCCTCTCAGAGAGCCTGGCAAGCTACCAATGGTGTATTTGATATGCCAAAAAACAGTAACAACAAGTCTCACAATGGAGACGCTACTAGTACCCGCTTGAGCAAATCGATGAGCAACGGGATGACAGTGACAGTGACAGTGATCAGACAACAGTTACCAAAGTTTCTTATCCTATCTTCTTAACACAAGTGACTTCATTATAACTTTCTCACCTCATGGCATCCCCAATCCTAATCTGATACAATGATTCCAGAGCCATTTCCTTAAAATAAACTTCCTTATTCCTTCTCATTGATAACCCATACTCTTGCTTCTGGTGGTTCAGCTATATCCTTTTAAGCCACAAATTTTCTTATCCAGATAAACAAAACTGCCTCAAGCATACAAGAAAAAAATCCCATTAATAATATTTCTCAAGAATTTCTGTGTAAATTATTATAGTAATTTTTGAACAAATGAAAAAGCTATAGTAGTTTTTTTTGTTTTTTAAGTAGCAGTTTTGTTTTTTTCTCCTTAAGTATTACAATAATTCTACACTTGAATATTCCAGAAAGAAAGAAAAAAGAAAGAGAGAGGAGAGAGGGAAGGAAGGAGACATGGAGGGAAGGAAGGAAGGAAGGAAGGAAGGAAGGAAGGAAGGAAGGAAGGAAGGAAGGAAGGAAGGAAGGAAGGAAGGAAGGAAGGAAGGAAGGGAGGGAGAGAGGGAGAGGAGGAGGGAGGGAGGGAGGAAAAGAGGGAGGGAGGGAAAGAGGGAGGGAGGGAGGGAGAAGAAAAGCAAGAGGAAGGAAAGAAGAAGAGAGGATGGGAGGAAGGGAAGAAAAGAAATTAAAAAAGAGAAATCAATAATCACATGAAAATTATATAAAGATTCTAAGCCAGTTGCAATGACTTAGGATATCTAGATATTTTTCCCAACTCCAGAAGAAAGTCACGATAAGATGATAATAAAAATAAGATGTTATAGAAGGTTTTTGATTTGCTGAATTATTTAACTTACTGGGTCTTATTTATTTAAGTTTTAGTTTGGGGGCCACACCTTGTGGTGCCCAGGGCTTATTCCTGGCGCTGTGTTCTAGGGACATTCCTGGCAGACTCAGAAGACCATATGGCTTGTTCAGGATAGAACCTGGGTTAGATGTATACGAGGCAAGGCAAGCACACTACCTAGTGTACTCTCACTGTGTCCCATAATTCTTATTTTTAATTCTTATTTAGGAGAGTGTGTGTGTGTGTATGTGTGTGTGTATGTATGTGTGTGTTGCAGAGTTTCTTATATAAGTAGGGTTTTGTTTGTTTTGTTTTGGGACCACAGTCAGCTGTACTCAGGACTTATTCCTGTCTCCGTGCGCAGTGATCACTGCTGGTAGAACTTGGGGTTTAATATGTGGTGCCGGGGATCAAACTAGAGCTGGTTGTGTGCAAGGTAAATGTCTTACACACTGTACTATCTGCTTCCTAAATAGCCTTTTAGAGCTGTGTTAGATTCTCAATTAAATTGAGCCAAAATTATAGAATACCTTATTTCTGCAACATGCACAATCTCTACAATTACCAACTCCTGTACTAAAGTGCTGCATTAAATATTTTCAATGAACCTAAACTGATATATCATTATCATCGCAAATTCATACTTTACCTAGGATTTGATCTTTTTTTTTTCTTTTTGGGTTACTCCTGGCTTTGCACTCAGGAATTATCCCTGGCGGTGCTTGGGGAACCGTATTGGATGCCAGGGATTGAATCTCGGTTGGCCGTGTATAAGGCAAATGCCCTCCATTGTACTATCACTCTGGCCCAGGATTTGATCTTGATGCAGTGCATTCTGAACAAATATAATGACATGTTTCCACCACGGTAATATACGGAACAAATTTTCTGCCCAGAGTCCTTCAGACTCTCTATTCATACCATCCTTCCCCTAATCTCCTAAAACCACTAGTCTCTTAAATTTATACATAGTTTTGGGGGGAGCTTTTTGCCTTTTTTTTTTTTACAGAATGTCATATAGTTGATATTGACTTCTTATATTTAGTACCACTTGAGTCCTCCATCTATCTTCATGACTTGACAGCTTTTTAAATTTCTTTGTAGTGCTGAATAATTGTCAATTGTCTTGGTATAGCACAATTTGGTATATTTCACTCATCCACTAAAGACAGTTCAGTATCTTCCAACTTTTGACAATTATAAATTAACTTGTTACAATCATTCATGTTTTTGTAAACATAAGTTTTTAATTAATTTGGATAAATGACAATGAATACAATCATTGGATCCTATACTGTAAAAGTGTACTTAAAAGAAAATTTCAAAATTTTGCCCATCAGCAACAGTTTGCTATCTCACTAGCAATGAAAGAGCATTCCTTTTGCTTCACATCCCTGTCTGAAGTTAGTATTACCAGGTCCTGGACTTTGGCCATTCTTACAAGTCTATAGTATTGTATTACTGTTTTTGTTTTGTTTTGTTTTGTTTTTTTTAATTGAATCACCGTGAGAACAGTTACAAAGCTTTCTAGTCTAAGTCTTGATCATACAATGATCACCCATCCCCTCACCAGTGCACACCTTCCACCACCAAGAACCCCAATATACCCTCCATCCCACCCCTTCACTCGCCTATGTGGCAGATGATTTCCACCTTACTCTCTCTCTCCGCTTTGATCAAATTCAATATTTTGACAAAATATCCACCATTATAATTTGGAATTTTTCTCAACACTCAGACCTGCCGAAAAGCATCATTAGATAATTTGTTTTCTATTGCTGATATGAAGAGCATTTTGGATTTCTGATATTTTAGTAATAAGTCTGGAGGGATTTCTGCCATAAGCTGCTGGGTTCTGAGATTGTTTTGTGTGCCTCTGGAATCGTGGCGGTTCGTTCAGGAGCCAGGAGCCGTCTGTGGGCAGAAACTCGGGCCTCGTTGGGGCGGAGAGAGGAGCCGGTTCCACTCCCCCATCCCATGAAGCCTCAAATGTCACGTCACTGCAGTCTCATACCTGACTGTCCAATAGGCTCTGAAAAGGTGGCAGCCTGTACACTGCTTGGGAGAAAAGGCAGAAGGGACAAACACCTCTCCCCACCAGGGGTGGCACAGCACCATAGTTTAGTGCACAATCCAGGTGCATTTTTGCCAGAAGCCGCTGGGTTCCGAGATTGGCCTGTGTACCTCTGGGATTGTGGCCATTCAGGAACCAGGAGCCATTCATGGCTGGCAACTTGGGGTCTTGTCGGGGCAGAGAGAGGGGCCAGTTCCACCCTCCATCCCATGAAGCCCCACGTGTCGCCACTTCCCCTGTAGTTTTGGGCAAGGGCAGACGCTAGATCATTTATTTTCCATTGTTCACTTTGTATATCAGGAAAGGCTGCGCTGCTTAAGTGGCCGCACGCTTAGGAGGAGTAGTCCTGTAGCCACATACTGGAGCCATGCTTATAGAAGCTCATGGTCACTGGGATTCCATCTGGAGAAGGCGAGGAGACTGCACCTGCTCCATCTGGGAGTCCCGGAGATATTGGCTTGGTATGGGGCCCGGAGAATTCTCCAGTGTTGTGGTGTCCACCGGTTTTCTTCACTCCTGGTATCACTATTGTTTTAATAAGCTACATTTTTTTTTAAATTCTTTTATTAAGTCACCATGTGGAAAGTTACAAAGCGTTCAGGTTAAAGTCTCAATTATACAATGCTCAAACACCCATCCCTTCACCAGTGCACATATTCCACCACCAAGAATCACAATATACCTCCCCCCTTTCCCCCACCTCCCCAGCCCCCCACCCCGCATGTGTAACTGGTAAATTTCACTTTACTTTCACTTTACTTTGATTACATTCAATATTTAAACAAAAAAAAATTCACTATTATTGATTTGGAGTTTCTCCCCCTAAAGTCGATCTGCTGAAAAGAAAGCATTTGGTAATTTGTTTTCCATTGCTGAGAATGAAGAGATATGAGGTCAGGAGGCCGCACTAGCAGCAGCATAGTTTTGGATTTCTGTATTTTAGTATTTTAGTAACTAAGTCCAGAGAAATGTCTGCCAGGAATCTCAACATTGTAAGCTTGTACCTCTCAGCTACTTTATAGTCCACATATGAGTGTGATCTTTCTATGTCTGTCTCTTTCTTTCTGACTCATTTCACTCAGCATGATACTTTCCATGTTGATCCACTTATATGCAAATTTCATGACTTCATGTTTTCTGACAGCTACGTAGTATTCCATTGTGTAAATATACCAGAGTTTCTTTAGCCAATCATCTGTTTTCGGGCACTCTGGTCTTTTCCATATTGTGGCAATTGTAAACAGAGCGGCAATGAACATGGAAATGCAAATGTCATCTCTACTATACCTTTTTGCCTCTCTGGGATATATTCCCAGGAGTGGTATTGCTGGGTCAAATGGGAGCTCAATTTCTAACTTTTTGAGAATCGTCCATATTGTTTTCCAAAAGGGCTGAACCAGTCGGTATTCCCACCAGCAGTGAAGGAGAGTCCCTTTCTCCCCACATCCACGCTAACACCGGTTGCTTTTGTTTTTTGGGATGTGGGCCAGTCTCTGTGGTGTGAGATAATATCTCATTGTTGTTTTGATCTGCATCTCCCTGATAATTAGTGATGTTGAACATTTTCTCATGTGCCTCTCAGCCATTCGGATTTCTTCTTTGGAAAAGTTTCTGTTCATTTCATCACCCCATTTTTTGATTGTGTTGGCAGTTTTCTTCTTCTGGAGTTCAACCAGTGCATTGTATACCCTTGTTATCAACCCTTTATCGGATGGGTACTGCATAAATATCCTTTCCCATTCTGTAGATTGTCTTTGTATTTTGGTCACTGTTTCTTTTGAGTTTCAGAAGCTTCTTAGTTTGAGATAGTCCCATTTATTTATCTTTGTTTTCACTTGCTTGGCCAGTGGCGTGTCAGCTTTGAAGATACCTTTGGCTTCAATGTCGTGGAGGGCTTTGCCGACCTTATCTTCAATGTACCTTAGAGATTCTGGTCTGATGTTGAGGTCTTTAATCCATTTTGATCTGATTTTTGTACATGGTGATAGATGAAGGTCTAAGCCCATTTTTTTTGCATGTAGCTGTCCAGTTTTGCCAGCACAATTTGTTAAACATGCTTTCCTTGCTCCACTTCACATTTCTTGCTCCCTTATCAAAGATTAGATGATCATATATTTGGGGGTGTATGTCAGAGTATTCAACCCTATTCCATTGGTCTGCAGCTCTGCCTTTGTTCCAATACCATGCTGTTTTAATGACTACCGCTTTGTAGTAGAGTTGGAAGTTGGGGAGGTTGATTCCTCCCATTTTCTTTTTCCCAAGGATTGCTTTAGCTATTCGTGGGGCCTTATTGTTCCATATGAATTTCAGGAGCGCTTGCTCCATTTCTTTGAAGAATGTCAAGGGTATCCCTATAGGGATCGCATTGAATTTGTACAATGCTTTGGGGAGAATTGCCATTTTGACAATATTAATTCTTCCAATCCATGAGCAGGGGATGTCTTTCCATTTCCTCGTGTCCTCTTTTATTTCCTGAAGTAGTGTTTTATAGTTTTCATTATACAAGTCCTTTACCTCCTTTGTTAAGCTGATTCGGAGGTACTTGATTTTTTGAGGCGCAATTGTGAACGGGATTGCTTTTCTAAGGTCACTTTCTTCTCTCTCATTATTTGCATATAGGAAAGCAATGGACTTTTGGGTATTGATTCTATAGCCTGCAACTTTACTGTACGACTCTATTGTTTCTAGGAGTTTCTTGGTAGAGGTTTTAGGGTTCTCTAGGTATAGTATTATATCATCTGCGAATAGTGAGAGCTTGATTTCTTCCTTTCCTACCTGAATGCCCTTAATATCTTTTTCTTGCCTAATCGCTATTGCAAGTACTTCCAGTACTATATTGAACAGAAGTGGAGAGAGTGGGCATCCTTGTCTCGTCCCTGTTCTCAGAGGGAAGGCTCTTAGTTTTTCCCCATTGAGGACAATGCTTGCCATAGGCTTGTGATAAATGGCTTTGACTATATTGAGGAAGGTCCCTTCTATACCCATTTTGGCGAGTGTTTTCATCATAAACGGATGCTGGATCTTGTCAAATGCTTTCTCTGCATCTATTGATATGATTATATGATTTTTATCTTTTCTTTTGTTGATATGATGAATTATGTTGATTGATTTCCGGATGTTAAACCATCCTTGCATCCCCGGGATGAATCCCACTTGGTCGTGGTGTATGATCTTTTTGATTAGTTGTTGAATTCTATATGCTAATATTTTGTTGAGGATCTTCGCATCTGTGTTCATCAGGGATATTGGCCTGTAGTTTTCTTTTTTTGTGGTGTCTTTGTTTGCTTTTGGTATTAGGGAGATATGAGCCTCATAGAAACTGTTTGGGAGGGTTTCTGTTTCTTCAATTTCCTGGAAAAGCTTGAGAAGGACTGGCAAAAGGTCCTCTTTAAATGTTTGGAAGAACTCGCTAGTGAATCTGTCTGGACCAGGGCTTTTGTTTTGGGGAAGACTTTTGATTACCATTTCAATTTCCTTGATGTTAATTGGACTATTCAGGTACTCCAGGTCTTCTTGGTTCAGCCTTGGGAGATTATAGGAGTTGAGGAATTTATCCATTTCTTCTAGGTTCTCTTGTTTCCTGGCATAGAGATTTTCAAAGTAGTCTCTGATGATCTTTTGAATTTCATTGGTTTCTGTTGTGATGTCCCCCTTTTCATTTCTGATTCGGCTTATAAGGGTTCTCTCTCTCTCTTTCTTTGTGAGTCTTGCTAGTGGTTTATCAATCTTGTTTATTTTCTCGAAGAACCAGCTCTTGGTTTCATTGATCTTTCGGATTGTCTTTTGGGTTTCCATGTCGTTCATTTCTGCTCTAAGTTTTATTATCTCTTTCCTTCTGCCTGGTTTGGGCTCCTTTTGTTGGTCCTTTTCTAACGTCTTGAGCTGTGAAGTCAAGTTATTTATGTGGGCCCTTTCTTCCTTCCTGAGATATGCTTGCAGAGCTATAAATTTTCCCCTTAAAACGGCTTTAGCTGCGTCCCACAGGTTCTGGTAGCTCGTGTCTTCATTCTCATTTGTTTCTAGGTACCTTTTGATTTCTTCCTTGATTTCCTTCCTGACCCACTCATTGTTCAATATCGAGCTATTTAATTTCCAGGTGTTTGATTTGGTTTTCTGCATCTGTCTACGATTAAGTTTTATCTTCAGTGCATCATGGTCTGAAAAGATAGCTGGTACAATGTCTATCTTTTTGATTCTGTTGAGGTATGCTGTGTGGCCTAGCACATGGTCTATTCTGGAAAATGTTCCATGTGCACTGGAAAAGAATGTGTATTCCTTTTTTGGGGGATATAAAGCCCTGTATAGATCTATTAGCCCTCTCTCTTCTATTTCTTCCTTCAAAGCCAGTATTTCCTTGGTGAGTTTTAATCTTCTTGATCTGTCCAGAGGAGACAGTGTGGTGTTGAAGTCTCCAACTACTATTGTGTTGCTCGAGATGTCCTTCTTAAGGTCTCTTAGCAGCTGTTGTAGATATTTAGCTGGTCCCTCATTGGGTGCATAGACACTTAGGAGTGTGATTTCTTCCTGATGTACACATCCCGTGATTAATAAAAAGTGGCCTTCACTATCCCTTCTAATCTTTTTCAACCTGAAGTCTATGTTGTCTGATACTAGTAATGCCACCCCAGCTTTCTTGAGGGAGTTGTTTGCTTGCAGGATTGTTTTCCATCCTTTGACTTTGAGTCTGTGTTTGTTCTGACTATTCAGATGTGTTTCTTGCAGGCAGCAGAAAGTTGGGTTCAGTCTTTGAATCCATTTTGCCAGTCTGTGTCTCTTAATTGGTGAATTCAGACCATTGACATTAAGGGAGATTATTATCACAAAACTGTTTTAAATATTAAATGAAATATAATGTAAAACCTCTTATTTAGGAATAGTTTTACTGTTCTTGCTAAGCCTACGATGTATGAATTCTTTCTTGTCTGACCATGTTTTCCCCTGGGTTTAGTATTACTGTTGTTACATATAGCAAAGTCTTTTGAATACACATAATAGATGGAAGCACTATCGAGGATCGATAGCATAGCAGGTAGGGCATCTGCCTTGCACACAGCCAACCCGAGTTTGAGTCCTCTGTCCCTCTCGGAGAGCCCGGCAAGCTACTAAGAGTATCCCACCTGCACCGCAGAGCCTGACAAGCTTCTCGTAGTGTATTTGATATGCCAAAAACAATAACAATAAGTCTCACAATGGAGATGTTACTCGTGACTAATTAGTGCAAAATTAAAATACATGTTGTGCAATAATAGTGCTCAGGGCTTACTCCTGGTTTTATACTCAGATATCACTCCTGTAGGCTTGGGAAATCATTTGTGATGCCGGGGTTTGAATCCCTGTTCAATGAATGCAAGACAAGTGTCCTGCCCACTGTACTATCTCTGTCCCTAAAAGATAGATCTTAGTGAGCATAGGAATATTATTACAGAAGGACTAGATTTGAGCTGTATTTACAAGATGAAGAAAAATTATACCAGTACAACATTGTATATTGGGGAAGGCACGTTGACCTTATACACAGGCCTACTTATATTAGTCTTCAAGGTCTCTGCATCCACTACCTACAATACTATCCAGTCCTATATTTGTTCATTATTATCTCATTAATGGCAAGAGCTTTTTAGTATATAAATATAACTTATAATTATATAGCTGTGTAATCCCATCAACGGCCAACATCCAGAGACTAAAACCAAGCTACCGGAATCTTATAGCCTAGATATCCCTCTTGGATAACCTAACAAGCTACCGAGAGTTTCCTGCCCACACAGGAGAGCCTGGCAAGCTCCCTGTAACATATTCATATGCCAGATACAGTAGCAATGATGAGTCTCATTCCCCTGACCTCTAATGAGCCTCTAATGGGGCACTGTTGGGAAGGACAAGTAAAGAGAGGCTGCTAAAATCTCAGGGCTAGAACGAATAGAGACATTACTGGGTCTGCTCGAACAAATTGACAACCAACAGGGTGATGTATTCTATATATCACCCAATACTAATTAAAATTGGGCAAATCACTAGTTCATTGTGTGTCAAAAGTGTAATAGATAAATGTGATGTATTTCAGAACTTGAATAATATACTGTTTAGTAACATCAGCATAATTTAAATGATACTTTATTTTAAAGAAGTCTTCAGTTTTCAACATCTTATTTGTTATTACTGTGCAAAAATATGTGAAAAAAGAATATACATTTAGTTTTTTAATTCATAGAGTAAAATGCAATATATTGCCTAAGACTTTAATATTTTCTGAATATTCTATTGTGAAGTTTTGTTGTATAGTGTTAAAGAGTAACAGCAGGGAAAACAAATTGGGTGTGACATTTTTAGTAATATAGCGTATATTGTTATCATGTTCCTAGATGAGTTACTTGGCTTTGAGTTGGTACAGCACTTTGAGTTGGTACAGAGGCATTTCTTTAGTAGTGGGTAAAGAGTTTTAGTCAACTATATACTTTTATTTTAAGGGAATATAGATATAGAAACTGTCAAACACTTACAATAATAAATTATAAGCTTTGTCAATCATTTTAAGTGCTTAAAAGAAAGAAAAATTAATTGAATAATTAGAGTAAAGATTTTCAATGAATAATAATGTGGATGTCTGAATATCTAATGTTGTCTACTGAGGGCCATTTAAAATATACATTTAGTACTTTTCTGTTTCTAAGTGCTTAAATTCTACTGGTTTGAACTATAATATTTCTGTTAATTTTCCTTTGCAAAAAACATTAAATGACCAAAATTATGGTGACTTGATATTTACATCAGTTGCAGGGAAAAAAAGACAAATAAAAATCACACACATTTCTGTCTTAAATTGAGATGTAATAGTCTGATAAATATAATCAGAAAATTTTCTATCATTATTCCCCAAATGCAAAAAAGTACATTTGTTTTATATTTAAATATGAGTAGTTGACCTTTCTTTTCAACTCTAGCATATCTTATTTTTTAGATAATCTGCTTCATTAATGAAAATCAGAAACAGCTTGGAGTATTTTGTGCATAATTAATTATGTTGGCAAGAAGATTTATGAATGCAATTTTTCTCAATTGCTACAATCAGGCATAAGTGAGAAAAACAAATAAATTAAAGCTAAGTTATTCATTGTCTCTTTGTATAATACAATGTCAAGGACATCTAGGAGAATTAAATAAGACAAGAGGACAGATCTTTTTTTCACTGCCCAGATCACATATATTTATTAGATACACATCTTTGTAGGGAAGAATGATGATAATAGATTACACAATGGAATATGTAGAAGGTGAATGTCATGTATATTATAATCATGTTACATATGTAATCATAGTCTAACCAATAGGTGATTAAAATAATATCAGAGATGACACATATAAACACATTCTCAGGTCAAGAATCTTGTACCTGGTAGGCAGCTAACAAAGCTGTGTGTATGTTCACATACTCATGTATATTCTTCTTTTTGTGATGTTGCATTTAACTAAAATTTAGAATTTGAATTATTCTAATTGTCACTGTCACTGTCATCCTGTTGCTCATCGATTTGTTTGAGCGGGCACCAGTAACGTCTCTCATTGAAAGACTTATTGTTACTGTTTTTGGCATATCCAATACGCACGGGTAGCTTGCCAGGCTCTGCCTCGTGGGCTCGATACTCTCGGTAGCTTGCTGGGCTCTCTGAGAGGGGTGGAGGAATCAAACTCAGGTCAGCTTTCGTGAAAGGCAAACGCCCAGCCACTGTACTATTGCTCCAGTTTAAATTAATGTGAGAAAACATGGAAGTCCCTTGCTTAGTGACTAACACATTATAAAAGTTATAAAACTTAGTGACTAACACATATAAAAGTTACTTCTTTGTAACTTTCTAATACTGATTGACATGAGACCAAAATAAGGATTGTATTATTTTAGAGATATTGGTATTCAGTAGTACAATGCAATTACAAACGTATGCAACTTTCTAACCACTTATATTAAAATTTATCATAGAATTTTATTTGAGAACATATGCTTTCTTTAGAATTTATTCTAAATTATGTAACTGATGCCAGTAGACTCCCAGGTGACTTGTGTGAAACAGGGGAGGGACACAGTCACTTTCTCCTGATACATCTCTGCCATCCTGGATTCAGCTGTGAAGCCCAGAACTGATAAAGTCTGTGACAAGCCCCTGCATTGTCCAGACCTTGAGTCCTGCCAGCCCCACGTAGTAGCCATCAAGCCACACCTGGCATCTACTTGCACACTGCGTGGAAGTTAATCCCCACATCCTGATTTCTTTTTTTTTTCCTTTTTTAAGAATCTTTGAAGGCTTCAATGATTTTTTTTTTAATTCTTTTATTGAAGCACCATGGGGAAAGTTACAAAGCTTTCAGGTTTACATCTGAGTTATACAATGCTCAAACACCATCCTGATTTCTTGGGGAAGCAGTGGACTTAGACTGGAGCAAGAAATTGCTCTTTACAGGAAAGGAAAGTCAGTCCTAGGCTTTGCACAGGTCTTTCGGGTACTTGGTCAGTGCTGGTGCAGGTAAAGATCTGTTCAGCCTGTAATTCCTGTGTCCACAAGGTAGATCCTGATGGCCTTAGGGGTAGTCGGTTTTATCACTCCCAAGGAATCCTGTTGCCATGGAGACCCTTCCCTATCCACCTGCCTGCCTCAACCCTGCCATGAGTTAGAGGTAATACAATTCAGATCCACAGACTTCTACTATACTGATTTTGCTCACTGAACATCATTTCAACATTAAATAGTCGGAAGCAAAAAAACTTACATATGTACAAATAAAAGTTGACGGCAATCTTGGGAAAATAAGAAATCCTTATTGCCACTTTTTCTTACAATATAGATGTATGAAGATAAGATGTATTGTAGCACTGTAGCACTGTCGTCCTGTTGTCCATCGATTTGCTTAAGCAGGCACCAGTAATGTTCTCCATTATGAGACTTGTTACTGTTCTGGGCATATAGAATATGACACGCATAGCTTGCCAGGCTCTGCCTTGCGGGTGAGATACTCTTGGTAACTTGCCAGGCTCTCTGAGAGGGGTGGAGGAATCAAACCCAGGCCAGTCACATGCAAGTTATATTGTAAATCGTAATAATAAAATATAGAAAATTAAGATTTTAAATGGGGTGACAGATCATCTATGAAGCTATTTAGAATGTATTTTAGCTTTCCCTATCAACAGAGAATACTGACATTCCAGAATTCATGATTTCAGCAATTTATGGTTTTCCAAATTCCACAGAGGGAAGCTGTGAACATTATCTCTAAGATAAAAGTCCAAATAATAATGAGGCAATAATTAGTTCAGGGAATGTACCTGGAAAAATACCTCAATTCACATTTTTTGTCAGTTATTCTTTTTCCCTTCTCCCAAGTCCTCTGGTACAAACATCACCGATATAGTTTTTGTGTCTCTTCTGCCAATAGTCTTTTTTTTTTTTTTTTTTTTTGCTCTTTGGGTCATACTCGGCAATCCTCAGGGTTACTCCTGGCTCTGTACTCAGGAATCATTCCTGGAAGAGCTCGAGATGCTGGGAATGGAACCCATAGCGGCCTCATGTGAGGCAAGTGCCTACCGACAGTGCTATCGCTCTAGCCCCTGCAAATAGTTTTTATTACCTAACAGAACAAATGAATATTTGAAATCTGATTACTGCCTAGTTAAATACAGGGAACATCTTATGATTTCATAACACAAAATTTAAAAAACAATACTCCTACTGTTGAAAGGAATTTATGGGAGATAATAATGATCGTTATAATATCTATGTGTTTTCAGAATATAACTGCACATTTAGAACTATCACCTGTGACTGTCAACTACAATAATTAAAATAACCCTACATGTGCACATTTTTGATACTTTGATATATATTACAAAAATATAGATTAAAAATAAATGATGTTATTTTCCCTTTTATTCATTTTTTTGTCTCTAATAATAACTGATTATTCTGCAAGAACTGTTCTTCCCATGGAAAGAAGAATGAAAGAAATTTGAAGAGACTTTCATCTTTTCTTAAGCATATCTGTTAATATAATTTGAATGTTTTTTGCCACTTTGCCTCTTTGAGCATGATTTTAAACAAAGATTAAAGAAATCTTAACTCCAAGTGTAAAACGGCTGCAGAAAAAGACAATATATTTATGGCAGCATGCTTGCATGATGAATTGCTCTGGGTGGTGGCTCTTCACTTTCTTCCTACTTAAGTTGTTCATCCTTAACCATATCCCTCCTATTGTTTGCTTTCTCTATGTTTTGTCCTGGTTTTGGCATATTCAGTTTAAGAACTAGAATTCTCAGTTTGTACTTGCTGATGCCTTTCCCATTGCCTCTTGCTAGGGGGGTTTTCCTTTTGAGTTGGTCAGCACATCATTTCTTCTCTAAAGCATTATTTTCATTGAGCACTCAAGGTTGTTCACAGTATTGAGTCACATGTTAGAAATAGCTTATATACCTATAATGTTGCATTTTGTTTTTTTTTTTATCTCAGAAGAACTGCTCTCTTCTTCAACTGGCTTTACAGATGAGCATGCTGAGAGAACTCACTAGAAAGAAAAGCATGAGTTCTGATTATGGCTCTTTCATCCTGTGGTTTTTTTTTAACTTACTTGTGTAGCCATAGACTTAGTTGTTTACCCTCCTGAATCCATTTCCTTAACTCTTGAGAAAGTATCGCCATCCTAGAGGGTATAAAGACCGGGTGAGGGAATTTATAATCCACCTACTCTAGTAATCTGACTCTCTTTGAAAGTCTGGTTCATTTCTCTTCCTTCTTACTTTATCTTCCAGCATTAGGTTGAGTTGAGGATGAGTTGTCCTTACCCTAAAGTTAATGCCTTTAGTGTTTTGCTTTTTCAACTTTACTATGGATTCTGGTACATTACTCCCTTCAAATTCCTTTATGTGTCTTCAGTTTTCTATGCTGGTAGAAAATACTGAAGTCTCATATAATCGTGAAAGGAGATAAAGAAACCTTTTTACTACCCCTAGTTTCCTTCAAACTATCCTCCACCTCACCCCTTTCTTAGCCAATAAAATTCTTTCGAAGGGTTGTTTGTTCTGCTACCTTATAACTCCCCATAAATTGCCCTTTATCCTTACCACCTAATGCCTCGTTTCACCATTCCTTTGCTTCAGCTATTTTTAATAGCCTTAATTAAGACTTAGATCAACATTTAATAAGGATGTTCTGAATACTCCTGAGTTACAGAACTATTCAATAAAAATATAGTCAAAGTCATATGTGGTTTTAACTTCTCTTGTAAACAAATCAAAAAAGTGAAAAGCAACAATGTATGTCATTTAACCCAATAATTCTGAAATGATATTCAATATGAAATTAGTATTAATATTCTTAGCAAGAACTTTTCATTATTGTTATACTGTCTATAAAATCTGGTATGTATTTTATATTTAGAGCACATTTCTACTAGTACATTCAAAAATAATCAATGACCACATGTGATTAGTAGCTGCATATAAAACAATGCAAAAACACAACTTTTGACTGGGTTTCTCTGACTCCCCTCTCTATCAAAGAAGCTCTTGCTTTAGTTTGAAAATCCTAGATCCTCCCTTCTTTGCAGCTTGTAAATTTTGCCTTCCCTTTGTCTTCCTTCACTCTGACAAGTATCCCTTCTCCTCATCAGTACAAGATCTACCCCATTCCTTTTCTACCAATTCTACTTTTTCTAGAAACTAGAATGCCTTGTCAAACTGAAGACATGACCAGGAAAATAGCTCTTAGGTCAAACTGAAAGGTAGGAGGAGATGAGAAGAGAGAAGAAAAACGTTCTAATTTTCCTCCTTATTTCACCTTTACCCAAAACTGATTTCAGTGCATATTTTTAAGCCTTTTGTTCTTCTTTTCCTACTATATCTTTTTTCGACCCTCCAACCACCCCCAGTATACCCACCAGACCTTAGTGAACGTTTGTGTTCTTTCACAAGAAACCATGGTCTCCGGAATTTCCTAATGTGAATTTACTGTGCTTATCACTCAGGCTTTTAGACAACAGCTGATACAATCTAAATGCCCATAAATATGTTCTTGGAATATCTAGGCAGCTGTCTGCAGGAGCTACTTACAGGATGCAATGGATGATTTACTGGGTGTCAGCATGTGATGGTTGACATCCTTTCAGTTATTTAGGGTGCCTTACTTAGAAGAGCTCTGAGAATCTATTCTGTGTGCATCAGACCATGCACATGGTAAATCTGATGTAAAAGACTGCTCATATATGTGAATAGCCCATGATGAAATATTACCACCTCTACAATGAGCTGCTTAATTGTGGGTTTCATGTCAGCTTGTCTTTTGGTTCCTTTCTTGGGTACATGTGGTATTAAAAATGTTTGTCTATATAGAGTCATCATATTTCATCAGTGAGGTAATTGGGATATGTGGAATACCATCAGAAATCTTTAATTATCATCTCTTATAGGGAAAAGCACTAGCCCATAGGAATAATATTCTTTGAGGGGTGATACTATTTGCCAAATATAGGGGATGAGATAAGTAGATAATTTTTAAAAATCAAAACAACCCACTCCTTGGCTCTTACTGCTGTGGACATGTGCTAAATGACAAGTCTTTGACTCACACAATTGAATAAGATTATCAGAGGCTTCAGACTTTCACCTGTTTTTAGAGCTTAGTCAGCACCTGTTTGTAATCCACTTTTTATTCACTCAGATTTTTTGTCATCCTTCCCTCCTAAAGCATTCTTGAGATTTTTGAGTTCTCCCTACTTCAGCTACTAATAAACTCATTATTGTTCTATTTAAGATAAGTGATTTTAAAATGTTAGTCTTGATCTGTCTTATTTTGATGAAAACCTTAGATCATTACTCTCATTCTATTTATCTGCATTTTATGAATAATATAAATTAAATAGATCAATAACTCATAGGTCTTGATACTTTGTGGGTTTGAATATGTACATTATTTATTATTTGCTTCCAATTTTAATACCAGAAAGATTACTTTTAAATAATTATATCTATGTAAACATGCCGCTTTAGATAGGAAAAATCACAAATATGTGCATTATGCACATATTACAAACCATTCTCAAGAAAATGAGTCATACTTCACATGAAAACTGTTACAAGGTCACCATATTATTTTCATTGCATTTATGTCAAAGATATTATTTGAGAAATTTCCAGTCAACAAAGAGTGTTGCCCCAAAACCAAAAGGTAAAAATAGAGAAATGGAAGTGATGTTTCCATAGGCAGCTAATAAAGTGCTTAACAGCTAATGAGCTCTCTGAGTATCAACAGCTATAGTGTCATCATGAGAATAATACAATAATATTATTGAGAGTAAAAACACAAGTTTTCATCCTTTAATTGGGAATAAGTGATCTACATTTAGGTACTCCATGTCATCTGGTCAAGTTATGTCATCATTAAAAAATGTAAAGTTACTTACAAGTCCTTTTCTATTTCTTGTTTTAACATTGTAAGGCATGCAATATGGATGTTTTCTAAATAAATATGATTGATACTTTTAGTTATTTATAACATCAGTAGAATTTTAATAACTAAATTTATTTTTTGGATATCAATTTCCAGCAATGGTAGCAAACTAATTTTTTGCATTGTCTCTCTATGGTAGAAAATATAATTCTACATATGCTGTTAAATATCTTCATGTGGGTCTAGGTAAATTTACTCAGATTCATATGGATTCATATGCTTACTCAGTTAAGCTGAATTATATTCAAAAAGAATGCCTGGTTCATTGAGTAGGCGATTTTTTATGTTAGAAGAGTTGAAATGTTTTCTTTATACTATGTAATTTACTGAGGTATGTGTTTTTAAACTTTTCAGAAATTTTGTAAAAACCAGATCATATTAATTTAATACTTGGGACTAGTTTCTGAATTTTTACTCACTTAGTTGATCATTTGAAATTTGGTCTTTTTATTGTTTTTTTTTTTTAAATCTAGGTTACCTGTTGGTTTCAAAAAACCATAAGAGATTTACAGGAACAAAGTCTAGGTTCATCACTTTCTGACAATGAGGATCTAATCCGTAAGCACGAGGAACTGATGATAAAAGCAAAGGTAAGAGACATATTTAAGATATTGAAAGATGCATGAACTTCTCTGCAATGTGATTTTGTAAGTAATTTAGGGAAGAACTAAAAATTGAATAATTCACTATTTGTATATTAAGGATTTTGATAGCACTAATATCACAACCCATTGAAGTGGATTTCTAGAATAGAAGCAAACAAAAGCTAACAAAAACATTAATAATCATCTTGTTTTGAATAGTTACTATGTGTCAGACACTATACTTAGTAAGAGAGTTATATTACCTAAAATAATCACAATACTAATGATGGATAGGTTTTATTACCTCCTCTTACAGATGAAACTCTAACAAGTAAAAAATCATCTTAGAGATGCAACTTTAGCAATATCATGTATCTTGTCAGTGGTAAGTGGTTTGACCTAAAATGTATCTAACTCCAGTCCCTAAGCTCTTTTTTTTTCACTTCCTTACTTTCCTTTCTTTTCCTTTCTTTTCTTTCCTTTTCTTTTCCTTTCTTTTCTTTTTCCCCTTTTCTTTTCTTCCTTCCTTCCTTCTTTCTTTCTTTCTTTCTTTCTTTCTTTCTTTCTTTCTTTCTTTCTTTCTTTCTTTCTTTCTTTCTTTCTTTCTTTCTTTCTTTCTCTTTCTTTCTTTCTTTCTTTCTTTCTTTCTTTCTTTCTTTCTTTCTTTCTTTCTTTCTTTCTTTCTTTCTTTCTTTCCTTCTTTCCTCCCTTCCTTCCTCCCTTCCTTCCTCCCTTTCTTCCTTCCTTCCTTCCTTCCTTCCTTCCTTCCTTCCTTCCTTCCTTCCTTCCTTCCTTCCTTCCATCCTTCCTTCTTTCTCTCTTTCTTTCTTTCTTTCTTTCTTTCTTTCTTTCTTTCTTTCTTTCTTTCTTTCTTTCTTTCTTTCTTTCTTTCTTTCTTTCTTTCTTTCTTTCTTTCTTTCTTTCTTCCTTCCTTCCTTCCTTTATTTCTTTTTTTCCTTCTTTCTTTCTTTTTTCTTCCTTCTTTCCTTCTTTCCTTTATTTTCTCCTTACTTCCTTTCATCCTTTCATCCTTTCTTTCTTTCTTTCTTTCTTTCTTTCTTTCTTTCTTTCTTTCTTTCTTTCTTTCTTTCTTTCTTTCTTTCTTTCTTTCTTTCTTTCTTTCTTTCTTTCTTCCTTCCTTCCTTCCTTCCTTCCTTCCTTCCTTCCTTCCTTCCTTTATCTTTTTTAAATGTAGTCACTGTGAAATTACAAAGTTATTCGTGACTGGGTTTCAGACACACAATATTTGAACATCAATCCCTTCACCAGTATTCGCTTCCCTCCACAATGCATTTCTCCCACCCTTTAGCCTCCTACCAACCAGTGTACCTCTTTTAAGAGGCACTTTTTAATAAAAACAATTTTTTATAGTATTCTGCACTGTGCTTTACTGCACTGTTACTAGTAGAGTTTCCCACATAATACTATACTACTTTAAAACACCTCCTCTTCTAGATTGAACATTTCTCTCCAGTGTCATCATTATCCCCTCCGTGTCTTCTCTCCTAACTCTCCTTCCCCCCATGTAGCATATTTTCTAAACCCTTAAACACTATGTTTTGACATTAAGGAAGGAAATAGAAGAAGACACAAATAAATGGAAAGGCATTTGTCATCATGAATTGAAAGAATTGATTTTGCATTTTTGTTTGGGGGGCACACCTAATGGTATATGGAAGCTACTTTTGGCTATGTCTGTGGGCTACTCCTGCCATTGTGTGCCTGCCACATGCAAGGTTATACAGGCAAGTGACATTTCTCTCCAGCCCAGAAATATTTTTTTTTGCTCTTTTTTTGGTCACACCCAGAGGTGCACAGGGATTACTCCTGGTTGTACACTCAGGAATTACTCCTGGTGGTGCTCGGGGGACCATATGGGATGCTGGGAATCAAACTCAGGTCGGCCAAGTGCAAGGCAAATGCCCTACCCGCTGTGCTATCAATCCAGCCCCCTAGCCCAGAAATATTTTTTTCAAATGTCTTTACTGCCCAAAGGAGCCTACAGATGCAATCCAATCATTATTAAAATACCAGTGTCATTTTCTTCAACCAAAACAGAGAATGCAATACTAAAATTTGCATGGAACTATAAAAACTTACAAATAGTCAAAGTGATCTTGAGGAAGAAGAACAAAAATGGAGGTATTAATGGAGGCTTCTTGATTTCAAACTAAATAGTAGTAAAAACAGTTTGGTATTGGCAGAAATGCAGACATACATGCCAATGGATATTTTTAAATTCAGAAATGAACTCAAACCTATTCGATCAGTTAATTAATTTGTGACTAAGTAGTCAAAAATACAATTGGGAAAAAGTTATATCTTCAATAAATGGTATTGGGGAAATTGGATAGTCACATGCAAAAGAGAAAAATTTAATCTACTTCACATCATGAACAAAAATGAGCTGAAAGTGGATTCAATGTTCAAATGTATTATTTGAATTGTTAAAATAGAAGGATACAAGCTTTAGGTTTCTTGAATTGATCTATATGAGTTTTTTTTAATTTGTTACTTAAAGTGAAACAAATAAGTGATACTATATCAAAAATCATATACACAACCCATAAATAGAAATAAAGAAGTAACACAAAAAAGGCAGGCTATTAAATGGAAAAATATTTGTGAATAATGTATCTGGTTAGTATTAATATCCAAATTTATACAGAAGAGCCACAATAGCAACAATAATGAATCCAGTTTCAAAATGGGCAAAAGATTCAAATAATGTGCTTTCCAAAGAAATCATAGAAATTGCAAGCATGTACCCTGAAAGCTTCTCACGATTATAATTGTCAAGAAAATGTAAATCAAACCAACAATTAGATACTGTTTCATACCAGTTAGAATGGCTGCCAAAAAGACAAGAAATAACACATTCTAGGTTGAGGACTTGGAGTAAAGGGAGCACTTATTTAGTATTGAGAAAATGTTGATTGAAGCAGTCACCATGGAAGTACCTCAGAACCTTTAAAATAAAACCCTACCCACCAATGATTTATCAATTCCTATTTAATGTGTTTTCTGAAGGAAATTAAAGCACTAATTTGAATGTATATACCCCTATGTCCATCATGACATTATTTACAATTATTAAAGTATCACTCTAGGGATGAATCAACAAGGAAAATGTGTGTACGTACACAAACAAAAGGAAATCTTGTCATATATTATTAAAATACAGAAAAATACATGTTATGTTACACAAATCATAGTAGAGCATTGAAGTGGGAGATGTGAAAGTCAGTGTTATGAATTGTTCTCTTCTGAGTGAGTTGGGTGGATGGATATGAACAAAAATGAGCTGAAAGTGGATTCAATGTTCAAATGTATGGAACATTTGACAGTGTGGAAAGTTTGCAGTTTTGAATAGGATTTCACACCCTAAACATATACAATGAATGCCTCTTTATCTTTCTTTGTTTCAAAATCTATTTATCTGGCATATGCCTTACCCAACTCATATAGTGGAGAGTTAGAGAAGGCATATCAAGACACCAGTTGCTGCCTCTCATGTGTTAGTTATCCACTAGACAGATTCCAGAGCTATCTCAATGTCATTCTCAATGTCAGAAAATACAGGTATTATTTTCTAGCTTGAAAAAAATCATACATTAACAAGCAATGACACCTGCCCTGCATGTGGCTGAACCCCGTCCAATCTCTGGTACAATATATGATCCCCTGAGCATTTCCAGGAGTGACTCCTGAGCACAGAGTTAGGAGTAGCCCCTCAGCACTGCCAGGTATGGTCTTACCTCAATAAAAAAATCCCAATACAAACAAAACCAAAAAGCAAGCAATGATCAGATTGGTGGAGAATGGAGGAAAACACCCAAAAATATTCTCATGCCACATTTTCTATGGCATCCAACTTTATTCTGTTCCAGACAGTCCTGTGCCTCTGAGATTCAATTACTTTTACCTCTTCGAGGAAGGTTCTCTGCATAGCCACTTAACTCTCACTTGGTTGGCTTTTTCAAGGTCTAGCTACAAGATTTTAGGTACTCGGTGCAAAATAAAAATGAAGAGAAATTTATTGAAGTTTTTGAGGTTTTGATATAGAAACAGCACTTAAGCCAAGGATGGGACCCTGCTGATCCCAAGGTCCCATGTAATGACACAGGTCAGTTCCCCATGAAGCTTGTCCCATTTAGGATTACTGGGAGGACATAGAAACCTTTGTTAGTTAGACATTTTCTTTTGCATTATTCACAAACCACTCCACCCCTGGATTAACAAGTTTTCTGAAAATAAAATGTATGATGTTATAATGAGATGCATCTGGATAGAAAAAGAAATACTAATATTTAGATTCCTGCCATCTCACTTGTTATTCAACATTGGTTATATTTGCTCCTTCTGAACTCCGCTAAGGATTGATAACCATCTAATTAGGGCTAGAGATAATAATAGTACAGAGATTAAGGTACTCACCTTGCTTACAACAGATCTCAGTTCAATCCCTGGCAGTTCATATTGTTTGCCAATATAGCTAGGAGTGATCCCTGAGCACTACCAGGTGTGGCCCCAAACAAAGAGCATAAATAAATAAAGTTCAGTTAGAACATATTACTGAGGGGCTGGAGTGATAGCACAGCGCGTAGGGCGTTTACCTTGCACGAGGCCAACCCGGGTTCAAACCCCAGCATCCCATATGGTCCCCTGAGCACCGCCAGGGGTGATTCCTGAGTGCATGAGCCAGGAGTGACCCCTGTGCATTGCTGGGTGTGACCCAAGAAGCAAAAAAAAAAAAGGAACATGTTACTGAAAATACTTCCATTTTTTCAGTAGTGGTTCTTAAAATGTTTCCTTTCCCCATCTACTTTATAAAATTTTTAGTCATTTCCATCTGTAAGTTTTCAACATCTTGTTCCTTGTTCTTAGAGAAGAAATCTAATTTTAAATGTCCTTAAACAAAAAAGACATAACTACTTTAGATTTTTGTTTGGATGTGAGTATGAAGAGAAGAAAGTGTACTATATCCTTCAAAAGATATTTACCATAAAATAAATTCTCAAGCTTGGAAATCTATTGGTGAAATACACATGAGCAAGTAATCATCTATAACACTGAGAAAGCAGTAGCTTTTGCTTCTCAACGAAAAATCAAATAACAGGGAGATGTTTTGTGTTATTTGTGTTATTTGTTAGTCTACCCGGTAATTTTTTTCAGATAAACTCTTGAAACTATCACACATTCAGATCAAAATTTTCATATCTCAATGTGGTGGTTTATTCAGAATGTGTTCAAGTAATTTAGCTAAAAGATTTTTACCACTTTTTTCTGAGCCCCTATATTAAAATTCAGTCTTTGCTAAAAAAATTGAGTATGTAGCAGATAAAAAAATAAGATATAGATGATTACAAATAACTGATTAATAATATAAAATACTGTTAGATTTGGCATGTATCACTGTGATACCTCAAGACAAATTTAAAACTGGAAGGCAGAATTTTAGGGTGTATTAAAATACATGTAGACAGTTTGTTATTAATTCCTTTGAGAAGGCTTAATCATTTCTTTTACATATTAAAAATAACATTCTATAAGACCTACTTTAGGGAATCAACTTGCACTTCTAGTGTGAAGAAAGTGATTTCTCTTCTAATTTGGACCCAGCAGTTGGGGGCCTGCAAATAAATTTACAATAGAGAAATTAACAGAAATTTGGGGATTTTTTTCAGGGGATGGAGGTAGGAGGAGTATTTGGCCACACCTGGTGGTACTCAGGGCTTATTCCTGCTCTGTGTTCAAAGTTCACTCCTGCTGATGCTCAGGGAATCCTGTGTGCTGCTAGGAATTCAACTGATGTGGTTCATGCAAATCAAACTTTGTAACCTGGTATTAATCTCTAACAGGAGTGTTTAGCTTCTCTTACTAGACAAGTTTTATTTGCAGTTTTGGAACTTCCCAGAAATTGAAAACTTATGAAATAATTTGAAATGCAGTTTTCTGTATATCATGTTAGCAAAAGAAAGGCTTTTAGGGTCATAATGGGAGAATATCCTAGACTTTGGGTTCTAATAAATGTATTGAACAGTCTGTCTTTCTGACTGAAGATTCCTCTTGGGAGGGTTGATGACAGCTGAATTTGCAATTCCTGCTGCTAAGAATCAGCCTTCTTTCAGGAAGCAACCTTGGGGTGCCATGAGGGAAAGGATTAATGGAAAAAACATTTAGAAGCAGCTCTGCTTAAATTTGTGTAGCATATTTTCTCTGGCTTCATATTATTCGAGTGTGTTTGTTTTAAAATAATTTTCATGCCACCTTTGTTGGCTAGTAATCCCTGCTTCCATAGCTTGAACGCTGCGTTCAGTTTAGGCACTGTGTTGGCACAGACTAGATTCATGTGAGGCATTGGAACACACCTGACAGGGCTCAGCGCTTAGTCCTGGTTCTGTACTCAGGGACATACCTGGTCAGGCTCGAGAGACTTTATGGGGTGTTGGAGATCCAAACCAGTCTTTAGTGTACTGGGAAAGCACCTGCCTGCTGTGTATCCAGCTCTTTTGTGGGGACTTTGAACAAATTCCAAAGTCTGATTCTCGTCTCATGCCCAGACATTCCATGTAATTTGTTTGAGCCATCGGGATTTTAAAAAATATTCAGGGTTGGATAGCTAGCTAACAACTAGAGCACATGCGGAGCACATAATGTGTATGATATAGGACCAGGCTCAATGCCTACTACTGTGCGATTTCCCAGGGAATCACCAGGAATGACTCCTGACTACCAATTGGGCAGTAGCCTGGGAAAATAAGTGGGTGTGGTCCCAAACCGAAATATGTAAATGAATGAATAAACAAAAATGATTAGCGACATTCAAATGTTGGCATTTTAGTTTAAAAATGAATTCATATTTACTGCTTTTGAAAAATGAAAGTGTTATAACATACACTGAGAGTCTGCGTACAGGACTAAGTTGGACACAGGGGTGTGAAGAGTGCTGCAAAGGCCTTTGAGACTTTCATGGAAGGACACTGACTCTGGTGGTGCTTGTGGTGTTGTAACATTGTAAGCCTGAAACTTTATTATTAACATCATAGTATCTCAATAGAAGCGGAAAGCAAAGACAAACAAACAAACAAAACCCACACGAAGGAAGATCTGACAAGCTCAAACTCACTTTTCTATATAGAGTGGTGACTCTTGACTAGGGTTCTATGACAGTTGACTCCTTGAGAGTCAACTATAGAGACTCCAGTTTGCCATCCTCATCTTCTCCTTATCTGCCTCTTCTGCTTTTACTTCACTCATTATATTACGTGCCTAGGCCTCCAGCCCTTGAGTTTGGGGCCCGATGGTGAATAAAATACCATCCAAGCAGAGTAGAAGTTCAAACTGATTTACTTTTTGATTCTTCTGAATACATTATAAATGTGAAGAACAGGGACTAAGACAGGAAAAGTCACATAAGCGAACTATTGAAGTTTGAATGACAGGGACTTTAGGTGGAACATGATGTCTTATGAGATGAAAGCTATTAATCCCCATTTTAAGTCATAAAAGAAATTTATAGCTTTTTAGTCAAGGCTCGGCTGCCAGATCACAGCAGTTGAAGTTCTTAAAAATATAACATCTCAGAAGATGCTTCCTAAGCCTTCAGTGTCTGAAGACTTTTTTTTTTCCCCTCAGAGAATTTGTACAGAGCTAAAGATTAAGAGGACTTCCCCACACATTTTATACATGTCCAAGCTACCCTTTATTTCTATAGATGACTCTATATTGTTTATAAAATTCCTGAATAGCAATAATTTTTGAATTATTGGAGGGGTGCAAACCAAAAATGGTATATTGAAACATCATCTTTAATATTTTAATATAACAGAATTCACAGTCTTCAGCCTCAAAATTAAAACTATCTTCTCTGATTCATCTTCTAATCTGATTTTCCAAGTCATTGAAGATATTTTCCAGTTTTTGCTGAGTGATTTTATAAATTGGATTTGTGATCTTGGCTGTAAGTTCCTTCAAATATTATTTTTGGAAATTCATTTTTAAAAGTTTTATTGCCACAGAAATCTTATTCAGAGGAAAAAAGCAAGTTTAAAGTTACAAAAATATTCATCATTATGAGATAAGAAAGTAAAGCAGAATCTTTTGCAAGCTTATTTGAATAATTTAAATGCATAATTATCATTAATAGACTCATTACAAGAAAGTGAATTTTTAAAAATATGTCTCATTGTTCTGGTATATAGGATATCTCATTTTGGAAAAATTTGAAAATATCTAAACTTTAAAAAAATTATAATTGCTTGTGATATGTAGTTTTATGGAAAATGAAAGTAATATATAGCATACTTAAATTAGGTACTCTTGCACTTTTTATATGTATATGTATACATTGTATATATGTGGTTATATTAAAAATTTTATTAGTTTTGCATTGTGAATTTTCCAATTAGTTTATAATGTAAACATGTCCCCACTTGTATAAGCAATTTGAATGCTTTGACTTCATTGCATGTTACTCAACCATGTAGGTTCAACCATTGTAGGAAGCAATCACTGTATCACTGTCATCCTGTTGCTCATCGATTTGCTCGAGCAGGCACAGTAACGTCTCCATTGTTAGACTTTTTGTTACTGTTTTTTGCATATCAAATATGCCAGGGGTAGCTTGCCAGGCTCTGCCGTGTGGGCGAGATACTCTCTGTAGCCTCCTGGGCTCTTGGAGAGGGACGGAGAAATCGAACGCAGGTCGGTAGAGAAGGAGGCAAACACCCTACCCGCTGTGCTATCACTCCAGCCCTTAGTTAAAATATAAATATAAAAATATTAATGTGGAAGAAAATGTCTGATTATGTTTCTAATCAGTTTCCTCTTTAAAGTCTGCACTACTGCAGGGAAGCCCCAGTATGTCACAGTATTTGAATTTAGAAATACCATAGAGTTACCTAATTTTAAAAATTAGAAAGCAATGCATATTAAAATATAGCAATATAGAGATTGGTACACATCTCATTTTGGAGTTAAATTGCATCATCTCTACTTACTTCTGTTAGAAAACAATTTGATTGTGTAAACCTGAAAAGAATTAGTTTTATTATATGATTTATGTATTGGATAAATGTCCTATCTATCTAGTAGAGTGTGCTTGATGGAGTACAAAATAGAAAGGTTTTATAGTTGGGAAGAAAGCAGATATGTTCATTGCAACATTACTTACAATAGTCTGTGTCTGGAAACAATACAGAAGCCCAATAACAGATGAATAGATAATAAATTGGGATGTATACACTATGAGTAAAGATAAAATCATGAGGTTTGCTGCAACCTGGATGGAGTTGGAGGGTATTAAGCTAAGCAAGCTAAGCAAGTCAGAAAGGAAAGACAATTACTGGATGACCTGACATGTGGAATATACAGAAAGCAAGGGAGCAGGCAGCCCTCAAGAGAAACTAGCTCTGAGACAGGGTGAACAGAGTAGCCATCTGTATTGACAAAGTAGGGTCTGAGGGTATCTTGAAATAGTTATGAGATCCTGATACTTGATAGTGGGGGTGGTGAAGTTGTATTGCAAATATAAAACAATAACATTTTTTTAAGAAATAAGAGGATGGGATTAGATTTTTCAGCAAAATAAAAGATTGCGTTAGGCAAATCCTGAAGCTTTTTAATTAATTTTTTTATATCCACCCTAGTGTGTGTGAAGTTCTATCACATTCTAGTTTAATTTGTATTTCCCTAGCAACTAATGACGGTGAAGATCTTTTTTATGTATTATTGAGCCTTTTGAATATTTGCTTTGAAACAATGTCTACTCAAGCCCATCGTGTTCTTTGATGCATGAAAGGTTTTTGAGTTTTAGGACTATACTTATCAGTGTCTACGCCAACTCCTGTGCTTGAGGGTCATTCTCAGTGGTGTTAGAGAAAGTTTGTAAATTTGTTGAAAACCAGACTTATCTCCTTTTAATTTTGTTGTGCTTTTGGCATTATAACTAAAAGACTATTGCCAGTTCCAAAATATAAAAGATTTATCCTTCATTTGAAATGATATTTTTAGCTTTGGTTGTTGTATTTAGATTTTTGTTTCATTTTGAGTTGTTTTGCTTATACTGTGAAGTAAAGATAGAATTCATTCTTTTACATGGGCCTATCCAGTTGTGTCAGTTCAGTTCTTTCCCCCATTGAATAGTCTTATTGAAAGTAATTGGTGACAAATGAGTGGGTTGATTTCTAAACTCTTGCTTCTATTCCATTGATCTTTATTTCTTGCTGATGCTAATACCACACTGTGATTGATTAGTGATAGTTTTTATATTAGTTTTGGGATCTAGACCTGAGTTTTTTAAGTTTAATATTTTCCTAAATTATTCTGGCTGGGCTAAGTAAATAGGACAAGGATTTAGGCATTTGCCTTCTACTAGCCAACCCTGGTACAACCTATTGTCTCACAAGCACCAACAGGAGTGATTCTTGAGCACAGAGCCAGGGGTAAACAATGACCACCAACCACCATTGTGACCGAGCAGTAAAATGAAATGTTTTGGCTGCTCAGAGCCCCTTGCATTTATGCATAGTAGGAGCAGATATTTTATTTCTTAAAAAAAAAGGCCACTGGATTTCAATAGTGACTACGTTTTATGTATTGTTGACTTTGGAAATATTGCAGCATTAAGTTTTAAGCATAATAAGTTTTCTTATCTAAGACCAAAGAATTCCTTTTTATTTATTAAGTGCTTTTCTAAAAAGGTTTTCACTATGTTTTATAATTTTAGGACATGTATTTTCCTCCTTGGTTATATTAATTCCTAAGTAATTGTTTTAAGCTATTATAAATGAAATTGTCTTCTTAATTTTCTTTTCAGATTATTTATTGCCAATAGATAGTTTTTTTGGCTGCTCATATTATACACTATAAATCTCCTAAAGTATGTTTGTCTGCTCCAATATGTATTGCATCTACTGAAATAATTTTCTCCAACTTTTTTTGTGTACAAAAGTATATATTATCTACAAATGTTTCCTTTCATAGTTCTTGCTCACTTGCCTCTTGCTCATCTAACTCATCATCATCATCATCATTGTCATCCCGTTGATGGTTGAATTTCTCAAGCAGTCTCAGTAATGTCTCCATTTGTCCTAGCCCTGAGATTTTAGGTTCACTCGTTCACTCGTGTTCACTCGTCCTTCCCAATGGTGCCACATTGGAAAGGTGCCACAAAGAGTTTTCAGGGTCAGGGGAATGAGACCCATCATTGTTACTAATTTAGGCATATGAATATGCCATGGGGAGTTTTCAAGCTATTCCATATGGGCAGGAAACTCCATAGCTTGCCAGGTTCTCCCAGAGGGATGTTGGCTGTTGGTGGGATTACGAGGCGCCAGGGGCAGTCCCTGGGTGTGACCGCCTAGCTACTGGAAAATGGGAAATCTGGGCGGAAGTGGCTTGGAGGAGGCTTGGAGGTCTCAGCCCCGGGTCCCACACACCTGGGTTCCTCTGCCGGTTCCTTCATGCATGAGGCTCCTCTGAACGTGTGGAGAGGGGCCTTGAGCATGGCTGTGGCTAGGCTCCAGAGGTCTTCGGCCTAGGGAGCTCTGCTAGGGGAAGGGAGGGAAACTGAAACCCACCCCTTCCGAGGGGCCCCAGGGAGGACAGGCAGACGCAGGGGCAAGAGACTCTATGCATCGATCTCTTCCGGGAACTTGGTTTTATAGTCTCTGGATGTTGGTCCTTGGTGGGATTACATGGCAGCGCCGGGGCAGTCCCTGGGTGTGACCGCCTAGCTCATCCAACTACAAAAAATATATACTTTTTTAAAATATTCTAACAGAGAGTATAGTTTTCTCACAAATTGCCTGACCATGTCTGCATTTTAATGAGCCCCAATTAAAACATTGGTGCTATTGGTCACTGGACCACTCTTTGTCAACAAAGATTTTAGAGGAAAGAACTGTGTGTGAATCATAGTGTAAATGGGAGGGTTGGAATGTTGGGTCATGGTAGGACTCAGGAGATGTAAGTTTAAATAAGTCTTTATGCCTCTTAAGCTGTAAACATGATTATCTGAGCTTAGAACTTGATCTCCTTTTGTCATTTGTATTTATATGTAGACCCATTATTATGGTAACTAAAGATCAAAGAAATGTGTTTAGGCTTTCTGATTGTACCCTTTCCAAAACAAGAATAATTTCTCAGAAGTAGCACTTATATGAATTACTTAGCATGAAAGGTCTCACTGGTGGTTCAGGGAGTATGTAGCAATAACTATAGTTTCTAAGTTATCCAAATATTTTTCAAGTGTTTCACAAGCATTATTGATCCACTCTTCTCATAGTGGTGCATATTAACCTGAATAAAGAATTTGACTCTTGTGTTTGTACTTCTATCACATCCCAAAATTCCTTCACTAAAGACATGTAAAAAAAAAGGCACAAAATATATTGCTTCAGTAAATCAGATCATAGTACCTTTGATGATTGGAAAGGAAGTCTATAAAATGAAGCAGAGTGTGTTTTTTAATAATGTTTTGTCTAATTTAAAAAAATAAAATGCTGTCTGAATCTAAGATGACTCCAGGAAGAAATTAAGTGATACTTCTAAAGATAGACACCTGCATCAGTGCATTTTAATTCTTCTGTCTTCATTTTAGTGACTAATATGTTTTACTTGTCTGATTTTTAATGAACTTTCCAATTAAAAACAGATGTCATTTTTTATAGAAAATAAATTAAAACAATTCCATTACTAACAGGTATAATATGTGTAAAGAGTATTGAATTTGCCTGCAAGCCTAGGGAAAAATCTACAAAATAATGGAATTTTCACGTTGGTGACCTTATTCTAGTTTTCCTTGCAGATTAATTTAAAGTTTAGTGAACCTTATGTTTTCATTTACAAGGGAAATTTGATTTAGAAAGTACGTCGGATAGAAATATTTATGCCCTTCTAAAGAGGGGATGAAAAAAAATAAAAAATAAAAAGGGGATGAGTTAAGAAAGCAAATGAAGAATGTTGTAGTCTATGATCACTAGACTGTTACTTTGCTGTTACTTTGCTTATAGAGTTTTCACTATTTCATAATTTAAATATTTAGAGTTTTCCTCTTTGTTCTTTCTAGTTACCTTTACAAAAATTCATTCAAATTATTTCATTTAATTCATTAATTATCTTCATATTATTTTGTTTTTCTATCTTTGTCATCCTTAAATAAAAATTCCCATGTTGTGTTATTTTTCCAATAACTAATAATACAGTTCAGGGTACTATTGCTATCATCATAACAAGAATGAAATTGGGTTGACTTGAAGTTGACATGTAAAAAGGCTTCTTCTTTCTCCTCTCTCTCTCTCTCTCTCTCTCTCCTCTCTTCTTCCTTCCATTCTTCCATTTTCCCTTCCTTCCTTCCCTCCTTTCTTCTTCCCACCCTCCTTCTTTCTTCCGTCCTTCCTCCCTCCCTCCCTTCCTCCCTCCCTCCTTCCTTCCCTCCCTCCCTCCCTCCCTTCCTTCCTTCCTTCCTTCCTTCCTTCCTTCCTTCCTTCCTTCCTTCCTTCCTTCCTTCCTCCCTCCCTTCCTCCTTCCCTTCCTCCCTCCCTTCCTTCCTTCCTTCCTTCCTTCCTTCCTTCCTTCCTTCCTTCCTTCCTTCCTTCCTTCCTTCCTTCCTTCCTTCCTTCCCTTCCTTCCTTCCTCCCTCCCTTCCTCCTTCCCTTCCTTCCTTCCTTCCTTCCTTCCTTCCTTCCTTCCTTCCTTCCTTCCTTCCTTCCTTCCTTCCTTGCTTCTTTCTTTCTTTCTTTCTTTCTTTCTTTCTTTCTTTCTTTCTTTCTTTCTTTCTTTCTTTCTTTCTTTCTTTCTCAATGTAACAGGCAAAACAGCCTTATTTTTAACAATCATAGAACATTGCATTCTGTCAGCAACTGTTTTTAAAATCTCACTAACATAATAACTCATTCAATCTTTATGACTATCCTACAGGTAAGTATTGTTGCCTTTAATTTTTTACAAATGACAAAACAGAGGCATATGAAACTTGTTAGCCCTCCAAGGTCAGCAACATCAGTTACAGCCAAAACTTAAAAAATAGATCATCCCCAGAGTTCTTGTTTTTAGTCTCATTAGGAGACTTCAGATGTAGAATTATTCTTTTTCTTTTCATTTTTTTATTAGTGAATCACCATGAGACAAAGTTACAGACTTATAGGTTTTCATGTTTACGTTTCAGTCACACAATGATCGAGTACCCATCCCTCCAGCAGTGCCCATTTCCCACCACCAGTGGTCCCAGCATCCCTCCCACCACCCCCACCCCCACCCCCACCCCGTCCCCTTCACCCCACCCTGCCTCTGTGGCAGGGCATTCCCATTTAGTGCGCTATGCCGATGGGTCCGCACTAAGTTCGGCATCAATATGGTGACCCTCCTGGAGCGGAGGACCACCAGGTTGCCTAAGAAAGGGTGAACTGGCCCAGGTCGGAAATGGAGGTGGTTAAAACTCCCGTGCTGATCAGTAGAATTTTTATTTTTGTTTTTTTTTGTGCTTTTGGACCATACCTAGCTGTGGGCAGGGCTTACACCTGGCTCAACGCTTAGAGATCATTTCCGGTGAGACTTGAGGGACCGTATGCACTGCTGGGAATCTAACTGGCATCAGCTGTGATGATTTAGACTTGGATTTCTTATTAGCACTTCTAATTAAATCATACCTTCTAAATCATTTCTCGTTTTATTTCAAATTAATATGATTTATTGACTTAATATTGAACTTATAAGACTGAAAATTTTATGTTTTAGGGGTACAATGCTGTGACACAACATGTCAATAATCTTCCACAATTATCTCTAGCACCTTCTCTTCTATTCTTCTCGGTTGTGATGCCAGAATATAAATATTTGTTTCGCTTAGACGTTGTCAATTTATTTGTTCTGTTTCTTTATATAAAACACATGATTAGATAATTTAGTATTTGTCTTTCTTCCTCCTGACTTCACTTAGCATGACAGAGTCTAGTCTTCATCTTGCAGATAAAAGCAAGACAACTTTTTCTTATAGATGAGTATTATTTTGTTGGATGTACATGCCACATATTTTTTATTCACTCATCTGTGACTGGGCACTTGAATTGTTTCCAAACCCTTAGCTATTGTAAATAGTAGGAAACATAGTGTCTCTCTATAATTTTGGATAAGTGCTTTTGTGTTTTGGGGATAGATGCCTAAAAAGGAATTATTGGATCTTAAGGTAGCTCTGTTTTTATTTATTTATATTTATTTATTTATTTGTGAAGTGACCATGCTAGAAGCTGATTAAGTTTGCAATCTTATCAACAATAAATGAAGGTTCCTTTTCTTTCCCACATATGCATTCCAGCACTTGTTATTTTTATTCCTTCTGATACAGATCAGTTTCACTGGAGTGAGATGATATTGTTTTGATTTGCATTTTCCTGATAATCAGTAATACTTAGCACTTTTTCATGTGCCTATTGACCATCTATATACCTTCTGTGGAGAAATGTCAACTCAGATTTTCTCCCATTTTTGATGGAATTTTTTGTTGTTGAGTTTTGTGAATTCTTTATTATATCATGGCTATTAGTCTTTTGTCAGATATGTATGGCTTACTAATATTTTCTGCCATTCACTTTGATGTATTTTTGTTTGAGTGACAAGTTTCTTTCAGATTAGTAGTATTTTCATTTTATGCAGTCCCATTTGTTTATTTTTTCTTTCTTTAACTCGCCACTGGAATTACATCATTGAACATTACTGCAGACAACATGGAATTTTTGCCTCTATTTTATTTGAAGTGGTTTATGGATTTGGGCTGAACATCTAAAACTTTGATTCACTTTTCACTAACTTTTGTGTAAGGTATTAAGATATGCAGTCTAATTTTATTATTTACAGTTTCCCCAATACAATTTCATGGTAGTCCTATCGGCACTCAAGTTAGAGACTTCAGACTCCATTAAAGTTCTCATTGTTTCTCTAACCTCATTTTAGCTTCACCTCCAAATTTCAGTCAACTCATTTCTTTCTCCACTCTTCTCATCTGGGACCCTCTACTTTAATTTGTTAGACTTTTTCACTAATAACTCAATTATGTTGTTTATATCTGAGCCTATAGCACTGTAGCACTCTCATCCCATTTTTCATCGATTTTCTCGAGCGGGCACCAGTAACGTCTTCATTGTGATACTTGTTGCTACTGTTTTTGGCATATTGAATATGCCATGGGCAGCTTGCCAGGCTCTGCTGTGTGGGTGAGATACTCTCGGTAGCTTGTTGGGCTCTCCGAGAGGGACGGAAGAATCGAACCCAGGTTGGCCATGTACAAGGCAAACACCCTACCTGCTGTGCAATCGCTCTATAAACTATAATATTTGCATAAGGTATTTATTTGGCTTTCAAAATTTTTTTCTTCTTAATAAATTAAAGTCTGATTCTGCATTTCCATCTTGTGATTGCTGAGACTCAGTCTCTGTCATACTTAGTGTTCTCTTTCCTCAAGTTTTATAAAAGTGCTTCTGGGTCCACACAGCACAGGATCTTTGTAGAAGAACTATGCATTTGTCTATTGTTTCCTATTTTAAAAAAAGCTATTGTCTTAGCTTGAGTAGTCAAAAGCTTCAGAGATTCTGCTTCTTCTGTTCCTATTGGGGGATCTAGTTTGGTACCACATTCAGAGTCCCAGGAGTGAACATACAGGACTTCCCAGGGATGCCCACATCTCCCTGGGACACTGCCCAAATCTTGCCTCTTCTCCAGCTCTAGCTAGGTCTCCCTGTCATAAAGATTGCCTCAGTCTTTATTGTCTGCTCTTCACATGTATTAATTCTTATAATAAAAAAGCTGGGAAATTACTTGCAAGTAACTTCTACTTTTGATTTCACTATAAACTTTATTTTGGCAAAAGGCACATCAAAAATATTGACTGCCTACTTGTAGCAGGGCAGATGGGACAATATGAGATGAGCACAAAATATGATCCTGCCACGTGCCTAACTGGCATCTGCGTCTCTACCCCTCTAGCTCTTCCATTTCGCAATCAGTTCTTTATGGCATCATCAGTTACACTCTGGACAAGCTGAGATGAAGCTATTTTTCTCTCAATTCTCTCCAGTAACTCCCTTTGGACACAGAATAAAGTGAAAACTTTCTTTTGGTATTTCAAGCCCTCCAGCACATGTCCTTTGTCTACAGGTCTCAGCAGGAAGTTCCCAATTCCCCGGTACTGTTCTTCATTCCATAACAGCCCCGTGCTCCCTCACCAATCTTGAAATTTCTTTTTCTCTCTGTCTTTTTGAAACCCATCTCTTCACCAGTGTACATTTCCCATCCCCATTGACCCCAGTTTCCCTCCCATCCACCCCACCCCTGCTTGCTTGATATTTCTTTTAGTCCTCTTTTTCAAAGGTAATAGAAAATTATGATATTAGAATTGACATGTAAACAGTAAAGTTAAAAAATGGGCATAATCTGAGGTCACATTTTTCTTCTTTTTTTTAACCAAGGAAAGATGATGAAAAGATGATGTGCTGTCAAAATGAAATCAGGGACAGTGTTAGAAAAGCTAAGCAGAGATAGGACCTGTAAACTGTGTTTGGTATATAATTCAAAATTGGGTCTGGTAGAAGTTGTATATTTGTTATGTAATTCAAATTTGGCTAAGAAACTAGACAAAGAAAGTAAAACCCACAATCAAGATCCCTGGACATTTTATACATTGGGCAGAGGGTATATTTAAAGATCTGTGTGTCCATTCCAGCCTAGAAGGTGAACCCGGGCAACTCTTAGGTAGATGACCTAGGATCTTCGATTTAGTTCTGGTATGTTTTATGGGAAGTTTTATGGGGAAGTTTTTGTTTTGTTTTATTTTGTTTTTTATCCTTATTCTTGTCTTTCTCTTTGTTCAATGAATATTACTTATTATTCAAGTAAAGCCTTTCCTCCTCTGGCAAAATTAAGCCTTAGTTCTCTCCTTTCTGGCATGAAATTTGTATTTCTCATTTCTTCACATCTGATTTCCCTCAGTTATGGATTTATCATAGAAAAGATGTCACTTCTAGATTTCTTGTAGCACCCCAAAAAATGATTGGGGACCTAGGAATTAAACACAAATAGTATTGAGTGGGCCAGTTACTTATTTGGAAAAGCTGACAACAAAATGTCACCCTGAATTAACCCTTTCTACACTTATAAATTGTTATAATTTATAAGCAACTTTCAGTTTGGTTAGCAAGTCCTGAGTCACTTTTTCTACGTGTGATAATCAAGACTACAGATGAAAGAAGATAGTACAGAAATCAAGACATATACTTTGCATGAAACAGATCCCAGTTTGATCCCCAGCTAGCACTCATGGTCCCCCTTCTCTCAACATCACTGAGTACAGCCCTGGAGGCCCTGGCACAGAGAACCCTCCCAGTATCACATCCTCAGTTCTTCTTACTGAGTCATCTCCCTGAGTTGGTTGAGAAACTCCTTGAACACCAATAGGAAGGCCCCTCTCAAAAAAAAAAAAAATCACTGTATCACTGTGTCACTGTCATCCCATTGCTCATTGACTAGTTCCAGCTGGCATCAGTAATATTTCCATTGTGAGACTTGTTACTGTTTTTGGCATATTGAATATGCCACGGGGAGCTTGCCAGGCTCTGCCATACAAGTGGGATAATCTCAGCAGCTTGCCGGGATCTCTGAGAGAGACAGAGGAATCAAACCCAGGTAGGTTGAGTGCAAGGCAAACGCCCTACCCGCTGTGTTATCGCTCAAAAGAGTAAAAGGACATGAAATGGAATTCTATGGAATCCTTTTGATTCTGAGGCAATGGAGAAATAGTGGTCAAAACTTGAGGAACAAGATCAATGCAGTGCTCTTTTTATTCTCAGTGGTTTGGAGAAGAGCAATCTGATTCACACTAATATTGAATGCTGCCCAATCATTGCTGACCTTTGTTTTTCTTCACCTTCTCCAACATACCATCACACATTTGACTTTTGAAGGTGAATGCCTATTAACCTAAACACAGAGTGGAACTTTCAGCCATGTTGAAAAGTGAAGTGACTAACAGTGCCTAACACAACGCTGCCTACACATTGAACCTACTATTTAAGAAAAGGTACATTTTGTCTTCAGGAGCTATGCCCTGAAGTACACCTAGAATTATAAATAGGATGTTGATGGGTTATATGGGCATAGAATGAATGGTACAGGCAAATCTGTATTTTTAATATGGAATTCATGGATTTGGGAATTTAGTGATTTTATTTTATTTTACTCCTTTAATGTGGTATATTCAGCACATGAAATTGTAAGGTATTTCGTGTGCCTCATAATTTGATATAAATTTGTGTGTTTTCCCCAGGTAGTTAATTAATATATCCAACACTTCAGACATTTTTATTTTTATATGTGTGTTTAAATTCTATTCTCTTAGAAAATTTCAATTATGCAATTATATATTAATTGTTTTGACTGAAACCACCATATTATATATGTCATAGTCTTTTTCTGGGCATGCTTCGCAGGAGGCCACATCCCCCGCCACCGAGGTGCCTGTGAGAAAGTTGGCCTTGTAGGTATTAAAGTCCCATTTCCAATGCAATCCTAATGCTTGCTGGGAAAGCCCTCTGGCCGGGTGCTGGAGGGCACCTTGGCTGAGGGGGTGGGGCTATTTTTGTAGTTCCCTGGGTCTGTTTTCTATATCAGTCTTGATGTTAATAATTTTATAGGTGAAATGCACTCTTTCATCAAATAAACCTTATTTTCACCCCGCTTAGCAATCTTTAGCCCACTTTTCTACTCTTATTCCGGGATTTGTCTTATTTTTAAGATTTGGCATATAATGAAAACTTGAAGTTTTTCATTCAGAGGTATAGTGAGTTTCTGGGAAGTCAGATTGAGAAAGACAAAGGACATATTCAAGATGTAGGGAGGGGTTCGGAGCAATTAGAAGGATTCAGCACTTTTCCCTTTGTGTGAATTGATACAAGAAACAGTGTAGGAAAATCATGTTAACATGATCCCTGGGTCTGATGCCACCAATATGTGTATATGTCCTACCAGAACTCTGACATCTTGAAATGTGCTGTCACTTCCTGTCACTATGCAGTACATTTAGAAACTGTCTGGGTTGAATATGTTAAGGGCTTCAGTGCATTCCTTGAGGCATTCCTGCAATCCAGATTGACAAGCAGTGCTTAAATCAACCTCTTGCTTTCTCCCCAGGTCTCTTGCTCTGTTCACTACTTGAAACTCCTTTTCATATTTATGATCATTTAAGAATCTGCTTCCCAGATTCCCCAATTTTAGAAAGGATTTTACCTTTCTCTAAAAGATTGCTTAATTCTTCATTTGAGTTTACACAATTCCCTTTGTATTACTTAGGTAATACAATAGTGCATAAGTGCTAATACAAAAAATTTCTTAAAGAGGCACAGACTTATGCATTTCAGATTATTCTACATCCAGGGTAGAGGAATTATATTGCTCCTCCAAGTATTATTTGCTGTTAATTTAGAGATTATTGAATATGGATTGAATATCTTGAGCACTGACTCAGTGATAAACTGAAAACAAAGTCTATGAAAAGGGAAAGTTGAAGAAATTCTAACATTGACTGGATTTTATTTAAAAAAAGTAATTTTTTCTAAACCATTACAGTAAGACTCTTTCTAACAATAGTTTAGATATCAAAATATAGTTAAAAAATTTGCCAAGGAAAGTTCAAATAAACCTTGAGATTTATTTAAAAAAATTTTTTTTTAATTGGGAAAGAAAAACCTGACCAGTTGTGTAACTTCTCTCAGTTTCTTTTATTTAAAAACTCTGCTGCATTTTTTTAAATCAATGGTTTCTTTGTCTGATATAATAATGTGAAGAAGGTACAAAGAAATGTCTCAGTGTTTTCTTTATACATGTAAGATAATGATACCCACATTGCACCCAAGCTGTTTAAAGCTCATGATAGATTTACATTCATCATTCATGAATAGGACAGTCATTGTATTTCTACAGTCTAACACAGTACTTACTGATTGAAGTAATTTGTAAAATTGAAGTTAGATCTTAGATTTGGGAATGACTAATACAAAATGTGGTTTTGATAAAGTCATATTAGTTGAAAGTCTTAAGACTAAAATTACCATTAAGTCATTCTTTTCTTCACATTTATGAGCTTGCAAGGATATTATTTTAGTGCTTTTGTTTAATATTAATTATATATTTTAGAATATTCAGATAGAGCGTTTCAAAAATTGACTGGTTATAAATTTACATGTTTGCTCCTGATTTCAAGAAAAACTTCAGTTTTTAAAAATACATATTATTCTACACCACAATGTACCAAGAGTAGCATACCACATTGGTTGGAATGTAAAGTAGAAGGTAATCCATCTCGATTAAAAAAGTATTACACACAAGACTCAATCTGTAACAACATGTTAGCAATCTCTTATACAAGAGCTGGGGCTGGAGAGATAGCACAGCGGGTAGGGTGTTTGCCTTGCACGCGGCCGACCCGGGTTCAAATCCCAGCATCCCATATGGTCCCCTGAGCATGGCCAGGGGTAATTCCTGAGTGCAGAGCCAGGAGTAACCCCTGTGCATTGCCAGGTGTGACCCAAAAAGCAAAAAAAAAAAAAAAAAAAAAAAAAAAACAAACAGAGCTTAATGCTCCAGGGTGAGATACAACAATCTTCACAGACCTTATTCTAAAAAAAAAAAATTATCATTGTTAGCAAATTATTCATTACAAGCAGTACAAAATAAATTATTTAGGGCCTTCTATTGGGGAAAGCTTGGTGGTTTTGGAAAAATTCAAAATATGGTGGTGGGAAAGTGTAATTGTGGTGGGATTGGTGTTGGAATATTGAATGTAATAAATTATTGAGACCAAAAAAATGCATATTATGGGGCTGGAGCGATAGCACAGCAGATAGGGCATTTGTTTGCCTTGCACATGGCCAACCCGGGTTTGATTCCCAGCAACCCAGATGGTCCCCTGAGCACAGTCAGGAGTAATTCCTGAGTGCAGAGCCAGGAGTAACTCCTGAGCATCACTAGACGTGACCCAAAAAAGCAAATAAAATAAAATAAAATAAAAATACATATTATTAATATTTTAAGGTCCCTGATCTATAATACAGCTAATGATAAGGTTTCATGCACATATTGTACCAATATCACCACTAAATAAATATTCTTGGACTCTCATAGTAATAAATGTAATTCAGTGGCTACAGGTTGGGTATAAAAATATGTGGTCTTAAATATTTTCCAGAAGATACTGCTAGGCAGTCAGATTTAAGAGTCCTTTTTCTAGTCTTTATCTAATGCTGGTAAGGATGCACTTCTCCTCTGCTTAATCTACTTCTTGTTAATCTATTTCATTAACAAGAAGTAAACATCAAAACCTAATAATACTCCTGATAGTTGAATTATATGTTGAGATCCTGAGGATAGTTCTAACATATTCTCTAGAAAATTAAAAAGTAAGTTCTTTGAGGACCTTAATAAAAAATGGGACGGGACCACCTAGTCAGCCAGGGGCACAATCTTGTGGTAAGCAAATTGTGTTTGATGAAAATTATTTGGCCAGCTAGACTTTATTAACCTTGATTAAAAATGAAAACACCAATATTCCCTAATCTGGTTCTTCTCCTTATTTAATTAACTTGAGGGAAATGTGATTAAGAGGAACGAGAACTCTAAGAAAAACAGGAATGAAATACTAAGTTAAAAAGAATGCTTCTTGGAAAACACAAATCTTGGGTAGAATCCTCCCCTGTCCTTACTTCCCATATAATCAGATTTTTATCTAAAAACATTGTGGAAGAAAAAAATAATATCTTGCTCTTTTAACTGTTGGTTTGAAAGACTTGCCTATGATGTAAATTATCATTTTATTTGACTTAAAGTTTTTATTTGACCACACAACCTTCCATAAGCTCCTGCCTTTTGCAACTGGATAAACTATGCAGTGGCCAGGTACTGAGTGGGAAAAGGGAAACAGGAGACTCTCATACCACGTTTTCCTCTCAAGTTGTAAAACATGTATGGAGAAATAAATAAGAAAACAGCAACCAAAACTCAGAAATGACTTTTGTTTTTATCTATCATCTCTTCTACAGTGTTAGTTCCAATCTTGGCAAGTTAACTCATGGGTACTGTGGCTCTTAAACCCCAGTCTCTGAGTTTAGAGATGATTCACTAGACAAGCAGGCTTATGTGAAGGGGTTTTGGTGGTCATTGTCCCACAAGGAAAGGAAGTTACAGAAAATGCCCAATTTGAACCAGTTTAAAGTTTTCAATATCGGTGGTGCGCTTCTAACTCCATGCATCTGTTGTTATTGAGGATTGGGAGTCAAGCATCATGTTTTCTTCATCTTTTGTGATACACAGAAGCACAGATTTTCCTGTTTGCAATCTGTGTTCTTGACCAAATGCAATGGTGAGGGCAAAGTTAAAATATCCTGTAGGCACTAAACTCTGTTCTCCAAGAGTGGGTCCAGACTCATTTCTCCAGGCTGTTAGTGGCTTGTGTTTAGATCAGTGGTACAAAAATGCCCAGAAGGGGAGAATGAGAGGCTCAGTCTGATCCAGCTCAACAGAGTTAGCTTCTCAAGGACCCATCGACACTTCAAAAATGTAAGCTTTTCTTATAAAGAAATTCCTGCTCAGAACACATTCAGATACTTTCTGATGAAAATTGCCAGGTTAATTTTGTTTATACCATCTGTTAATGCAATCATGCACAATTCTATGATCTTGTGTCAGTGAGTTAATCCTCCTGGGTGCTGAACCAAATTGGGCTGTTGACTCCAAGAAGGAAGGAGAAACCGGCTGTGTCTCATGAGAGGTCCTCGGAGAAAGCAGTGCTACAGGAACGATACAGGAGCTCCCCATATGCTTCTGCCAGTCACCATCCTGACCTATAAGCTATACAACTGGCTCTGACTTAGTTTACCAATCGATCCCCTGTGGCTCCTTTGTCCATCTTTTTCTCTCACCTGAAAAATTTTTTTTGGAAATAAAGTTCGTTCTGAAGATTTACCACCTGAACTTGGCTCATTAGTCCCTGCTCTAGAGGAAAGATTTTATGTAATTAAAAGTACCAAACATGTTGTCATATGTTTCTTTTTTAAAACTTGGAACAGTTACTCAGTCAGTCACTGTCATCCCGTTGCTCATCAATTTGTTCGAGCAGGCACCAGTAACGTCTCTCATTGAGAGACTAATTGTTACTATTTTTTTGCATATTGAGTACACACGAGTAGCTTTCCAGGCTCTGCCATGTGGGCTCCACACTCTCAGTAACTTGCTGGGCTCTCCAAGAGGGGCGGAAGAATCGAGAGGGGCGGAGGAATGGAACACGGGTTGGCCGTGTGAAAGGCAAAAGCCCAACCGCTGTGCTATCACTCCAGCCCGGAACAGTTACTATTTTCACATTTTAAATACAATGGCTAGGGGTATTTTTTGATCTTTACTTGAAAAGCTAGCCAGTAATGTTTTTAAAGATACATGGAAGTGAAAGGAAGGAAGAAATCATTTTTGACTCCTTGTCTATCCACACTAATCCTTGTAAAAGTACCCTTTCAGTCAAGGTATACATGTGAAGCTCAGTTTCCTCTGCAAATGGAAGAGTGAATGGTGCCCTTTCAAAGGGTTTCACTACAAGGAGGAAAGAAACATGATGGAGTGACTTGTGGCACTAGCTGAGCCCATAGGGCTCTACTTGTCCACTGGGCCAGAGATGTGCACGTATCTCTAACGAACTGCAAAGCCAGTGATATAGCAGGCTTTGGCTTTCTGCTGCTGGGGCTAAGTACTGGAAATATTGTATTTTGGAGTGACTGAAACTCAGTTAGAGACTTAACACTATACATGCAGGCAGCAAAGGGTGAGAGAAAACAATCCGACCTTTCCTCTAGTGGACTCCTTCATCCTTGACAACAATGACAGCTACATTTTTTATACAGGGTGATGGATTCCTAGGACTCCGGGAAGTCTTATCATAAAAAAGAAAATAGTGGAAGAGTCCCCTAAGAAAAATGTCTGGGGAAATACATCATCAGAATGGTATAAAAATGTATCAGAAACTGCCTATAGAGTGCTTGCCCAAAGAAAACAGAACCAATTTTCTGAGAAGATTGAACAGAAATATTGAATGGACCCGGCTTCATTTAATACCTACAGAGTTCATGTGAAATGTAATTAAGGAGCTGGGAATCGAGACGAAGGGGAGAGAAGAGCAGAAAATGGTCCTTTACAGTTTCCTTAGAAGGTCACAACCTACTTTTTATAACACTGTGTGAATCACAAGGTTAAAATGAGTTTTCAAAGACTTGGTTCTGTTCCAGTAGTCTCTCTTTAATGTTGACTGCAAAATTTATATTAAAGGCAGATTTATGGACACTCTTAGAAGACAGCTTTTTTTCTTACTCATAAAGAAAGGTTTAATTCTTTTGGTTTAGTTGCTAAACAAAATGAAGCTTGAATTTTGTCTGTAAACTCTTGGTGATATCTATAATGGCGTTGTGTTAATTTTAACACAATGAGGTTTTTAAAAAAATGAGGCTTCTGCTTCACATCAAAAAATCCAAATGCAATAAAAAACTTTCCATTGCTGAATCAGGCTAATGTGTATTTCATCTCTGTACCTCTAATTTGATCTGTTCGACCTTTCTGTAGTTTGTAAAACAGTGTATTTGAAGAGTTGTGATGGGATACTGTTTGAGAACAGATTCTAGAATCAGATTACCTGAATTTAAATTCAAACTTTTTCACTTACTAGTATTGAGACCTTAGGCAACTTCTTCAACTTTTTTCTCTCAGTTATACCTTCTATAAAATGGACATACTAGCCGTTTTAACTTTACAGAAGTGTCCTGCAGATTAAGTGAGATAATACAGTGAGTAGTTAACATTGTAGTTAGCATCATACAAGTTAGCATCATAGAAAAAGAAAAATCAAGTCTTTTTGTTGTTTGTTTTGGGGTCACACCCAATTGTGCTCAGAGATAACTCCTGATTCTGCATTCAGGAATCACTCCCTGTAGACTCATTGAACTATATGGGATGTTGGAGATTAAACCCAGGTCGATCAGGTGCAAAGCAAGTGCCCTACCTGTTGCCTTATCTTTCCAGCTCCAGAAAAATCAAGCCTTAACTTCCTTGGTAGTTAAGACATGTCCTAGAACTTAGTATTCCACAATGGCTATAATCTATTTCTCCATATTCATACATCACTGTTTTATTTTTATAATACTCCAGATTTTTTTCAAGGTCTTCATATTTGTTTAACAGACTTCCCTTAATGAACACAGAGCACTCTGGTCAATGCTTAACATTTAAAAAAAATGGAATCACTGTGAATTATAGTTTCAAAGTTATTCAGGCCTACAATGTTCTAACACTAATCCCTTCACCAGTGTCCACTTCCTTCTGCCACTGTCCCCAGTTTCCCTTCCCTCCCCTCTTAGTGCCTCTGGAACAGGCACTTTTTTCTTTATCTCCCTCCCCTGTTCCCCCACACCTCCTTAAGGCACTGTGACTTACTGTACTGATAGGGCATTATTATGCATTTATTTCCTTTCAGGACCTAGTCCTGGTCTAGAGTGACCACTTCCCTCTATTAGTGTGGTAATGATTCCTTACTTCATTGACCTATCCCTACTCTACCTCCTTCCCTGTTCAGTGGCAAGTGCCTACAAAGGACTGGTTTTCTTGTTCTTTGCTCTTAATTGCCTTGGCCTTTATTATTCTTCTCCTATGATTCTTTGTATCCCACATGAGTGAAATCAATCTGTGTCCATTCATCTCCCTCTGACTCTTTTCGCTCAGCTATAATACTCCCAGAACAACCCATGGGTCAGCAAATTGCTTGACTTCATTTTCTCTTAAAGCCAAGTAGCACTTCACTGTGTCGATGTGCCACAGCTTCTTGTCCAGTCAACTGTCCCAGGCTTGTTGGGTTGTTTCCAGATCTGAAATGCCTGATTGTTTGAAAGAATTACCTGTGTCTACACAGAAGTACTTAGATGGCTGAATTATTTCATCTCTGAATTTACTACAGGGATCTTTTTTGGGTTTTGTTTGTTTTGTGGCATATTCAGTGGCTACTCCAGGTTCTCTCTTATGGTGTTGGAGGAACAGGCATGCTGGGGATTCAGCTCAGCCGCCCACATAACTTTGCATGTGCTCAGCCCATTGAGATTATTCTCCACCTGCTCTACACCACAGATCGTGACTGAAAGTGGGAATGGATAGAAAGGAGAGGAATGAGACTGACTGAGTAGTAGGAGATATAAGCATAAAGTAGAAGAAAGTAAAAGACAGAACAGTTTGTGAAATTCAGGTGAACCAATACACAATTCAGCTTCTTTGAACTTCAGAGGGAATGGTTTTCTGGCATTGTTCAAACTGGAGCTTTGGTCCCTGGTTATAATTAGCAAACATGTTTCTTCATAAGAAGAAAGGTCTGTTCCAAATATTCCACATGGTGTTTCTCTCTAGAAGTCACAATACACACAAATTTAACATTAAAGATTCAGAGAAGTATCCAGCAAAAGGGATTGCTTAATTTTGTTTATCACGTATAATCATCAATATCATCAATACCTAACTCTGAGCAATAATATTTGAAGACTCTTCCCTCTACTGTTTAGAACTGGAAGGCAGAAATACCCAGGAAAGAAAAGTGTGAGGCTATTTATTTAACAAGCACTTTAATATGTGCCAGAAACTGTGCTCGTGGCTTTGAAAATATTTGTTCAAGGTCAAAGTAATGGTTTGTGAGTGGGAAGGGTATTTATCAGGTTTTACAAAAAAAAGTCATGGCACAAATTAATTGTCCTTAAAAGGGGACAAAGCAATCATCAAAAAAGGAAAGCTCTTGCAGAACTCCTGTCACCCATATTCATGCTGAAGAGTGCTACTTTTGCACTTGCTGAAAATTTTTAAAATTTGGGAGTCTTTCTATGCTCTCTTGCCTGGAACGACACATTTTAATTAATTAATTAACTTTATTGAATTGCCATGAGAAAATTTACAAAGCTTTCAGATTTAAGTCTCAGTGACACAATGATCAAAACCCATCCCTTAACCAGTGCACATGTTCCACCACCAAGAACCCCAGTATAACTCCCATCCCACCCCCTACCCCCACCTGTGTGACTGATGATTTTCACTTTACTCTCTCTTTATTTTGAGTACATTCAATATTTCGACAGAAAAATCAGTATTATTATTTGGAATTTACCCCCAACAATCAGACCTGCCGAAAAGGCATCATTTGATAAATTTGATAATTTGTTTTCCATTGCTGAGAATGAAGAGCATATGACATGACATGTTGCAGTTTTGGATTTCAGGTATTTTAGTAATTAAGTCCAGAGAAATTTTTGCCAGAAATCGCGTCACTGCAAGCTTCTACCTCTGTTTAGTGGGCTCCAAAAGATGGCAGTCACCACGCCACCGCCATCACTGCCACCAAAAGGAAAGGCCGAGGGACAAAAACCTTTCCCCTCCCAGGGCGGCACAGGGCCATAGCTTGGTTCACAGTCTAGAGGCATTTCTGCAAGAAGCCGTTGGGTTCCGAAATTAGTTAGTGGGCCTCTGGGATCATGTTTAGGAGTGGAAGAGCCATTCGTGTGGGGCCACTCGGGGTTTCGTCTGGGCGGAGAGCAGCTGGAATTACACATTATGCATTACACACAGATCTGTAAACTGCTCCTTATTCTGCCACTTTTTGGATATGTAATATTGAGAAATAAGGTCCTTTGGAGCCCATGTAAATACAGAGAAAATTGTAATATCTAATCAAAGTTTGTGAACCTTATACTTTACAAGCCACAAAATTATAATATGTGCTAAAATTTCAAAACTAATATACCTTTACTACTCTATTGACATTGATTAAATGGTTTTCCTTTGCAAATACTAGAATAGTTTCTATGGCATTAATAAAACCATCTATACCATATCTATTCAATTATTTAAAGTGCTACCATGTTATATTTGTCTGCAGAACCAGCCTATACTTAATATTAAATACGCTTAGTAGTGCATAAAAATTATAAAAAAATAACAGCTTGTGTGTTAAGGAAATAACTGTGTTTTATTCTTTCATTATATTCCCAAGATATCTTTCCTAGCATCATGCTAGCCATAGTTTTCATTGGTGTTGTGAAATGAATGGGTTAAGATAGTGATGGTAAACTGCACTAAAATTATAGTTGTTTTATAAAACATTGCAAATGAAGCTTAATATAGGATATTTTGCATTAAGGAGCCAGGCAGGATGGAATCAGATTTTGACTTCTTAAATTTGGTGCTAAATTTCTGATGTTTTAACAATCAGCCTTTGCTGACCACTTAATCTCAGTTGAGATGGGTACCAGAAAATTCACTCACAAGATGACCCTTTTAGAGATAAACATTGTTTTATAAAACTGAATATGACCTCATTTCTTTTGCAAGAAGTTCAAATGTACCTTTAAATAAATTTAAGGTTAATGTGTTTGGATTTCCCAACTTTTTATTTTCTTCTCGATTTACTGTTTCTCATTCTTGGGCAACAGAAAGTAAAAAGCTAGCTCTTCTTTTTCTGGAACTTTTATATCCTTAGGAGTGAAGCACTGAGAGGTGAAACTAAGGTCAGAAAAAAAGAGAGAATACTGCACAATCATAGCTATTAATTTTATGGAGAAAAACAGATCTTAATTTCAGTTCTAAGTACAAACAGATGCAAAATAACAGCCATAAAATATGAACATTCTATCCCTTTTTCCACACATTTGCCCACATTGACAATGAGATTGAATTAAAAGAGAGAGGCTTTTAAAAAATTACTTAAGTGAATAAAAATAGATCAAAATGAGTTAGTGATTGTAACATGCTGCTGGCAATATTTGGATACATTTTCTGATAGTGTTAATGAAAATGAAGGAATGGCCTGTATCAATCACACACTCCAAACTTCTTTTTCTTTCTACTATCACTTCCTCTCACCTTTTATGTCTTTCTGGTTTCCTCTTAAAATTTTGTTTTCACAATGCTCAAAAGGAGAGAGAGACAGACAGACAGACAGAAGGCAGACAGACAGAGACAGAGAGAGAGAGAGAGAGAGAGAGAGAGAGAGAGAGAGAGAGAGAGAGCACAAGAGAGAACCAAATCACTGCCATCACTCCCTAGGACCTCTGGCACCATAAAAAAGAGAGAGAGAAGAAGAAAAGTGCCTGCCATAGAGGCAGGCAGGGGGTTGGGGGTGGGGGTGATGGGAGGGAATCTGGGGACACTGGTACTGGGAAATGTACACTGGTGGAGGGATGAGTGTTGGAATACTGTCTGACTGAAATCCAATCATGAACAGCTTTGTAAAGGTCTCACAGTGATTAGGTGGAAAAGTAAGAAATAAAATAAAAAATTAAGAAATCAAAATAAAATTTTATTTGTATATTGGTATTCAAACCTGAAATGTAGCATATATTCCTCCATGATTTGAAAATAGAAGGAAAGGTTTCTAATATATTCAACATATTGAAGTATCCTCTGAATCTTATCAATGATAATAAAGGGTAAGATATGTCAAAAAACTGAAGAGAGTGATCTCTTGTAGGAATGGAATTCCGAAGTTGAAACGTTGAAGACTGAGGCACTCGGGATTCTTCTATCAAAGGAAAACATGGAGAAAGAACATCTACAGATCTCAAACCAGAAACTGAATCAACTTCAAGAAGAATTTGGTTGGCTCATGGTGGAAAGGGAAGTCTGGTTAAAAAAGGCCAATGATTTTTTTAACAACGCTAACAAGGTCAGTGTAAGGTCCAGTTGGTCATTTTAGATCATAAGAGCTGACCAATAAGCAACCCGTTAGAACCACAGGCTTTGGGGACACACCCTCCAAGTTAAGACTGCTCACGGTTTTTAATTAATAGGACTAAGGAAGAGTTTTTAAAATGTATTTCTGTAATGACCATTACTTTGTTTTCAACACTGAGATTAAACTTTGGTATGTTTAGAGTCACATTAGGACGGTATCACAGGAGGATTTTATCTTAGAACTAATATTGGTCTGTTTGTGATGGAATACATTGCTAATATTATAGTGTTTCTCATGAAAAGTTCTCGTATAAAATTTCAATCCTGATATCTCTCAAGATTCTTGTTTAAAAAAACAACAAAACTAACTATTAAAAAAGATCCTTCTCTTTCTCTCTCTTTTTTTATGTCTTTCACTTATAAAAATTACAAAACCTATTTGCGAACATTTAATCTCAAAATCAGCCTTGATGGACAGAACCTTTTAAAGTTAGCTAAGCAGAAATCTTGCTATGGAGCCTCTCCAGGTTTTCTTGTGCTGGAGAAGTGCTGATTCTTTTCATGCTAAAAAGCAAGAGTTCCTGTCAAGTGGGTATTTTCACATGCTCCTGCCACTTGTATAAGACTCAGAATCTGAGTCTAATGATCCTATTTGAAATTTTTCCTACTTTTCCCAATTTATTAGACATCTTCAACCTGCTGAATTAATTTATTGGAATTAAGTTACTGGAATTAATACTTTTTAATTCCGTTACATATATATATACATATATATATATTTTTTAAGAGCTGGACAATGGGTTAATTCCCAGAAACTAGGCACATTGTGATTCAAAGTCATGACCTCAATACCCTGAATACAATGTCCTGGTAGATACACTGTAGTAATTACTTTTGAATTTCTTTAATAATTCATTTATTATTTTTAAACTTTTAAAAAAAACACATTAATGCTAGCAAAATTTCAAAACAAAGGTGCTAGACTTAAGGGGAAAATGTTAAAGGAATATTTACTGTGAAATTATTTGTTGTTTTAAATGTCTTGAAGAGAAAAAAAACAGGAATCATGTATTACTGAAGTTGTTGAGCTAACTAGATGTTAGCTACTAGTTATATTTCTCTTCAATAGCACAGTCTTTGAAGAAAAAGCTTCTTAAGTCAACTCTCTCATTCTCTAAAATGAGTGGGTTATCTAGTCCACCAATGAGTGGGTCATCTGCTAGTCAACCAATGAAGTCTCTAAGGAAAATAGCTATAGGATATACTGCTGCAATAAAGTCACACTTCTACAAGTCCTATCCTTTGTTTACCTGCAAAACAGGGAGTTTTTATCTCTGTTTTATATTCTCATTCTCTTGCTCACTCTTTATTCTCATTATTTGTTGACATGCCAGAGAGATTTTTCTTCTAATATTATCTGTTGGCCTTGAGGGAAAGGGATAGCATCTTTTACAATAATAGAGTTTAAAACTGAAGAACAGTTAACCATATGCATTCATTCTGGTCAAATCCTAAAAAATCATTTTGTTGTTTATTTTAGCCCCAAAGACTTTTGATTGTTTCATCATTTGAATGTCAGGATATTCAAATTACAATAATGCCTAATTATTTATCTGCACTATCACATTTTCTATGGCTTAAGTATAAAATTATCTCTATTCAAAACACCAGTTCATTTGCAACTCCAAATCTAAGAATTAAATATAAAAGATTATGAATGCTTTTTTCCCAACAAATACAAATAGAAGTTTATAAAACTGATGTTTAGTCATGTCTCCTGAATTATTTACCATATTATAAAGAATAAATGATGAAATTATGTAGTGGGTATCCATTAAAGTAGAAAACTCATGATATCCAGTTGTGCTCAGTGCTTATTCCTGATTCCATGTTTAGGTATCACTCCTGGTGATGCTTGGGGGACCTTATGTGGTGCTGGAAATCAAACCTGAGTCAGCCATATGCAAGGCAAACACCCTACTTGGTATACTATCTCTCTGGTCTCTAAATGAATATTTTTATTGTGTAGTTTACGTCATGTTTATTTCCAAAGTATTAATTTTTCTTTTTGCAATTCATTTGATCAAATCTTAAGGAACTTCCATGTGACCATGTTAACTTGTCACAAATTCCTGAATACTGACAGAAGACATATGTGTTCTGAGTCTGTTTTGAAAGACTTTATTTATTATTCATGCAAAAGTAGTAATCAAAGTATCAGCAAGTCACATACTAATTTTCATGGTGTAATATAGGTGAGCACATCTGCAGTAGATAGGATTCCCCTAACCTTGTGGAATCCATGGCTTTAGAATAAACAATAAATAGGCCTTTGTTTTTGTCTGAGAAGATACAGTAATGAGAGATGACCCAGATAAAGATAATTCAGTTAAGGATTTGGGGTATGCCCATAAAAGAGACTCTTCCCATTCAATTCATGTGAATCTGAGTATTATAACCATGAAAGAAAAACAAAAAAGGAGGTAGTCAGTGCTTAAAAAGTAAATACTGACCATGAAAACCTATTCCACTTTGATAAGGGCAATTATTTTTCAGCAGTAACTTCTTGTTTGAATTTGTCAAAGCTAGGTTAATACCCTTACATTTCTGCATGAAATATTAGTGTGAAAAATATGGTAGTATAGGGGATAGGAAACAGTGAATGTGACACATATGTGTGCCTAAAAAATACTGTATCATTCATTTATACTTTTGAAATACTGAACTTTGCTAAAACAATAATAAATAGCACAATCCCATTTTATTGAATGGCCTGTCATTAATAAGTTTTCCATATTATAGAGTTCTTTTTTTCATCCTGACTTTCATCATGTATCAAGTTGGAGCAGACAGAAGAATGCACCAATATTTTTTGCAATCATTTGGAAATCTCATTATTTTCTTTCATTCCCTGATCTACCAGTTGTAGATATAGATATGCTTATTTACTGGAGTAAAGGCAGTAATTCCTTTTATTGAAATTGCTGAATAAATATTTCATGAAATAAGTATACGCTTCTTTTTTAGGGACTCATTTCTTTACTAAATATCTAAAAAATAACTTGTGTTCTAAATGCTGGGGATATAGCAGAGAACAAAACATAATATCTATAAGTCAATACATTTCCAGTTTGTGAAAGTCAATAAAACATAATTATCACCTAATCATATACATTGACAATAGAGCCCATACTATCTTTGCTCCTGGATGAAGTTAATTATCATTTAACCCTACTAAATGCTGACAAATATTCAGGGTTCAATGGTCTATTTAAATGACTGTAGCATTTGGCTTGAGACACAGTGGTTTTTACTTAGAGTGAGTAGTAGGTTGTATGTCAGCACATGGAACCTAAGGGTATCAACACTGATGCTTTTTTTTGGGGGGGGGTCACTCCTGGCATTGCACAGGGGTTAGTCCTGGATCATGTACTCAGGAATTACTCCTGGCAGTGCTCGTGGGACGAAATGAGATGCTGGGAATCAAACCCGGGTTGACCGAGTGCAAGACAAATGCCCTACCCACTGTGCTATTGCTCTAGTCCCCAACACTGATGCTTTTTATCAAACAAATTCAAGAGAAAATTGAGCCTTACACTGAAGAACACAGGAAACTTCCTTTTCCTTTTAAAGTTGTATACTGTGCTTGGTCAACCAATTTTCTAAATCACATACACAAGTAGAATTATTTGTGATATTGTCAACCATGTATGATTTATTCTAATTCCTAAGAAGTATGAGGATATGTCATGCTCTACAAACATATTGCCTATTATAGTAAACATGCTACATATTATCTTACTCATCTTATTGTCTCCAAATTTTCATTTTTTGTGGTTTTAGATTTCTTATGTATTATATTTCTAGCAGGCTCATTACAAAGTAGCTTTGGTTAATATGTATTAGTCATTCAAGTGCATTTGACATTGTTTAGGGACTGTGATTTTAATAAAACAGAAGTGAATGTATAGTACACTTCAAGAGCAGGATAGTATGACTCTATAACTTATATGAATATGACAATGATGATTGAACTTAAATCTGCAAAATATGACTGATAGACCATGAAGTTTTATATCCTGTGCTTTCCATTTCCAAGCACATTATCTCATTGAAGAAAGCAAGCAGAGAAGATTGAGACCAAATCTACATTGTGTTGTGGTTCTTAGGGGACTAATCTTAAAGCAAAAATTCAATGGAAAGTTGGACTAATCTTAGAGCAAAAATTCAATGGAAAGAGGAATACACCAAAAGCAGTTGGAAATGTAGCAATTCTCATGGTTATACTGCATCTGCCATTATTGCTGAAATTTTAATGTATTTTTTAATGGGACTAGAGAGTTAGTATAAGGGTTTATGTGCTTACCTGGAATGCAGCAAACTCCAGTTTGATTTCTGGCAATGCATATGATCTCCCAAACTCTGCCAGGAATGATCCCTGAGTGCAGAGCTATGAGTAAGGTCTGAGCACCTCTGGGTATAGCCCAAAAAACAAAACCAAACAATTTTAAATAGCATTTCATTTTAAAATATATTTATAGTGATTCCAAATAGTAATATCTCTACAGAGACATTATAATTAAAGACAAAAAAAGCACAAGTTTAGGACATTTTCTTGTGGTAGAGATTAGAAAAAAAGATGCCTGTTCAAGTAGAAAATCTAAATGCATTTTGCAGAAGGAATTTGTTAGGTTGATATAAAGAATTCAAGAAATTAAATACTTTGTCATGAGAAATCAGGGCAAGTATATTACTTTCAGTGCTAATATTACTTAAGTAGCTATCTATATTCCCTTTTCCCAGAACAACTTCACTCTTAGAAATTCATCAGCTTGCTTATACACTTTCTCCCTTTTGCACTTAAGCATTCAGCTAATACATGATAGACTTCCTTTGTCATGTGTCATATAGTTCACTGCAATAAAAAGGTGGACAGACACAATCCTATGTTTCTAATGAATCTCCTGCTTGAACTTTGTAGGCTCTATGTCATAGAAGATTACACTAGTGGTGATATTGGCATTAGAACATTGTATGCCTGAAACTATTAGGAGCAACTTTGTACATCATGGTGTCTTAAATAAGAGAGAAAGATATGATGTTACCTAAACTTAAAGGGTTTTTTTTTGTTTATTTGCTTGCTTGTTTGCTTGCTTGGTTTTGGTTTTTGTTTTGTTTGGGGACCACACCAGATAGTGTTCGGGACTTATTCCTGATTCTCTGCTCAGGAATCACTCCTGGTTGTGTTCAGGGGGATAGAACTGGAGTTTGTGACATGCAAAGCAAGTGCCTTAACCCCTGTAAGATTTTTCTGTCCCAACACAAAAGCTTAGAAATAAAAATACATAATCCTTGCCTTCAAGAGTTTCTGAACATAGTTATAGAAGAGGCAGGTAAACAGAAGCACTGCAGGCTGTGGGAAAAACTGTGGTGGAGTGAACCTTGCACTTCAGAGCACCAAATCCTTTACCCCAGTGCACTAACGGCTTCTTCAAAGAAGGCGAGCTGTGAGCTAAATTTAAATGGCTGAGACCTAAAGGGTTGGTGGCTGATGGTATAAAGTCATGCCACGTTGGAGAGTCTATCTTAAATCCTTATGACAGGTATGGTGAGGGCGATATTCCAGAGTAATGAGATAAAAGTAGGCAGGGAACCTTCAAGAATGGTCTTGATGGACAGGTTTTACCTTTTGCTGAATATTTTCTTAAATATGCAGAGGTATAAGAAACTTAAACTCATGATGAGGCAGACCTCATGAGGCAGAAATAGAGTATCATAGTCCACTCTCTCCATTACTGCCTCTGAGAGTGGGTTAGAGACCTTTGCCTTTAGAATTCAGAGATAGGCTGCTTGAACCACAGCAAATATTTGGTTAACATGTCTACTTGTCAAATATCCACATTAGCCCAGAACTATATTTAATAGATGATAATTTTCAAAACAAGACTCCCTTGCCATCTAACTTTTAGCAAGGGAGACGACAGCTCAAAAATATTTAATATTTTTATATTTGATACTCATTTTATTGTTTTGAATTTTTAAGTTGTTTTATTGATTGAGATTCTGTGATTTACATACTGTTATTGGCGGTTTCGCATACACGTAATTCCAACACCACACTCATGACCAGGGTACCCACCTCCCTCCCGAAAGGAGCCCAGTGCCAGTCCCTTTTAAACACTACGCTCAACTCAATTGTGTGGATCTTTGGTTTTGACCCTTTTCTGCTACCTTGCTGTGTATCTTTAAATCCCACACATGAGAGAGATCATTCTGTATTTATCTCATGCCAACTGACTTCACTTAGCATGGTTTCCTCCTGTTCCGTTCATATTTCTGCGAATTACACAGTTTTGTTTTTTCTTAGAGCTGCATATTTTTCTGTTCCAACTTCTTGATCCATTAATCCAAAGGTGGGCATTTAGGTTGTTTCTACATCTTGACTGTTGTACCAAGTGTGGTGATGAATGCAGGTGGACATTTATCCTTTCCAATTAGTGCTTCTGTGTCTTGGAATTAGATGCCAAGAAGTAGTATTGCTGCGTCACATAGTAGTTCTATTCCCATTTTATTTAAAGATCCCCATACTGTTTTCTATAGAGGCTAAACTAGATGACCTTCCCACCAGTAAGGATGAAGACACTCATTTTAATTGTTACTCATTCAATGACTATCTCATGATAAAGTTATCAATTGACTTCCATGTCAGGAGTGTAATAATTGGTTTTCTTTCCGTAAATAACTTCAGATTGCTGAATCTCTTTTTTTTCAGTAAATATATTATTCCTTATACTTAGGACTTTTTTTGATATGTTTACTTTGCTTTGCCACATTAAAATTTATTGAGGGCAAGCAATACATCCATTTCACATTACATTCACTAGAGTGTAACGTGAAATGGATGTAGAGAATAGTGCCTTCCAGATAGTATATTTTCTGTAACTATTTGAATGATTGAAAGCAGCACAATATTAGAAACTATTGCATTTGGGGCCACCATTATCTTGTTCATATAAGACTATATTGATCTAAGTAATTGGGATGAGATCATTTTGAAAGAAAAGAGCTTAGCCACTACTTTCATGTACAAGAAATGCCAATTGCAAGCTCAATCTCTCTGTCATGTCTGAGAAGTTGATTAGTCCTATATAAAGACACTGTCATCATCAATATCACCTCCTCTGAGAAGTCTTGGGCAGCACTAATTGCTTTTCCTTATGATTGCATAGTATTTCTCTGTGCTCGTTAGAGAGAGATTATGTCTTAATCATCTTATTTTTTACCAGTTTTCATAGAATGTTGTAAAATCCATGAATAAGTGGCTGACCATATGACAAATCAATTATCATTTTGAGATTGAGTTTGCTCCTTTCTAAAATAAGTTTACTAAGCTACTTCTTTTTCAAGAAATACCATTTAGCAGAAAAAGTTCCTAAAGTTGGTGATAAATGTATAAAATCCAGTCAGGAGAGAATTGGAGTGTAAATAAATAAATGCAATCTTGGAGTATTGTATGAAAATTTAGATGACACTTTTCTAAAATAATATAATAGATTTTGGAGTTAAACCTCCTGGGTATGAATTTGGTCACAGATATGTATTAGCTCTATGACCTGAGGCAGTTATTTAATTTCCTGTGTGTCTGGATTTTTCATCTGTAAAATATGAATAATAATTATATGTATTTCACAAAGTTATTGCACTATGTAAATAAATTAATGCACGACTATTGCACAGAACAGCTAAATATGCAGTAAGTGCTAGCCATTATTTTGTCATTAAGTATATGCATTTAATACTGCACTAGTTACTCTAGCATGACTTAAATGCTTTTGTTCATTTTCATACTCCCAACACATAGCAGAGGGCATGCTATACAGACTTTAATAAATATTTGTTTTTCTATTCAGCACTGATATCTTCCATATTCTGGGTCCTAATCCGTAAATATTTGTTGAATAAATGGAAAAATAATGCTGTGTGCATTATAGATGAACTTTCTCCAAATGGACATACTAGTATTCTCAAGACCATCCTAAAATCACCTACGTATATTTAAATAAAATTAAAGAAATGACTTATTGTGCACAGTGACTATCTGGCAAGACTTCAAATATGGATGTAGTTTACTTTTTTTAAGATAAATTTAGAAAAAGAAATTATTGATGCATAAACTTCCTCCATACATGGCTGGAAAAAAATGCTTCATATATATACCACTTTAACGTCATATATAATCACTTTAAATACTGTATTTACAAATTTACAACATCTTAAATTCTTTGCAAAATCCTGCTTTAGGTAGTCATCATTTTAAACACCTCTCATTAACACCACTAATCCAACAATGTTTACTCTGAACAGGGAGTTCTGGAACCCAGGGGAACAACATTGAAGAGGTAAGGAAGGAATAAGCCAGAGCACCAGTAGGGGGCAGCAAATGTCTGGAGCAAAAAATCCCTCCCTCCATACCCCTCTGCTCCCAGGACTTTTATAAGACTGGGCAAATTTGGGCAGAACAGGAATTAAAAATTATCTTGCCATATCGAAGGCCACCAAAAGTTTCTTGAGTTATGTTTTAGAAAGGAAATTGAAGCTTGTGGTTTTCCCCACTTAAAAAAAATCTTTTCTTTTTTTACTGTTTGAATTTTAGGCCACACATGGTGGTGCTCAGGGATCATTTGGTGGTGCTCAGAGGCCGTATATCATGCCAGAGATTGAACAGGTCGGCCATGTGCAGGCAAATCCCCTACTTGCTATACTATATCCATGACCCCTTTATAAAAACTTAATCCTGGAGAGATTTGAATCTCCAATAGATCATCATCATCATCATCATCATCATCATCATCATCCCATTGATTGTCAAATTTCTTGAGTGTCTCAGTAACCTCTCCATTCGTCCAAGCCCTGAGATTTTAGAAGCCTCTCTCTACTCGTCCTTCCAACGATGCTGTGCTGGAGGCTCTTTCAGGGTCAGGGAAATGAGACCCAGCTTGTTACTGGTTTTGGCATATTAATACACCATGGGGACCTTGCGAGGCTCTCCCATGTGGGCAGGAAACTCCCAGTAGTTTGCCAGTTTCCAATAGATAGAGTAATCTAATTAGAAGACAATTTGAGTTTTGAGTTCTTGTTAATTAAAGCTTCAAACATTCTCCATCCTTGAAACTCATGAAGAGAAATTTTCAAGATATATATACATATACATACATATATAAAATATATATTACATATTATTAGTATTGTATAATTAGTACTACTACTAGTTACTAGTAGTAGTATTGTTTGCTACTTGATTAATCTGTAGAGAATCAATGTTTATATACATTTTATACACATAAACATTGATTCTCTATAGATTAATCAAGTAGCAAACAACACTAATTTAGCAACGCTAATTAAACATCCCTTTGAAGTTGCATGATATAAGAATTGTGCTGAGGGGATTCATGATTCTTGCTTAGTTTAGTAACCTTGTAGGTAGTTAAGAGAGAATAAAATATACTCTGCCTGATACTGCCTCTATTTTGTTTGGTGCAACCTGCTTTGAATCTTGGGCCCAAAAAAAAAAAAAAGAAAAAGTTTTTATTAACATCGCAAAGAACAAAAATCAAGCAACTCCTCAGTCTGTTTCAAACCAGAGACAATAAGAGCTTTTTGATTTCTTTTGATATGCCGAATAACTGAGGGGTTCCATATGGAATAATCAGCTAGAACTCAAAAGGAGAATTCTACTTGCTTCTATAGTTTGTGTTTTTTTTGATAATGCAATCATAAAACCTTTATTTGAACACAATATAACATAGTGTGAAGAAAGTACTGGTGTGAAAAGAAAACCTAAAGGAAAAATAATTGCAAAAATGTTTATGTGTGGATTGCAGTGTTCTTGCCAGAAATAGCCAGTTATGTGCTATGTGTGCAACAAAGAGATTCTTTCTAGGCTGGATTGAGTATATCAGGTTCCTTTTGCATATGGCAAATAAAAAGCACTCAGTTCTATTTCGGGGGGTAGATTAAGCAAGAGTAATGATATTTAAATCATTTCTGGAATTGGTACATGGATTCCTCAGTAAAACTGCATAGGGATAAGAAAAATGAGCTTTGCATATGACTCAGAGTATCACAGACAGTAGAATCTTTTTGAAAGAGACTTCCACTTAAAACCAAGAAATTTAATCATTTCTGCTCTGTGCTCAGATTATTTCCATTTGGATTAGATTAGAATTAAAACTAAGGAGCATATTCTCATAGAACATCCAGCCCTATAGTAGAATTCTGTAAATATATTGGAGTAATATATATTAGTATATATGTACATATACATTATACATATATATAGTAAGTAATTTGTAGAGCTAATGAAGAAATTTAATCCTTCACTTTCTTTCTACTGTCATAGCTCTATTATATGTAACCCAAAAAACAATTTATGTTTGATCTCTGGCACCACTTGGTCTCCAAGCACCATTGGAAGTGACCCAGAGTATAGGGCCAAGAGCAGCCCCTGAGCACCTCAAGTTATGGGACAGTCCCTAATATTGTTCCCAGAATAAAATTTATAAGTCAGTGCTTCTCCAACATTTTAATATATTTGAGAAAAATCTCTGAGAAAAAATTTGGATACTCTGAGCCTTAGATATGGATTATCTAAGTCCTTTATCACCACCTTCTCCTACAAAATGTTTAGCTCTTCCATTTATTTCCATAAAGTTAAAAAAAGAATACATTTCATAATTTAAAAAATCCAGAAATGGGGTGGATTCACATCACACAGGCATTTAGTATCCACATGGCTTCAGAATTTAAGTCCTTTGTAGAAAGAGCAACACCCTAGGAGAATGGGAGGGGCAGGGGACAGCTGTTGATTAGAGCCACAAGAGAACGGGTGGTGGCCAGCAGCTGACCACATTCATCTTAATCATAGCAATCTTGAAAAGATGCTTAACCTTTCAAGGATATATTGGATCAAGAAAGGGTTACAGTATAGCCAGAAATACTTGCTGAAAACTTTGTACATGTTTATCATCAGTTCTAGTTACCTTCATTTTTTACTTCTACAATTCTCAATCCAATAAACATGATAGGAATTAAGGCTCCTGATGCTTAATATTAACAAAATATAGTTAAACTTGCAGGCAAAAAAAACGGAAAGATAGTAAACTTTGGAATCTCTATTCTTTTTCGTTTCATACCAGACCTTGAGAATTAACTTTAAAAAAGGATATTAAATCTCTGATACCTATATATATGCTTTTTACCTTGATTTGTTCCTTATGTTTTTCTCAGTCGTTCACCATCTTAAATCTGAATATGCACTTACTCTGAGCACTTGTTCACATACATATTAAATTGTTAGGCATGTTTATGAGAATTCATGTTAACTATGACTGTACCAGATTTTTGCCATAGGCACTAACTTTTAAACTAACTCTTGATTAACAAGAGACTCCAGTTTATTCAAAGTAAGCAATAAAAGATTTAAATATAAAGCATAATTACCAAACAGTGCTTTCCTCCATCTGATGGAAAGATTAGGTTCATTCAAATCATTGTCAGTGACATCCTGACTGACACCTTTGTCTTTGCCAGCAATTCCATGGAAGAAAAAGAGTCTGAGAAGGACAGGTGCTCCAGGTTCAAAGTGTCTTTGATTATGCCGCCTTTCTTTCTCGTCTGTATGGCATAAGAAATCTCACGACTTTCCTTGCTTGTTTTTCCTGTGAGGAAAGGCTGATGCTTGCTGACAAAGCCTAGAGTCTACTTTCTGAAAAGTAGAAAACAGTCTACTTTCTGCAGCCTTCCTGGTAATCCTTTCTCATGTCACCATTACAAAAAACTGTACTAGACAAATCCATTGCACATGAGAAGAAGTTTCACTGGTAGATATTATTTAAGCTCTCTGAGACCTTGTTTCCCAATGTCCGTAGTGGGGATCATTTACTGCTTGCTTCCAAAGCTGTAAGGGAAGATGTATCTTGAACTCAGCAGACATTCAAAACTATTAGTTGACTTTCAAGGATACTTCTTGAATTCAAAGTAATCATGAGACAGAGAGTGTAGGAGTGTCATCAGTTCTTATTAACTGCATTTGTTGTTGCTAGTTCCTATGAAATAGTAAGTTTCTTTCAAATAATCTGTGACATAAGTGATTTTTTTTAAAAAAAATAGTACATGGAACAGATTTTGGAGACATGAGGACTTTGAAGTGAGAACAGAATATCAACATATAAATAATTGGCAGTGTTTGAGATATTTCATATTTCATTCAAATTTTGTTCAATTTCAGTTTTGCCTTCAAACCTCTTTAGGATGGCAACTGGGGTATGGCTTTTGTTTCATCTCCACCAGAGCTGAGTTAAACTGCATTTTTCCTCTGATCATTCTCAGGTCTCAGTATTACACTCATGAGACCCGCTATTCTCGTATCTCATGAATCTTCTGTGGGGTCTGTATATTCCATTTTGGTGGGACCCTGCCAAACTCATGTCTTTCAAGGTAGCAATTAAGCAAGATGTTACTTCAAGGTCAATTGGCCATGGCGCTGTCAAACAAACTGCAGGAGGATGCTCTCCAGGTTATAGGGCATATTCTGTAAGGTGGCTTTCCCAGATGAGTCAAAGGACATATGGCAAGACCTCCCTGGTAGTTCAGCTTCCGAGTTTCTTCAGCTTACCCAACTTTTTGCTCTCTAGGTACACATTGAGAAATGGTATGTCAGAAAACCTATGAAGATTTTTACACTCTGTTCTCTCTCTTTTTCCTTCATATTACTCCAGTTCTCTTTCATTGCCTTTACTTTTCCACTTTAATGCCAATAAGACTTGATGATTCAAAAAATTAAGTCCTCCCCACTTTATGTTAATTTCAAAAGCTTAATTCCTTATGCTTGGTTGTTAATCTGCTAATAAAGTGAGAAAGAAAAGGAATAAAAAAGTATAGCAAGACTAGCTTGATTTACAAGACTATGATTTTTCCCCTGCATAATTCTATTTTTCTTATCAGAAACTAAATATTGCATTCACCTTAGTCCATGCACTGCCTGAGAACTAAATTCTAATATTGTCTAGAGATGGATGCCATGTATATAGCAGACAGAATTTCTTATACTTGGAAATGCAAGGAGCAAAAGTAAATTAGCAATTTATTATATACTTCTCTATAGTACTTTAGTTTCAAAGTGCAATTTATTATCAACTTTCCTTTTAACAATATTACAGAAACATTCAGGTTACAAAAGGTTGCATAATGTTCTTAAAATATCTCACTCATTATATTTCTACTTTACGGGAGGTGCAAGAAGTAAACCTGGCTGTCCAAATTCTATACAGTCATTACTGTGTTGTGTAGATCTGTTCTCAATGTAAGCTATTTTGGCAATTTTATGATGCTGATATTTATCTATTATAAACAAAACTATGATCACTTTTCCTTATAATTATATGGCCATTTTCTAAGACTAAGACTTGTTTTTTATTATGATTATAAACTAATAAATTGAATAGCCTGTTTTAATCTCTATTATTTCTGTGCACACATTGATGTAGATTTTAAACTAGAAAAACAGATGAAAATATGTTTTCTTTGGCAGGCATTTGATGTACTTGGAAGAGCTGAAGCTTACCTTAAGCTTCTTAAATCAGAGGGTTTAAGTCTGCCTGTCTTGGCAGCAAAGCATGAGGAATTACATAAAGAAATTAAAGACTGCACAGCTGATGCTTTGCAAAAGGGACGAGACTTAATCAGCCAAGTAGATTCCTGCAGGTGAGTAAGTCTATTTCCTCCTCAGAGTAACAAGCTTTTACACAATTTCCACAACCTGTTAAAAAAAAAGTAAGTGGTAGGATTCTTATTCTGTCTCTGATGTTCGGCTGCATTATGACATGGTTTAAAGGATTTATTGAATTTTCATCAACAGTGAATTTTGCTCAACCAGACACGGAGGCCCTCTTCTGAGCCTGAGGACAGGAATATTCTTCCTATGAGTCTCAGAGGAAAGAGGGGTAGGACAAAAGAAAAAACAGTTTTGGTTCCCAGTGCTTTTTACATATCATCGGTGAGGGGTTTCTTCCTGGTTTTCAATGAATGAGCCCGGAATCCACCCAGTTCCTTTTATCTTTTATGGAAAAAAAAAACAACCAAAACAGCTTTTATTCCTTTTAAACTTGTTGACTCATAAAAAAAATACTCCAAGTAAAATATATGTCTATTTTCATCAACACCATCATATAAACTCACATTTACTGAGAACCTGCACTGTGCCCAGAATTTTAGAATTATCTCACTAATACTCACAACTCTACAAGGCACATACTGCCAATGTTCTCCTTGATAAGTAACATATACAGAGAGGTTAAGTCACTCAGAAATAATCCCCAGCTAGTGAGTCAGGAGCCAGAACATGAATCTAAGTGCACAGTGCCTATACTACAGCTCCTGACCAGTGTACTAGAATGAGCACTTTTTAAGGCCACGTTCAGTGGGTGATCACTATAAGCCGAGAGTTGTGTGAGAATAGAAAGAGAAAAGGATCTTGGAAAACAGAAACTGAAGGCAATGGAAACAGCAAAAAGATACGTGGATTGTAAGACAAAGGGAAATGACAGCATATGGTGGAACAGATATTGGCTAGGAAGAAACAGTGGTCAGGGTTACAATTTTGCAAACAAAAAGATTTGTGTAATGATTAAAAAGTCTTTTATCTTTCAAATGCACAATTTCCTTGAATCTCAAATATTTCAAATTTTGTTCTGTTTTATTTTAGCTGTGTTTGAATATATAATTTGGTAGATTTGTTTGGTATTAGGAAATTTTCTTTCTTGAAAACTGTCTGAATATGAACAGACATATTTAACCAGGACTTATAATGAATGTTACAAGATAATGCAAAGCCAAGATCGAATATAATCAAAGTTTTTTCAAGAGTCACAAGACTCTAAGAAAAGCAAATGATTTTCTTCTTTGGAAAACTAACAATAATAATTGTAGCAATTAAGTTTCTGTACTTTGGTTCTAAGCTATGAATAAAGTAATAATGAGTCCACTGTCTCTACAGGTCTCAGAATTTCCATATCTGACCTCAAAGTGTGGGTATGAAAGCTCTTTCCCGATCCCTGGCTGAAAGTTCTGTTTTCTAGATCTAAATGCTTGAATGACTTGGAGAGAAGGTGATCTATGCAGTGGCTCAGATACTTTTGTGTGTGAACTTATAGTACATCTTGGACATGGATTAGAATCACTGCAGATTGATTTAATTGGTGAGGTTTCAAGTTTTAGTTGTGCAATGGTCCTTTGTCAGGTGAGCAATGGGAACTCAAAGGTATTAGTTCTCTGGCCCAACCTCTCTTTGCCTGTGTATTCTCGGGTCATGGGCAGTTTCCTTTATTGTAAGAAAAAACAGGTGGTCAAAAACTCTACCCCAAGTCTCTGGAAATCTGTCTCTGGTACCCTCATCTAGAAATTCTAGGTTCTTTGGACCCCATACCTCACACCATCATGCAGGTACACAAGTGTGATCTCTGACAAATCAGTAAGACCATACGGCTCTGTTTGGGTTCTGCCACCCCAAGCTTTTATTTGAAGTGAGCTCCCAGTATATGGATGCTACTGGAAGGCTCTTATTTGTTACCCTGCTGCCAGCAGTATCTGCCTTGTGTTCTTACTCCATTTCTGAGAAACATTATTTCTTATATTGAGTCTATTTATTTTCTATCCATTTAAGACATGACAGCAAATAGTCTAGTTCTTGCTTCCTAGTGAAGGCTAAAGTTCTCTATTCACTTTTGCTGCTTAGCTTGTGGAAATGGAGAGCTGGTCACAATTTATTATTGCTCACTTTATCCTGTCTATTCTAATCAATATGATTTTATTTCTATTCTTAAGTATAGATGAAGTACTTTTATTTTATATTGTGTTCTCTTTTTAGTTTTGGTGACCTTTAAGAGCCATCATTTCTGTGGGAGTTGTGTTTGATTGCTGGTCTCATTGTCCTTGCCTCTTTTGCTGCTTCTAATCTTGATTTTTATATTTGTATTATTTTTTAAAGTGATGTATTTAAAAATTGATATTTCTGTTCTTTAGACCAAAGTCTCAATACAAGTACCAGTTCATGACCACTTCAAGAAGATAGATTTAAGGGTTAGGTAATTGGATTAAAAGTAATTAGCTGTTTAGTGTCTGCCAACATGTTAGATATTTTAGTTTTCACATTAGTTCCAAATTACTTGGTTGCCTTGAGATTTCACAGTATTTTCACAGTATTTACAAATCAACATTATTTTCATTTTTCAGGAAGAGCTAAAGGTAAAGTGAAATTGGTACTTGGCAAAGGGCAACTTTGATTTAGAAGGTAGACATGGATAGAAACCTGGGGACTGGAAAGATTAGCCAGTACAGTGGGTGGGACACTTGCATTGCATCCTCAGCATTCCACAGGGTCCCATGAGCCCCACCCAAAGTGATTTCTGAGTGCAGAGCCTAATGTGCTCCCTGCCTTGCACTCCTGTTGCACCCCTCACCCCACACAAAAGAATAAAAATCCATTAAAAAGACAATCAAATGCATTAGGATCTCAGTTATAAACTAGGGGAGCAGAGAGCTGCTGATTTCAATCCTATACATTTCACTAGGAATTTTCTCCCCTTGTTCCTCTAATATGTCATTTGTTTAATAACTTGATAACTATCTATGGAAAATAATAGACATATTTTTATTCTCAGCCTTTGATGGCATGTAGGAGGGTTTATAGTAGTGGCAATAGAAGAAGCATAAACTTCTCTGAGGTTCATGTTACTGGATGCCACATGGCTTTCAAGATTTATGAATGTTTTGGAGGACACAAGTAAGATACAAAGTCCTAAGTGTTAATGTTCTTATAGAGCTGGAGTGATAGCACAGCCGGTAGGATGTTTGCCTTGCACGCAGCTGACCCGGGTTCAATTTCTCCATCCCTCTCGGATAGCTGGGCAAGCTATTGAGAGTATCCTGCCCTCAAGGCAGAGCCTGGCAAGCTCCCCATGGTGTATTCGTTATGCCACAAACAGTAACAACAAGTCTCACAATGGAGACATTTACTGGTGCCTGCTCAAGCAAATTGATGAACAACGGGATGACAGTGCTACAGTGTTAATGTTCTTATAATCAGACCTTTGGAAACTGGCATGGATTAGAAATTAAATCATAATGCCAAAGGAATTTATTTTGTGCGTTCCCGAAACAGAACAATATTGTGGTTTTTTTTTGATTAACTTATCTGAGTCTCAGTTTACTCATCTGTAAAATGGAAATATTTATTTTTAGAGGCAGTTTTTAAGTTTTTAAGTTTTGAGGGGGTAGCAGTTTTTAAGTTTTTAAGTTTTGAGGGGGTAGCACTTGTTAACCTGGAATATGTCAAATAATAATTACGTCATTTAAAAACTTCTATAAAAAGAATTTTAAAAATAAAATGCTTAGGCACATAGTTGTTTCAAATCAAAACAATGACAACAAAGGACATTCATTGTCATGTTAGCTATGATAGTATGCAATGTCACCTGTATAAACTCATTTTCACTAAGTAATATTTTATGTGAAACAAAGCAGGTAAATATTTTTCTTAAAATAATATAAGCAGAATGAATATTGGGACAGATATAAATTTCATAGTGATGTGTTTTTCTGTTAGTAAAAATAAAACAAAAAACAAAAAAAAAACCCCAGGATTTTAAAACTTCACATTGATCTGAAATAAAACTTCCCAGTAGTTCTAAGCCTTCTGTCATCATTCTTATCTAATTATTACCTTATTTGGAACAAATCCACACTGGTGCTTTATGCTATCATCAACTACCTTTGAAGTTGGAGCAGCCACAGGAAATTATAATCATTATTTACATTTACTTATGTTTTTCATCTCTCCTCTATAATTGGGTGATGAGTCTGAGTCACTGTTAAATATTTATTATGTTTCATAGTATTATATCTGATATATAGTATACATACACCCAAATTTGAAAAACCAATTTAAAGTACATTCATTGTCATGTTACCTATGATAGTCTGCAATAATGGTCAGACTTAGAATTTCAGTGAAGTTGAAAGCTCCTAACTTCAGACCTTCCTCACCTATTCCTAGGTCCTGATTGGATTGAAACTTGAACATAGAGTCATTGTAGACCAAGGGAAGCCTGCTGCTAAGTCTAAATATCCTGCATTTATTTATTTTGTCTGTTTTTTTTTCTTTTTTTTTTTTGCTTCTTGGTTTTCTTTTTTGACCACACCTAGAAGTGCTCAGGCCTTACCCCTGGCACTTCTTTGAGGGGTAACTCCTAGCGGTGCTCAGAGGATCACATAAGGTGCTAGGGCTAGAATTCAAATCAGCCACATATAAGCCACATGCCCTACCCACTGTACTCAGACCCCTATTCTGCATTTATTAAGCCCAAGAAACTGGTGAAGTGCTTAAACAAGTTGAAGATGGAAATGTGACACTTTCCACAATTTGAACAAACATTAGGACTCTCCTTTATTCCCTAACACAGCTATCAATTCAGCATGCTGAAACATGCAAGGCCCAGCACAGGCAAGCCACCTGTGAAATATTCATATGTCTTTTCTTGTTTGTGAAAATTAACTTAGAGTTTACAGGTAAATTTGCTTCACTGTCCTCTCAGTTTCTATATCTCTCTAGAAGACTGTCCTGATTTTTATCCTACCCCTTACGATAATTTCATCTAATAAACTCCACCTTATCTCAGATGTTTACTTTGTATCATCATGTCTATTTTTAATCTTACATTTATGATTACTTCTTCTTTGGAAGTGGATGTCATATCCGGCGGTGCTCAGGGCTTACTTCTGGCTCTTTGCTCAGGAACCACTCCCGATGGGTCTCAGGGGACTACGTGTATGTCAGGAACTGAACCTGGGTCAACTGTGTGCAAAGCAAGCACCCAACCTGCTATACTATAGCTCCACCCCTGAGTATCTTATTTTAGAGTTTATTTTCCTGAGGTGTTTTGAAATTTTGCATTGTACTCTTATCTACAGTAGTCTGTTCTTGGGTTTGTTTTTCCTTTTTGATTTATTTTTTTCCCATTTTAATTCTTTCCTTCTTAACAGTTTTGAAGACTTCCACCTGTACCCAGAAGGTCTCCCTTTCAGAACTGAGCTCCTGTTGTGTGAACAGGACGTATTGCCCTCAGAGCTGCAGCCAGGGAACCTGGATGAGGGTGTAGTTCATGCCCTGGGTGCCTGGCTCCTTCACTCCAGTCAAAGTTAATTATAGTATTTTATTTTATTTATTTTTATTTTTTATTGAATCACCATGTAATTATAGTATTCTATTAAACTCCTTTTGTATGGAGGAATAACCTATTCTTGTTACTTGAATGAGGTGATGGATTCTTAGTTATGGCTCCTTTTCATGTAGAACACGCTTTACTCTCTACGATGACAGAAATGTAATGTGTGGCCTTCTCTGCTTGCATCTGGGCCAGAACCTGGGAGCCCTATAACTTTGGCACAACTTATTCCTCTATTTCTTTGTTGTTTTGTATATACCAAAGATTGTGTGCATGGTGAGGAAGAAGGAATTATCAGTGTTTATAATGTATGTCAGAAAAAAATTGTAAAAATGAGCATTGTGCTTCTACAATACCAACAGTACCCTTTAAACGTCAGAATATAGATTAGAGGTGGTGCCGACAATATTCTCCAACATAAAGAATGTTTCTGGGTCCTGCTTAGAAGAAACAGTGTACTAGAGATAAGAATATTTTCTCCATTTTCTAACTATAATTTGTCCATAGACAAAAAAACCCACGTGATCAGCTGATTCTTTCTGATGAGATAGAGTAAGCTGTCAAGTGCTTTCCATCTGCTTCAGCTCCTAATCCAGATGGGCTGCCAATAGTAATTTATGAAAGGTTTAAAAGCAACTTGCCGTTCTCTGGAAAGAATCATTAGACTACATTAACAACGGGATTTGTTCCCCTCCCCCACTCCCAATTTACAACAGATGCAAAGATAAGGCAACTGCTTCCATACAGTAAATAGAACAGTCTATTTTTTAGCCAGAAGTCAATGTCTTTACTCTTTGGGGAGGAAAAAAATCATTTTCTGTCCTCCTAGCCTTTCTACTGTTTAAAGAAAAGAGAAAATGCTCCCATGATGGAGCTTTAACATATATCTCAAGAAGATTTTATAGGCTGTCATTTCTGAGTATCTGTGTTGCTTGGAAAAGTCAAAATCACCATCAGGAATAATCTAGTGTACCTCATGCTTGCACTGCAGACAGACACCTTCTAATCCATTCTTATGTAGAGATTAAGTCCAAAGGTAAATTGGTAGTTCTTATGTCAGTCATAGAGCCCCAGATTTAGTGCCTCTAGCCCCCAAGAAACACATAGTGTGATTTCAGAATCAGAACAAAATGATAGCACACCAAGTGTAGTCAAGTTTCTATTACTTATTCTCCACTACTGTCCCATCATTTGTATAATAGGACTATGAAATGATAAGATTCATTTCTGGGTGACTGCTGGACTCCTGTTAATTTATTTTCAGTTCATGTATCAATTCCCAGTAGACAGAAGTCAGATTTTTTCTTTGATCAAACCATCTGATTTTTATGTTCTGAGCCAATATATATGTTACACTTTTTTAGAGTTTTCAAAAGTCTAGAATCAGTGCAGAAGGTATGTACATAAAGTGATCAGTGTATGAATGAAGATGATGGAGAGGCGAACGCTATCACCTGCAATATGGTTCTTGCTAAGAAGGGATGTAGAGGGAAGGGCGCAGCACAAGGGTTAGGATTTGGCAGATGTATTTCAATCAGAAATCGTGGGAAGAGTTAGGTTGATGCACGATACCTTATAGATGATCTAATTGAGGGTATATACCAAAGAAATCAGGAGCTCACTAGGGTAAGCAAGATAAAAGAAAACTCTGCACAGCAAGGAAAGGGCAAAAGGCACAAGAAAAGATAGTGTGAACAGTGGAGAAGGTAGTTCAATCTGTTCCTTTGGGCTTTACACGGTGCAAGGAGATGTCAGGAAGCTAACCATAATGCTAAAGCAAACCAAAGAAGTGAGTGGCAGTCTCTGAATAGCCTACAACTTTTATAAGAGAAAAAGGGAAAAGTCTTTATTGTTTAAAATTGACTGAAAACTGTTAGTAGGGGTGTAGTGGCATTTTTCACACAGTAACCATCTGTATATGTTCTTGTTCCTCAAACATCTTTTTCTTTTATTAACTATCGATGAAAGTATTTTATAAAAATTGAAGAGATAAACCACTCTACTATTTTCAGGTTTATGTTCCCAGGACCTCAGGGAATATATGGATGAATAGGATGTCCAGTGACTCTTATTTTTTTGGTCCTTGAAAGTGAAAAAAAATGAATGAACTTGAGAGACAGACACAGAGAGACAAAGAAATAAAACTATTCTCTTTGGTTGGCTGTGATTCAGCTAAATTAAAAGCACAAATTATGAAAGATCAAGATTTTTTTCTAGAATGAATGCTTGGTTTAATTTTATTTCTGCATTTCTCTTTTTTGTTGAAGGGTCCATCATAACATGAAATTTTAAGAAGGTACTGAGTCCCTCTAGTGGTCACTTTGCAAACTGTAGAACTCCATTACTTAAAAGTGAGACTGTTTTAAGAATTTGCCACCTAGGCAATCCTGTCTCCATCAATATTAATTTCAAAAGAAGTCAAATTTTAAGGGAAAATACTACCATTTAATGTTACAGACAAATAAAAAGTAATATAAGGTTGTAAAGAATGTCAATTCTGAGATCAGATAAGCAGGTTGACTCCTAGTTACATCATTTAATAATTGTGTCTTGGGCAAGTTACTGAATTTTTCTGGTTCTCACATTGCTATCAGAAAAAAATGGAGATACCAAATATACCCAAATCACATTGTTTTCATAATTGTAAGATACTGCTTAAAACAAAAACAATGCCTTAAGTACTCAATAACTGTATTTAGTCAGTGTTTTTTTTAGTGATTTAATCCCCACAATCTTTGTTTTTTGAAGCTTCTTTCCACAGTTATTATTGACCTGTGTTTATTTATATTTATTATTTAATATTTGAATATTCTACAGAAAACTTGGAACCAATGTCTACAGGATAACTGATTTTATTTAAGGGGAAAAAGCTGGGCCACATTGGGCAGTGTCACGTGCTCACTCCTAGTTCCGTTCTCAAGGATTACTCCAGGTGGACTTGGAAAACCGTATGAGGTTCTGGGGTCAAATCTAGGTCATCTCTACTATCTCTTCAGACCCAATAACTGATTTGTCTTTTTTTCCCCATATAGTGGCTCAAAGTCAAAATACAGTATTAATGCTTTTACAGAATTTTTGGATTAAGTATCATAAGAATTACTTCTAAAACTCTTTTAATCTCTTGATTAGATTCTTCTTCATCTCAGAATTATTAAAATGCAAAAGAATTTGTTTTAAGTCTATGGAACATCAGTTTCAGGAATAAGGGTCGAGACCTACCCAAGTACAGTGGGTAGGGTGCTTGCCTTGCACATTGCCAACCTGAGTTCAATCCCCAGCATCCTGTAGGGTCCCTATAGCACTGCTAGGAGTAATTCCTGAGTGTTAAGTCAAGAGTAAGCCCTGAGTACTGCTCGGTATGGCCCAAAAACCAAAGTTTCAGGAATAAGATTTCTCATAGTGATTGAGTCCCCTTCCCCAGTGACACTTCTTTAGGATGCTAGTGATTTCCAGGGTCACTTGAATCCCAAGCACTTTGACAAGGTGCTCCTATTGCCATTACTTCAAAGTTACGTTACCTCTCAGTCATTTGGGATCTTGCTCTCATTTCATTACTAATTAAATTCATTTTTGAAGAATTATAAATTAATTATTTGAGGTAAAATCACTGAGATCTGTACCTTAGCCCAAGACCTTTTTAAACTCTGGATAATTAAATCTAAGAGTTATCATGTTAATCTTTATTAGTATTTGAAGGCAATGACTGACAGGAAATTAAAAAGTTCAACTTTTTACATAGTAGAAGAAGCTATGTTAAGGATAGGTTGAATTTTTTTTTTTTTTTAAGAAAAGGATGCTCATCTCATGTGTAACATTCTCATTATCTTACGCGCAGAACTTGGTCTACAAGGGTGGCTAGGAAACATGCTAATGTAGCTTTACACTAGAGCACATAGGGTACAAGTCTGTCATTTGTTGTTTTAAAGACATTTTCATTTTTCAAGTTCCCATGTTACTTTTCTTTTTCTCAAGAGAAATGAAATAAGTGAAAAAATGACAAAGGAAACTTGATGTATTTTATATAGACATGAAATGTGAGAAGATGTTAGTGATAAATCAGCTTTCATCTCATGAATGCAGCCTTGAGCATTCGTAATAATTAAGAATAAGGACTTCAGTGTTACATAAATATTTTACCTCATTGAATTAGTAAATATTTTGTTAATTGACTTATCTACATTTTTATCCAAAGAACATGTTTAAATAAATAAAATTTTAGATAGCATCCCTAAGAAAACTCTTGGCAAACATATACAAGCTAAGGTAAATAAAATAAGATTTATCATTATGGATATGGTTTAGTAAATATGATTTTATTTCCTTATGTTTTTCTGTGTGTGTTTTTAAGGCTATAAGGTTCTCAAAATACCTTAGATAAATATTAATAAGTAGACCTTCAGAAAATAATAGATCTGGTTGAAAAACCTATAACCCCTTTTTTCCTGCAGGGCTGATTGACTTAAACAAAAAAAAAAATAATTTGGTTTTTCTCTCTGTTATACCAGGGCTATTGCTACTTAACTTCTGTTAACCTAAAGCCTGAAGCTTTAGGTTAAAGTTTACCACTTGGTATCAACTTAGACCTGTCATGAAAGAGCACCTTCATTTTACAATGTCTCCTTTCCTTGGAGGCTTCTTTATGGGGTAGGGTGAATTAACAGATGGTTTGTTTTGGTCAGTTTCCAGGTGACCGGTGTCCATGAGATGATGAGATGCATTCAGAAACGAGCGGATCATCTGATTCAACAGTGCTCAGCACACAAGGAATTGGCTCTTAAGAAACAGAAATTAATAGCCTCAGTGGAGGGCTACCTAGGGAAGGTAGATCATACAACATTTGTTTCCTCCTTAATATGTTACTTACAATGAACTCATTTGGATTCTATTTTGTTTGAACTTAAGTAAAGGGTATGGCATTTGCAGTCTGTGGGCCTGAT